>NC_137929.1:69121811-69471811 GCF_963969265.1 Rhamphochromis sp. 'chilingali' | reverse complement strand
TGGGCCCATTGATGCAAACCCAACAGGAAGTCCCCAATTTAGAAGTGAATGTGACATTTTGGCTCTAATTTTGCCATTTCCATGCCTCGAACTTTTTCAAACTCCTCCTTGGGATTTGGTTGTATAAGCTTCATCTTTGGTCAGTGTAAACTAAACACCCGGGCCATGTTAAACTGCGGAGCTTTTGAGTTTTCGTGATACGGTGAGGCCGTGGCGCCACGGCGAATTTTGATGACTCGCCATGAAAATCTTATTGCTTCTCATTCTGTCATACATTGTCTGATCTGGTCCAAAGAGCACACATATGATAAGGCTCCACCCCTGAACATATTTCAACTACCATATTTGACATCAGGGAGAGTGCCACCTAGTGGGAACAGGAAATGTCATGTTTTACACTTTGGGGTACAGTATTGTGATGGGTGACATCTGCAGCCTCAAATTTCTCCAGGAAAGCCTTAAGGAGTTGGTCTTGGGTTACAGTGAAAACTGTGAATTTTCGCGTAAGGGTGTGACCCCAGAAGCATGGCGAACTTTCATGTCTCGCCATGAAGAAACAAATTAGTATAACTCAATGAAATCCAGTCTGATCAGTACCAGACTTTACAGGCATGATGTCAGACCTGCCCTGAACAGATTGATGTGCCCATTGTCAGGAATACGCAGATCGCCACCTAGTGGCAACAGGAAATGTCATGTCTTTCACTTTGTTGTACTGATTTTCACAGGTTCATCGTGGACACCACAAAAGTGGGTGAACATGAGTCCCTCGTGATGCTTCAGTGCAAAAATTGTGACTTTAAACTGAACGGCGCAACCTAGTGACAACACGGTTCACCATGAAAGATGAAGTCGCTTTTAAGGGGCTTGGAAAGTTTAAAAAGTCTTGAAATTTGGCCCACACCTCCAATGCGATGAAAGCTTTCTTGTTATTTGATCATTTTCATTGAATAGCGTGAAATGGCTCCACAGCGCTCCCTACAAAATTTCAAAACATCAGCCCTTGCTCTGTGTTTTATCTATGAGTCTGAAACCTGGTAAGCTTATGGAAGATATTAAGATGTAGAAAAAAGTCTCTTGGAGCAATATCCCAAATCCAACAGGAAGTCAGCCATTTTAAAATTAATGTGTAATTATGGCGACATTTTCCCCTCTTTTCAGGCACCGTACTTTGACGAACTCCTCCAAGGGATTTCATCAGATTGACGCGATCTCCAGTGTGTGGAATCTAAAGACCTTTGTGATATTAAATTGCGGAGCTTTTTACGTTCAGGGAAACGGGGTGGTCATGGCGCCACGTGGAGTTTCAATCACTCGCCAAAAAGCAGTAATCTGCTGTCACTCAAAAACACAATGTCCAATCTCTCCCAAAGGTCGCAGGCGTGATGAGACTCGAGCTCGGAAATGTTTGTTATGCCATTTGTCAGTAATGGTCAGAGCGCCACCTAGTGGGACAACTATAATCATGATTGAATGAGATGAAATGTTAGCTGGTGGTTAAATGCATGAATTCCATCAATGTGACATCAGATCGGACGTGCTGGTTTTAGGTGTTGAGCGTGCCTCGACATGCCGGGGGTGCGAGGGCCCTCATAACGCTGCTTGCAGCTTTAATTAAGTTTGTATTACCAAAATCAGAGATGCTGCTGTTGTTCATTTGATTATATGCAACATTGTATGCTAGCAAACAGCAGTCACCGCTTAATATTTGTTTTATTTTGATGGAATAGATTAAATATTGTAACGTGAATGATTTTCTATTTCCCAGTTTCTCTTCACTGAGTTGTCAGTGATGTGACAATAACTCAGACTGGAAGTAATCTTCTGATTCTGACAAATGAACTTTCAGATTATCAGAGGACAGAAGGAGACTGACAGGTGACTCAGTGATGTCAGCTTACAGCAGAACGATTCAGTGCACTAACATGAGGATCAAATCAAATCACTTTTATTGTCACATCACATGTGCAGGCACACTGGCACAGCACATGCGAGTGAAATTCTTGTGTGCGAGCCCCACAAGCAACAGAGATGTGCGAACACAACAACACAAACGAGCAAAATACAAGAATGGCTAATCTGAAACTAATAAATATATGTACAATATATAATAGTGTATGCATTTCTGGATGTGTATACTAAATATTTTCCTGCGTGTGTGTGTGTGTGTGTGTGTGTGTGTGTGTGTGTGTGTGTGTGTGTGTGTGTGTATACACATTTTTACAAATTAAATAGTAAAAAAATAATAATAAAATATATAAAGTATACAGAGTCTTTGCTGAGGAAATACACTGGTCCCTTAATAGTTTCAACATGAAATATTCAAAAACAAATATATGGTCCACTGTTTATGTGACAGAGGCAGAAATTTCTCTGTGTGCATGTGGAGAAATCTGCTGTTAAATCAGAACATAAACAGGTTTCAGGTGGCATTAACGCACATGAAAACAATGCTCCACTCATTCAGAGGTCAGAGATCATGTACAGTAACCACACTGACACCAATAGGAGAAAAAAAGCTGGCAGGGAGGTGTCAATTCCAGCTAAACAGAAGAGGAATGTATAGATAATGAATGTGACAGTTTGAATCAGTCACATTTCATTCATCACACTGGTGCACCAACAGATCCAGGATCAGTGCAAATCATCAGCAGTTTGATCCACATATGGATTGAAGTGTATTTGTGAAAATGTTGGACTGTTCCTTTATCAGTGTCTAACAGTGTGTGTATGAGAGCCATGTAATGTCCATGTGTGCATGCTGAAAGAGACTGTGCTGCTCTGACCCCCCTCCTCCTTTCAGGGTGGAGCCTGCTGGAGAACGATGGCTGACACCAGGTCTGAGGAAGTGTAAGTGTGTTTTTAATGTGATTCATGAAAACAAAGCAGCACACATTCAACCATCTTCAAACTGTCACATCACTCATTCACATCTCTGATGTCAGGAGTCATCATCAAAGTGTCAATCAATGAACAGATGATGGATCAATAACTGCAGCTGGATTGTGTTTGTTCTCTCATCAGATTCCTGTCAACTCACAATCGACACAAACACAGTTCACACAAACCTCCAACTGTCTGACAACAACAGGAAGGTGACCCGTGCGGAGGTTCAGTCATATCCTGATCATCCAGATAGATTTGATGCTCATCCTCAGCTGCTGTGTAGAAATGGTCTGACTGGTCGCTGTTACTGGGAGGTCGAGTGGAGAGGAAAGGTTTATATATCAGTGAGTTACAGAGTGAGTTACAGAAGCATCAGAAGGAAAGGAGACAGTGATGACTGTATGTTTGGATGGAATGATCAGTCCTGGAGTGTGAGGTGCTGCAATGGTGGTGCTCATTCTGTCTGGCACAATAGTAAAAAACAATCCATCCCCTCCTCTGTCTCTAACAGAGTAGCAGTGTATGTGGACTGTCCTGCTGGCACTCTGTCCTTCTACAGAGTCTCCTCTGACACTCTGATCCACCTCCACACCTTCAACACCACATTCACTCAAACTCTTTATCCTGGGTTTTCAATATGGTCTGATCCTCCTGATTCCTCAGTGACTCTGTGCTGAGTGGAGTGTAAAGAGTGTCTCCTGTTAGAGAAACACTCTGACTGTTGAACAGATAGTTCAGTCTCTACATGTCTGTCTCTTTCACTCAGAAACATGTTTTCAGATTCATGGATTCAATCAGTTTATGTTTGAAACTGTTCTAAATGATTCCTTGTAAACTTCTTCCTCTTCAGTCCTTAAAGATGGAAGCTCCCATTATTCCAGAATCCACATGTTTGTTTGTTTTTTGTCTTTTTCTACTCAAAGCTTCATAGTGAATATCAGTATGTTTCTCTGAAGCTCAGTTCACAACCAGCTCCTCTGCATTTTCAACAAGTCTGAGCTCATTAAAATGAATCCAAATGTTTCATTTCTCTTTCTTAATGGGATGTTTCCATCATGGCTGAATAAGTGGACATCCAATAGTACTCAGTATATCAAATATTAAAGATATTCAGAGCCATACAGAGGTAAAGGAATGGGGGGGGGGGAAGGTGGGAAGGATTCATGTCATGATTCATGACGTGTTCTGTTTTTTGTTTTGCTCACTTTTTTGAGCTCTTGGTTTGTTTGTTGGTGTTTTTTTTTGGGGGGGGGTTCCTTGTCATAATTCTTTCTGTAATTACCAATGTCATTATGTTGTTGTTGTTGTTGTTGTTGTTGTTGTTGTTGTTATTATTATTATTATTATTATTATTATTATTATTATTATTATTATTATTATTATTACTTTGTGTGTTTGGTTTTCGGATGTCTGAGGTTATCCTTGAAAGGCATGGATACAAGAGTGTGCACCTGGGAGTGCTTCTGTGGTCACAATGCCCTGCCATGTCGTGGTTAGTTGTAGATGTTTGCTCTGTGCCATGGATGTAAGTTTTTTGTTTGTTTTGTCTGTTTCCCAATTTAAATGAAAATGAAATGAAAAGAAAATAAATCTTATAAAAAAAGACATTCAGCATCTCTCATGTTTCTGTTATTCTATAAAAACAGCTGCTGTTAAAAGCTGATCCAATTAAAGAAACATGAACTTCCATATTGATTAGATCAATACGTACAGCTCTGATGTCACTAAAATCTCCTTGAACTCTTCATTGATGGTGATTTGTGGTCCTCTGCTGGTGAGAAGATGAACTGCATGATGTCGGTTTAATGAGCACAGGTGAAGTGTTTTTAAATCTGCTTTTTCCAATTGTTCAGGGTCCTGCTCCAGGAAACAGCTTCAACAAACTCTGGCTTTCAAAATAAGACCTCAGTCTGAGTTTTTAAAAAAGCTCTTAATTTGGAGGGAGCTGACATTTAATATTCATGTTATCAGTCCATCAATGGGCTTTATTAGCAGTTATCAGTCCATCAATGGGCTTTATTAGCAGTTATCAGTCCATCAATGGGCTTTATTAGCAGTTATCAGTCCATCAATGGGCTTTATTAGCAGTTATCAGTCCATCAATGGGTGTTATTAGCAGTTATCAGCTTCATAGCTGTGGCTGAGATTGGCCCTCCTGCACCTGCTAGCAGGCTTAGTACGTCGTTTTCTCCAATCGGTGAGCCGGATCGCTGCGTCTCTGTTGGAAGGACGACTATGAATCCAGATCCAGTACAGACAGACTCCAGTTCACTTCACAATGAGATGGGCGCATGGCAGTTGCGAGAGCAAGTGGGGTCAAGCGAAGGAACGGCGTTTGTCTGGTTCTCTCCTCTCCCGTGCACGAGAAACATAAAGAACTTTGCCTACTTCATGTCTTGCTTTGCTGTCCAATTATATTGTCTTCAACGTTCCAGCGAATAGGTTCAAGCTACAAACCTATCACCAGCTTCTGAAAGTTATTCTTTTGCCACGAGCATCATCTGTATGATGGAAGCCTGGAAATATCTTCAAAGCACACCATGAGAGTGTTAATAACGTTACTAATGTTCAGTTACACTTTACTAGGTCACATCTGTGACACATGTCACTTAAATAAAGAAGGAAATATTGGCTCTGTTTCATCTGCTGGGCCCAAAAGTGACTCCCTGTATTTAAACTGCTATGAATAACTTGTTGGTCTATAATATGTGAAACGTGTCAAATGTCTCCATCATGAAAGATATCAGGTCATCTTGAGCCACAAAAACATTCCTATCATGAGGTAGAAGCTGGAATCAGTTTGTTGCAGGCGTTTATATATCCGATATTTATCCAGTTAAAGTCACATTGAAATTCAAAAATGATTTTTCAAGAGTCGTCTTTTCAAGAGGAGCAGAAGCTGCAACAAATATAACAACAGTTATTTAAGGCTGTTTTAAACGGCCACAAAGGAGCAGATTGGTTATAATGCAGCTGCTTCAGAGGAATAAAGATACTTGAAAAACTGTTTTTATTTCATGTGTAACACCTTTCAATGATGTGTTGACTAAAGTCTATTGACCAGTATAAGTAAAGACATCACACACACACACGGAAACACTGAAACCTGTTTGTGGTGCAGCAGCGGTCCCAGCTGCTGGCCTTTATCTAGACTGGGTCGGCTGCTGATCTCAATATAATCAATGTTTAAAGTTCTCAGTGTTCCTGTGTTGCTGCGTATAGGATCTCCCAGCATCATCACTGTGCTGTCCAATCATTGTGTGCGAGGTTACCCTTATAGTGCGATGTGTGTTTGCACAAAGAGAAGCATGTGTGTCAAATATAAATAAGCACAGAACAGAAACAGCTGCTCGTTTCTTCTGTTTAGAGTCAAGTTAGTGTTTTGTGTCTTTGTTTGAGGCCTGATGTCGAGCAGAGGTGTGTGTAACTGCACTGCTCTGTTATATGTGTGAAGTGTGTGCTTCTCTTCAGCATCATCTTTGTCACTGCTGATTCCTTTGTGTCATCATGTGTTGAGAAGAGAGAACAGTTATAACGGAGGAGCAAAAGGAAGCCCTGAAATCTGCATCAACAAGGAAGTGTTGGCTCACCAGTGATCCCAGCAGAGCCACTGGTTTGGCTCCAGTTGTTACAGATTCAATGATGTTGTTGCTACAGACACATGTCAGCATCTTTATTGTATTAAAGTCTTGTAATGTGAAGATAGAAACAAGGCAGCAAACAGCTCCATGATCTGATCTTAATGATGTTGTTTTTATTCCTGTCTGTCAGAACTGGATTGGAAACTATCAAAGGTCTAAAAACAGCCTCGACCCTCCCACAGAGCAAACTTTACACACGTCATCTTTCAGCTACAATCTTTGTTGCAGGGATCTTCTGCCAAACAAGGCTGAGAGAAGATTTCTTACAGCTGTCATGTTGATGCTGTTTCAGTCTTTGGGCAAACACACTCATATATTAGGGCTGATATCGGGGCTGCACAAGTTCTTTGTGTTTGTGATCATGAATAACAGAAGTGTGCCTGTTGAAGATCATGTTTCTACATTATTATATGTCCTGTTATTGTTCTGTGTTATATTCAGCTTTCAGCATCCTTTCCCAGCCCCCTGTTACACCATCCATACAAAGCCAATCTGACTGTGAGCCAATGTGTTTGTTTGTGTTGGATCAATAGATTTGACAGACTTGGTTCATCCAGAGGGAAACAGTCCAAATTCAGATCTAATGAAATGATGGAGGCTGTTTCCTACCACGGTGACTAACAAGGCTCATGGTCTCCAGCAGACAAGCGCCTGGAATGAGGTGAGCTGAGTGTTGCTGTGGTGGGTCTGTGCCCACGTCATGCATCAGGATTCATGTTGGCAATAGTTCATATCTCTGTTCTTCAGCCTTCATCACAAAGCTGTGAAGGAAAAACAAACATCTAACAGGATTTGATGGATGCAAAGTCCACTGAGCTCTTTGTCATTTACAAACTTGTCCAACCAACAAGAGCACAGATGAGAAACACAGTGACACTTAAAGGATTTTGCCATATATGAGCATAGATTACTTTCATATAGATTTTCAATGCAGGCTTTTGGTGAGCCGCTGGGTTCTGTCTAATAATCATCTCAGCATTTTACAATAGAACAGCTCTTTATTAGCTCTTCATTTATTGTTATTGGACATGAAACAAGGAAGCTGTTTCTCATTGGATGTTAGTTTCATGTTCATCAGGATCATTTTCTAAAGAGCTGATATTGAGACCATTTACTGCACTGGCTGCACATCCTGTCTACATTTCTCTGTATGTGCTGTGTTTGTCTTTCATGTTTCTCCATATTGACACAAACAGTGAACAGCAGCAGATCTACTCTTCATCTGTTTTAGGCCCAGTGAAAGATATGAAGCAGAAATGGTGTCATTAGGAGAAGAAGAGGAGAACAAGTCCGGCGAGGAGGCAGCAGCTCTTAAAGATGAAACACAGCAACTTAGCCACGAGCTCAGAGAGCTGCACATGAAAAAGCTCCTCAAGCAGATCCTGTCAGAGGTTTGTCATCAACAGGAGGAGCTGTTAATATCATAGGATGAAGGATGCTGTCAGCTGGATGAAGAAGGTTATTTAATGGCAAATGTTCACATTGAAGTCAAATTGTTGTCGTGTTGAACTACGGAAGCATAGAGCTGCCACTCAGGCAAAAGAAAAATACAAGTGTATCACGTTATAACGTGAAAGGTTTATTGTTCTAACAAGATACTTTTCCTGTTTGTACAATATACTTTTCACGTTTGAACAACATAATATCACGTTATTACAATATACATAATCATCACGTTCGTACAATATAGGATCACGTTCATACAATATAAATATTATATTGTACGAACATGATAATTATATTGTACAATTATATTGTATTAGTTTGAACCAGCCACATCATTGCAAACGCATACAAATGGGTGCGTTCCTGTTTAGACCTGCTGGCTGTCAGTGGGCTTCATTCCATTTCAGACTGCTGGTGGTCGGCTGTGATCTAAACTCAACATGGCTCCTGTGTTAGAAGAGACGATGATTTTAAATTTGCACATTGAATAGTTTCTTTCCAACACTATGGAGCTACCAGCCCAGTATATGTAGCCCACAGTAGATGGAGTTATCAAGCTGACTGACAGACATTTCTCATGGCTCATGTCCACAAATGTTTGGCTGCATATTTTTATCATCTATATTTTCCAGTCTTCATACAGCCTATATTTCATATGAACTCCAATCTGCCAGCTGCCATCACGTTTTCAGGGTTCATTCAGTGTTGTAAATGTAGGACAAACAGCAGCACATGTTCGCTAAATGTTTGCAGTCATTTTAAATGAAGCTGATACTACATGAGACATTTTCCACATTTATTGTCTTTGAACAGAGAATAATAAAGCCATCAAACATACAGACTTGTGCAAATACAAACTTCTGTGGTGCATTTGATGACCTGCAAAGGAGAACAAGTCGGGGTTTTCAGCCCTGACACAACCTCTTTGTTCTCAATACAACAAAACCTTAAAAGGCTGATATGCAAGTTTGCATGAATCACCAACACAGTTGTATTTTTTTCTAGTATAGTTATAAATAAGGTGATAAAATATCTGCTCACTGATTAGATCCAGTATCTATTAAAGATGAACTGCGCATGTTGTTAATCTGTGAAGAGGCAGAAAAGCATAGGCGTGGTGTCACAGTTTGAAAAGGTAAGAATAATGTCTTTTGATTCATCTACGTGGAAATATAGAACCAAAAACCAAACAAATAATACAACCAAATCACTCCCAGTTTATTTACAACATTTGAAACATACAGTGTAGCTCAGTCAAAACACCCCAAGGCCAAGTGAATGTGCCGAGAGGGAAAAGATCATGATTAATGATTTATTTAAACTCATAACTGGGTGCAGCGGCTGAGCTTTAACCTGTGAGCTGCAGCTTAAGACTCTTTTATAGTTCCGTGTTTAATGTTTAAACTGTTTATGGCTGCAGAGATGCCCACAGTCAGGCTGTATACTGTTGAAATGTTATATACAGTGTGGCAGCTGACCTTTGACCTTTAACCTGCGAGCTTCAGACTCATTGCTGGTGTGAGGTGTTTAATACTATTGAAGCTTGCAGACACACCCACATCATCTGATTTGTTCTCAGGGTTGTTCAGAGTGTTGGAGCAGAAACCTGCTGCAGGTTAATTATTGATCAAATTAATATCACAGAAGGTGCAGCAGCTGACCTTTGACCTGTGAGCTTCAGACTCTTTGCTGGTGTGAAGTGTTTAATGTGACACAGCCTGCAGACACAGAGGACTGATGACGGAGGAGAAGCAGAGGATTTTCTCTGTTTCTACACAGACCTGGTCCAGACAGCAGAGAGCTGCAGAGTGAAGACGTTCATGGGAAGAAGCTGAGTAAGTGCAACGTCCTCTTTTATTCCTGGATCAAGAAGTGACGCCGGTGAATATTTGGTGTTTAAATAAGGTTTCTGTCTTTGACTCAGTCTGCTGACGTTTGTTTTAGAGAGAGAAAGAGATTTCAGATTAACTGAACAGATTCCTCCTGCTGCAGCACTAAAGGACAGTATAGGTGACCGCGCTGATGCCTGTTCATAATTTACCAAAGTTAATAAACTGTTGGCTAAATGTTCTTGTTGTCAGAGGTAAACAGAGGTGACAGGAGCAGGTTTGACACTTCGTTTAGAACCTAACTGCTTCGGTATCTGATTCCATGGTTTAAAAGGAAGCGAATCATTCGCGGGATTTGTGGAGTGTTTTGATGGTGACAGATAGTGAACCACTGATGTTTCTACTGAGAGATTTGGAGCCAGCGAAGAATAGAGGAGTTTCTGTTGTGTGGGAGTATTCTGAGTTGATTTTGGTCAATCGGGTGGGTTTTCCAGCTTTGTGTTCTTGTTGTTTGCTTTTGTTTTGTCCATCCATCCATCCATCTTCATCCGCTTTATCCGGAGCCAGGTCGCGGGGGCAGCAGCCTAAGCAAAGAGGCCCAGACCTCCCTCTCCCCAGCCACCTCCTCCAGCTTATCCGGGGGAACACCAAGGCGTTCCCAGGCCAGCCGAGAGATATAATCTCTCCAGCATGTCCTGGGTCTGCCCCGGGGCCTCCTCCCGGTGGGACATGCCTGGAACACCTCACCCAGGAGGCGCCCAGGGGGCATCCTTGTCAGATGCCCGAACCACCTCAGCTGGCTCCTTTCGATGTGGAGCAGCAGCTGCTCTACTCTGAGCCCCTCCCGGATGGCCGAACTTCTCACCCTATCTCTAAGGGAGAGGCCAGCCACCCTTCGGAGGAAGCTCATTTCTGCCGCTTGTATCCGCGATCTCGTTCTTTCGGTCACTACCCACAGCTCGTGGCCATAGGTGAGGGTAGGGACGTAGATCGACCGGTAAATTGAGAGCTTCGCTTTTACACTCAGCTCCCTCTTCACCACGACGGACCGGTGCAGCGTCCGCATTACTGCAGCCACAGCCCCAATCCGTCTGTCGATCTCCGGCTCCCTTCTCCCATCACTCGCGAACAAGACCCCGAGATACTTGAATTCCTCCACTTGGGGCAGGAACTCATCCCCGACCCGGAGTGGGCACTCCACCCTTTTCCGGCTGAGAACCACGGCCTCAGATTTGGAGGTGCTGATCCTCATTCCCGCTGCTTCACACTCGGCTGCGAACCGTTCCAGTGCGAGCTGGAGGCTCTCACCCGATGAAGCCAACAGAACCACATCATCTGCAAAAATCAGAGATGAGATTCTGAGGCCACCAAAGCGAAAGCCCTCCGCCACTTGGCTGCACCTAGAAATCCTGTCCATAAAAATTATGAACAGAACCGGAGACAAAGGGCAGCCCTTGCAGGGCCCATCACCCACCGGGAACGAGTCCGACTTATTGCCGGCAATGCGAACCAAGCTCTTGCAACGGTTGTATAGGGATCGAATGGCCCGTAGCAATGGGCCAGACACCCCATACTCCCGCAACACCTCCCACAGGACACCCCTTTTGTTTTGTGCGTGTTTATTATATCTGAAAACCGGAAAAACTTAAAATGTCAAAAATCTGCTTTTCATAATATAAATATCATTAAATAACTTTAGAAAGACTTCTATTTGACTCTTTACATTTAATGTTATAAAAAGATATATTTTATGTTTTAAATCATCTTAAAATGTTAGTCTGCCAAATGTGCAGCAATTGAATTTCTTTATTCTCTTTAGCTGATAGTTGGTGGGGCCCAGGTAGACTGTATAACTGCATCTCTACCAGTTTCTCTGCACTCCAGCCTCTTCTGGGCCATGTGAGGGATGTTCCTTAAGGTAGGAGAAATTATCTCCACGTAAAGGAACAGGTTCGGCCATCGCACAGTGGAACAAATTCTCTTCTTAAATAAAAATGAAAAAGGGTTACCTTAAATGCATCATGTTTTTAATTTGCAAGTTCATAAGCATTTTCCGTTTCCATTTCACAATCAATTCTACCCCCAGGTCAAAAATATGTATAGGAAAATTACCCTAATGTAATATTATTTATAAAAATACCCGTCTAGCGATTAACTGCATGAGTACATGGAGGCGGGACCTCACAGCAGAAGCATACTCCATAATGTGTTGTACATTATTATATGTATGTTATATGTAACGTGGTATTTTTCAATTATTGTATTTACCAACATCAAGAAGTCACAAGCAAAGAAAGACCACACCATGGTGCATATTTAAGGAGAGTTTACTGGTCAAAATTATTTATTAAACAAATAAACAACATTTTTGTCACCCCAAAAAAATACACGTTCAAAGCAACACAACGGCGGCCCAATATCAGACAGAATTGCTTTATTTTATAATAAAGTTATTTGCTGTGCAGCAGTTGAAATACTGACAAGTATAGCTGGATTATTTCTTTTAACTATTTTAAACCAGAGGCTTCAGAGGCAGGTTCAGCAGCCTCTGCACTGCTGTGCCATCAGTCTGTTGGACAGTATTTGATAGATTTCATCAGGGAAAAATGAAGGAACATCAGCAACTGGTCAGAAACACTTATGCTTTATACATCATGCTTTTCTTATGCAACATCCTCACATGAATCATGAAACTTGGACAACATTTAAAGTATCGTAGCTCTGTTGCTACATTTACTTACTGTTGTTTTAATGGTAATAGTCAAAGTGTGATTGGTGATTTGTGAACAGCAGAAAGGAGGAAAGCACTAATGCTGGCACAAGGGGCCACATGCCAGTGTACTCCAAGTGCCAGCCTGGGTAAATCAGACTGAAGATGGACTCATGGGATACTTACTGAATATGATTTTGAAATATCATAGAATCACTACAGAACAACTAGAAAGTGCATTTTCTGAAGAAACTGCAGTGTGAATGCTTGAATCTGAATGTATGCACTGAAATGAATTAATTGCTGAATGTTAAGTTAAAAATTCTGAATGAGCTGGAAAATACAGAAATTTTCACCTGAAAACAAAAGTGCAGAACTTTTGAAAGCTGATGTTCACACAGAAGAAGTTGGAAAAAAGCTAAACATATTTAAAATGTAAATAATAAAAAGATGAGTAATGACAAAAGAAAATTTAGAGTCAGAAAACCTCTGAATGAATATTAAAAGTTCAAATTCTTCTAATTGAAATGAACTTAAAAGATGAACAAAAATTCTGGAGAAAATACAAACTTTAATATACAGCATAATGTTTTTCAGACATATACACATGTGTATATCATGTTTAATAGTATTACATACATCAATTTGTTTTGTATGTCATAGAAAATAACATAAAAATCTTAAGTCATATTTTACAGCTTCTTTCTGAAAAGGACTAGTAGAATAAATAAAAATAACTAAATTAAATAACTAAATAAAAAATAATAAGCAAGATATGAAATACATGAAAATTCAACTTTTAAAACCACAATCCTGAACCTTTAAATTGTGTTGGTTTCTTAGAACATGGCTGAACAGCTGTTTCTATCGGTCTACTTAATCTGTCTACACATCTTTTTATTACTCATTCTTCTTTATGTTTTAATGTAAACAGAGTCCACACAGTGGTAAAAGAGAACTGTATAGAGATTTTTGAGTAAAGTCAAATGAAAGCGTAAGGTGGTGACACAGTTTAACACATGCAAATAATCAAATAAACACATTAGTCCTTTTTGTGAACATGGATAAATAAGTATCAATACAGCATTGTTCAGCCATGCCACTAAATGCTTTTTTACACATTGTTTTAACCTGGGCTCAGACACAAAGTCCCAAAATTAGTTAGTCCCTGACTTTGAGTTGTGGTTATGACTAATTATTATACACAAGGCTTTATCTATCTGAACTCTAAGGACACAAATATGAAAAAAAAAAAACCTATACTTACCAGCTGATACCCCACACTACACACTAGGTGTGCCATGTGACCTGAAACTTTGGTACAAAATCATCATAATCATTCTGTTAACACTGTTTTTTAACGCTGTTTGTGTTGCTGTTCAGCAGTTTAAAATGTTTTAGATTGGATTACATGGAATGAATTTGAATTTTCTTGGGGGGTTTTGTGTGTGTTTTGTTCTTAGCAGATTTTTTCTTCCATACTGTTGAATTCCAGTTACCACATTTCTGGTCATATGACATCCCGAGTGCCCACTTAAAAAAAATCCCCACAGTTAATTCAACATTAGAACAAAATAAAAATATCCATCCGTCCATCCATTCGCTTCCGCTTATCCTTTCCAGGGTCGCGGGGGGCGCTGGAGCTTATCCCAGCTGTCATAGGGCGAAAGGCGGGGTACACCCTGGACAGGTCGCCAGTCTGTCACAGGGCCAACACACAGGGACAGACAACCATTCACACTCACATTCACTCGCACATTCACACCTAGTGACAATTTGGATTAATCAATTAACCTATCCCCACAAATAAAAAAATAAAAATATGTTAAAGAAAAAAAGGTTTGCTCTGTGATGAAATACTAAATAAGCATACATTGTACAGAGCACTAACAATGACAACAATCCTTTAGCCTGTTGATCAGAGAGAGGCAGTCATTATGTCCATTTAAAACCTGTAATCACAGAGCACATCGTTTCTGTGAAACTATAAAGTCCCATATGATCCTCATCATGTCCAGTGACTTCAGAGTGGATCCTCCCTGTCATCCGGCCAGTGTTTGATGTGTGGCAAGCAGCACAGAAGCAGGATAGCTGAGGACTTTAAAAGAAGAGCAGAAAACAGGAATATGTAGTTGTAAATGTAAATATCAGTGATACTTGTCTTGTCAAAGGGAATAAAATAATGAAAATGTTAACTTACACACTCATTTAGGGAGGATCTTGACACTGCACAGAGGAGGCACAGTCAGTCTGACAATGTTGGTGATCTCCAGGGATGTTTTCCTGCAGCAACATTCCTGCCAACTGGCCATATGATCCAGAGTAGTTGGTTTGTAATAAACAGAAAGGTGTATATGTTAGGTAGTGTGCACTCAGAGCTGGTCCTAAGAAACAAACACATCCTGTAATAAACTGAATACCTGTAGTAGTGCTGCTGCAAATATGAAGCCCTTCTATCATGAGTGGTTTCAAAGAAGGTGTTTTGGAGGCTCAGTCACAGAAACTGTGCCGTCTGTTCAGTCCTGAGTGTCTCAGCTCTGAAGGGGATGGATCACAGAGGGAAACACCTGAGTACAGACATTGCAATACACTCTAACACTCCTAAGGTCAAGTGAAAACACAATTTAAACACTTCACAAAGAATGAATACATGTTTTCATGGAAATTATGTCATTAACCCTTTTTGTTGTTAGTAAATCTCACCGACTGCTTGTGGGACAAGCTAGAAGGAGGACTTATCACAGAATCTCTCCTGTGCTCCAGATGTGAAGTCTCACGCTCTGATCGTATGGCGATGAAGATGGTGATGATGAAGTTTCTCTGATCTGTGGCATTACAGTTTCTGGCTGCTATGTGCTTCACATTGTTGGATTTTACACGTGAAGCTTGGAGAAGACACAGGAGGACTGTGTCTTGCTTAAAAAAAAAAAAAGAAAAAAAAAGGAAACCTAACAGGAAAGGAAACCCCCCCCCCCCAACTCCCACCGTACCCTCCCCCCCCCCCTCCCACTCAACTCCCCAACCTCACACCATCCAATGTCTATACAAATGTAGGGTATCAGCTGGTAACAGAAAGCAAGTGTAACATATGCACTACATATGTAACACTGCTGAAACATTTCTGGCCAGAAATGTGCAGTTATCAACCCAGACCCACCCTGATGATTGCACTGGCCGAAACATGATAAAAGCTCATAAAAATTTATGTTTCATAGTAAAATTGGTCCAAAAATATAATCGTATACTTTTGAAAAAGTTTAAAGTTTATAACAAACCAAAATAATAACATTTTTGTAAATAGTATTTCAAAATAGAGGCACACATAAAGTGGCTTAACTGTCATTATTGCTGTAATTAGGTTTGTTTGTTTGTTTGTTTTTTTAAAAAGCAACCTTTAGTCATTATTGTTCTCTCAGAAACAATGAAGAAGCTGTTGAACATTTATGTGTTGTGTAGGCAATCCTCTGGTCCACCCTCCCTCCCTCCCAGCCACAGTGAGACTGGGGCAGCCTGGCAGGATGTTGAAGCCTGGCTGCAGAGAGGATATGCCTACACTATTCATTTTAAACTGCTATATTTGATTTTTCTGACATTTATAGGTTACTGTTAGTGAATTTTAGATTTTCTGTAATAAATAAAATTGTCATCTTTTACTGATATCATTACTTAATTCATGTAATTGTATTTTATGTAAACAATTCAAACATTATACTGCAATGCAGGGCGTCAACTTTTAAATATCGCTCTACTTTATGTCTGTGAAGGTTCTCAGTCATCCAGGTCATCGTAGTCAAAGGAGCTTGCAAAGAAAAGCGTCTGGACTTCTTTCTGGAGTTCAAGCATCGCTCTACTTTCTTAAGTCATTCAAAAATATAGATATTACTTACTGTATTCAAAGATCTAGATCATGAATCATCACAGGACAATACACAGTATACTGGGTCATGGTAACTATGGTAGGTCTTCATGACTCCAGAATGGAGACATCGATCTGACTGAGAAATGAAAATTAGGTCAAGCAGTGTGTTCTTCTCTGTGGTAGGGGCAGTGATGACCTGTGCGTATCCCCTAGACTCAAACAGCTCCAGGATTGGTTTGTTTGCACTGGATAAAACATTCTCATTAAAATCACCACAAACTATGATGGGATGACAGTCCATGATCTCCAATGAGTCTAATAGGCTTACCAGGTTTTTCAGGAATGGCCTCAGAGTGTAGTCTGGAGGTCTGTATACAACTGCAATCAGAGCACTGACTGGTGCTTCAACCTTTAAAGCCAGAAATTCAAGGTCAGTTACATTATGGATGTACTGTTTTTCATGCACTTGAATGTCACTTTTCACATAAACAGCAACTCCACCACCACTTCTGTTTGCCATCTGGGGAAAGTTTGTGTAGGACAGGTGTCTGTTGCGTTTGAACAAATTGTAATTTTCCAAGTGGAGACTCTCTGCGACAAAAGAGCCCCGCAGGTGTGTTTCTGTTAGGCACAAAACATCTGCTAGACACAATTCATGGTGACTTTTGATGTCATTAATGTGAGCTGGCAGTCCCTCTGTATTATGATGAACAATGGTGAAAACCTCTGACCTGCTCAGTGTTTGCCTCACGTGTAGAAGAGGCATCATGTCATCAAGGTTGGCTTGTCTCATGTTCTCAAGCGCTGCAGTGATTTCTGGGTTGGTGAATATTTTTTTCTCCTCCATATCAAGAAGATACAGTCCACTGAGAGACGTCACTCTACTGACAGCTACGTAGGCCATGCCGGGCTCAAAAATGCTCTTAAGAGAGACAACAGCTGATGTAGTTGTCATACCCTGTACCTTATGTATTGTACATGCAAAGGCCAGCTTCACTGGGAACTGTCTTCGTACCACTCCTTTCTGCTTCAGATTCTCCTCTGCTCTCTCAATGTACACCATGTCGTCTGCTGGTGTGCGGTTATTCTTTCCAGATGTCTCATTATCCATTTTAAGTCCAAGCTTGATGATGTGTTGGTCATTTTCAGAGTGAACTACTCTAAGTAGTATTCCAAAAGCTCCATTAACCAAACCATTTTGTATGTCAATGTTTCTGGTGAGCATGACACGAGCTCCTTCTGCAACTTTCAGTGTGTCTGGTAACTCGTTTTTACCTCCTTTCAATGGTCTGTCTTGAAGTGCCATTCTGCCAGTTCTAGGATCTTTTCTATAATCATCTGCATGGATGTCAATGATATGAGTGTGGAGCAGAGCCAGTGTTGCAGAGTTGTGTGCATCCACTTCTTTATTAGTTGCAAAAATGTGCAACGCATCAGTTGGACAAAGGGCTGGTTCAGTTATGGCCTGTGACAACAAATTTCTATCTGCTTCGCAAAGCTCATCCAACTTTCCTTTCACACGAATTCTGTTCAGCATCTCAGCAAAGACAACATCATCTTTCTGACGCATAATCTCAGTCAGAGTGATCATCTGAAAATGCTCCCGCCACAGGTCGATCTCAGACGGGTCGTGCACACAGAGAGGTTTAGACTGTCGCACTGGGGGTAGCTGATAGAAGTCTCCGACAGCAATGACTGACATGCCTCCAAAGGGTCTCCGAGTCCCTTTGATCTGTTTGAGTCTTGCATCTACATATGCAAACAGATGTCTTGACACCATAGACACTTCGTCAATGACGATTATTTCAGCATTCAAAAGTTCTGATCTGACTTCATCCAGCTGATTGCCAAGTCCCTGAATGGGAGGTTTTAAGCTTCTCGGGAGCTTGAGAAGAGAATGCAGTGTTGTTCCAGAAATGTTAAAAGCTGCAGTCCCAGTGAAAGCAGTTAACAGGACAGTGGGTTTTGATATGTCAACGTCGTCTGCATATCTGGGCACTTTGCTCAGTATCTTAGATGCTTCTGAGTAGATGCATTTGATAAGATGTGATTTTCCTGTTCCAGCACCACCATTAATATAAAAGAAAAACTGTTCTGGATTTAGAGCACAGACTCTTTTAATGCACCAGTCTCTAACTGCATAAAATATGCAGGCTTGCTTCTTGTTCAGATTCTGAAACATCTGACGTAACAATGTGGGATCAATAGCAGGGGGTTCCCTGATGGCTCTGACTTCTGTTGAAGCATCAGCCTGACGGCTGTAGTCGGGCACATCTTCCTGTTCATTTTCATTGTCTCGCTCTCTTTCTTGTTCAACAAGTGGCAACCTTACGAGATCTGATTCAGGTGCCAGATTACACCATTCGTCAGTCACACCTCTGTTCTGCTCATATTCCTCAACAGCGCTCTCGATCTCCTCACTGTTTTTCTCATATTTTTCTCTGTTTCTTTTGACAATGTGTTGCACGTACTCAAGATGGTCAGTACCTGGTAGCTGTACACAGCCAGCACCATAGAAAGCCTGATAGGTTGGCAACGATGGTGTTTTCAGTTCGTGGTCTGAACGATGAGGAAGGTACAGTTTAAGCAGTCTTCCGTAATATTGCTCTGGATGTTTTTCTTGTGAGCAGCGGTGAAATCTGATGATAGCAGGCTTATTGTTTTTGCGCCTTTGCACAAACCCCATCTCATTGAGAAGGGGCAAAACATCTTTACCTTTTTTCTGTTGGCCATAGACAATCCTGCAAGTAGCAGCAAAGTCTGCCATGCACATCTCCTCATACTCTGGTGTTTCAGGTCTGGCTTTGTATTTGTCATTCAAAGATGTCATCCAAACATTGGAAGACTCAGGTGTTGTGTTGTCCAGAACTGACAGGGGACGACTCATTTTCACAGGATTATCATCAGTTGGAATGAATATTACAGCACGTGAGCATTGCTTCATGTGAAGACCACATGCACGAGCAACACACTCCTGTGCACTGATCTCTCGCTTCTTTGAATATGCCTGCATGACGGCTCTCATTTCATCGCACTCATTTACACTGTCCTTATGGGAGTTCTCAATGACAGTTTTCAGGTACTCAGATAGCCCGCCCTCTTTTTTTGATATATATTTCATTAAATAATTTGCAGCACCAAAAGCATCTAAAACAAAGCTTATGTCGATATTACTGTTCCAGGCTTCAAGCAGATGTGGATTATAGCCGTTTATCCAAGAGTCTTTTGGATCACGCTTTAGTATGATCGTACTCCTCGTGTTCATTTTATTCAGGTATCTCTGATATTCTGCATGTGTCAACTTGCATCTTTCCAAGAGCTGCTCTAAACTCATGGAAGCAGTTTCAGGTTCATTCAGCAGCTGGTTCAGTGGTCTGAGCTTGTTCTTTGCCGTTTCTACTTCCAGTGCATCATCCTCACTGGGTCTTGTGATCATTGTCTCATTGCAGGGTGGTTTGGGAAAACCAAAACGGCACCCGGAGCTTAAACTCCTAAAGCACGTCTTTGTGTGGTTCTTACTGTGTTTTTGCACTTCTGTTACTTTTTTGTACAGTTCAGGTTGTTTATGTGGATCAGGCAGCTGAGCTGTGATGTATTTGTTTATAAAATCAAGAACAGTTTGCTCATCATCCTCCTCAAACACAGGAGCACCTTCTACCCACAGGAGGCAGTGTATGTGTGGGCTTCCTCTGTGCTGAAACTCAACTCTGTAAAAGTAGTCAATGACTTTGCCAAGTGGCTCTGCGGGAGATAAGAGTAAATCTCTGAATAATGCTTCAACTCTCTTGTCAAACATGCGCATTGTTGTGACAGGATTGCTTCTCAGGATGTCACACTTTGCTGACCAGTCGAGTCCTTCAAAATTCACTTGTTCACCTTGCTGCCTTGTTATTGCCTCGATCACTTCAGGCCAGCGCATTTCAGCAGCTGAAAATGTGCAAAAGAACGTGGGAGTTCCCAACTGTCTGATCATGGCAAAAAGATCTCTTGTTGTTTTCTCCCAATAGGCTGGGGTTCCTCTCAGAGGCTGCATGAATCTCACTGCATCTTTATTTCGCACCAGTTTCTCCACCTCATGTTTATCTTGTAACATGCCTGAGGTTATTTTTCTACCATCTCTGGTCAGAGGCTTTGCCTTCCTTAACTGTACTGTCATGCTGGATGTAGCCAAGTGTATTTCAGTCACAAACTGTGCAAAGAATAAATAGTTTGTGT
This sequence comes from Rhamphochromis sp. 'chilingali', assembly GCF_963969265.1. Classification (NCBI taxonomy): domain Eukaryota; kingdom Metazoa; phylum Chordata; class Actinopteri; order Cichliformes; family Cichlidae; genus Rhamphochromis; species Rhamphochromis sp. 'chilingali'. The sequence goes on along the minus strand of NC_137929.1, from coordinate 69,451,225 downwards.
CTTTGGCAAAACGATCATCAATGCAGAAAAGTCTTGATTTGAAATACCCACTGGGGGATACTTTGATCAGCCTTCTTTCATCAAGTGTGTTTTGACCTGTAGGAAACTGCACAGGGAAGGCCATGGCCTCCAGTTTAGGTGTTTTGAAAAAACTTATTGGATTGTTTCTCTCTGCAGGAGCAACAGAGTAGATTCCTTCACTGAAACATAATATCTCCTCAGCCACATCAGGGGGCTGCAAACAGGACTCGAGTGCAAAACCACCATTAGTCAGTCCATCTGCTTGCTCTGAATCATCTCTCATCTGTTCATGCGATTGTTCACCATCACAGGGTAACATGTCAATGTCCTGTTCATTTATATTTTGTGCTTCACTCAGTGCATTTTTCTCACAGCTGTCAATTTCCATTAAATCAGCCTCATCATAATCGTCCTCATTCATGTTTTCATCATCATCATCCTCATCATCTTCATCAGGAAGAGTTGGATCACACAGCTCAGCATCATCTCTGATGCTCACATCCTTATACTGTGGATGAATCTGCTTGAGTTTATGCAGTGCTTGCACAAGTTTAGACCAGCTTACAGTCTGAAACAGCTGATGACCTTTGTAAGACAAGCGTCTCTTCAGTTTTACTCTCATGACCTGAGAATTAATTCTTAATCGAGGCAATGCTTCAACAGTTTCCTGTACCTCTGATGGGACACAGACCACATTTCCTCTAATTGCTCTTTGTCTGCCTTTGGGAAGAGGAATGATCTTGGCAAATGGTATGCACTTGGCTATGAGATGTCTCTCCAGTATGTTGAGATCAGACAGTTCAGCTGGAATATCAGCAAGATCCAACTTATTGGCAACAGCAAGTGCTGGCATGGATCCATTTTTAAGATGATCGTGGCAGGTGTGACAAATCCACTCTCTCTTTCTCTCATCAGGCACTTTGCACTGCTCATTTCTGCAGTTTTCATCACAAACATGAACAAACTTTCCTGTCAAACATGTTGTAACTACATGTGGGTTTTTGACATAATTTGACCTTCTGCAGGGTCGTACTTGGTTTGGAAATGAAGCCTTGAAACATACAGTACATGGGTATGATGGTCCAGCTTTGATTTGTGATTTGAACACAGATATGGCCTCGTTGATCACACTGTTGTCACTCTCTTGGGTTTGTCTGTTCACCCATCTGTATTTCCTTTTTATTTTCATTGCACATCTCATATTGTGCATAATCCTGAAGGCAAGATTACTTTGATACCTGTCTCGCATTAGTTGTTTCATTAGTTGTCTGTGTCTTACTCTGAATGCGTTATCACGTGCATAACGCTGAGTCACTCGAGATCTCTGTCTCTCTCTGAAATCTGGGCTCTCTTGATACCTTTTAGTGATATAGTTTTTTTGTTTTTGTCTAAATTCAGCATTGTCACAGTAGCGTCTTTTAATATATTGTTGTTGTTTCTTTCTGAATTCATCGTTCTCACAGTAGCGTCTTTTAATATATTGTTGTTGTTTCTTTCTGAATTCATTGTTCTCACAGTAGCGTCTTTTAATATATTGTTGTTGTTTCTTTCTGAATTCATCGTTCTCACAGTAGCGTCTTTTAATATATTGTTGATGTTTCTGTCTAACTTCAGGATTGTTTTTATATGCCTCGCTTGTAGAAGATTTCTTCTTTTCTTTGTAATCTTTATTTGAAGCGTACTTTTGTCGTTCTTTCCTTTTTTGGTTTTCTTTTCTCTGATTTCTTGGTTTGTCTGATGCCATTAATCTTCTTTTCATTTTGCGCCTTTGCTGTTTATTAACTTTTGTCAGTTTATAGATTTTTTGTATAACTGTATCAGAAAGATCACAGTTAGCACCATTTTTTATTGCAGTCCTTGACTGACAGGAAAAAACATCATTTGATGGAAGGAAATTAAAGTCACTCGATAGTTCTTTGGTAGTTATAAAAGTAAATTCATTTTGAGGAGCTTCGTGTGATGTGAACTGAGTCATACGGACTTCTTGTTGTTTCTCCAGTGGTGTACAAACAGACATTGGAGAGATCTCAGTAAGATCAGTGGTTGTGTTTCTCCTTGGAGAAGAGGAGTTTGCTTCATCAACAGTTGTATCAGAGTGAGTAGGTGCCACAGCAGTGGCAGCTGTTGGTCTGCAGACTGTGTCTGTGATAGTATCACTCAGGTTGACTGTGCTCATACTGTAGAACTGCACAGGCTTCAGTTCATAGTTACAAGAAGGTGATATCTCCATCATTTCATAAGAATCCTGGAGTCTCTTAATCATGTCACTGAGGAGTGTGAATTTCACCATCACAGCCGTACCACGATCACGTGACCATAGTGCTAGAGGAAGACCACTGGCTGTTCTGGAGTGTGGGTCAAAGAAACCATATTTGCCCGATGTGGATCTGAACACTGCGATACACAATCCACTCATAATCAGTAAGGCATACTGCACATCTGACAACAGGCAGCTCAGTCCTGCTTCTAAGCTGAGAAAGGTATCTACTGCCTCCTCTGGAGGTTCTTCAAATGTCCCATACCGGGAAGGCTGTGTCATGTTGACATGATACATAGACCTGCGAGCATCAACTTTGTCTGGCAGCTCATCGGTAGCCAAATGAATATTTTTAGGAAATCTTTTCTTGGCCTCTTTGTACATCACATCACCTTTATCCAAGACCAGATTAAGGTCAGCTGTAGTCATGTTATCATTCTCATGAAGGAAAGCAAGAAATGTGAGTGAGTTACATGTGCACTGCTTGTTTCTGGAGTCTCCATATTTGGGATGAGCCTGGCTGTGAGATGCACAGATATGTGTAACAGAGGGCTGGTTTTCAAAGTTCACTCTTTCTGCATGAGATGGTCCTGCCACATCACTGTGACGGCCTCTTTTTACAATATCAGCATAACCCACCTGTGGGGCACTTGACACCTCAGGTTGGTCTCTATGGTTTACCTGATGATCATTAAATTCATGCTGCAATCCAATCTTTACAGCATCTGCATAGGATACCTGTTGTACATGTGCAGGAACATGTTGACCTGCCTGTTTGACACCATCAGCATTGGTCTTTGCAGACACAAAGTCTTCTGCAGAGCTCTGAGGAAAATCACACTCAGCTTGTTCACATGTTGCTACTTCATGAAACTCATGGAACTTCTTCCAGCGTTGTTTTGCAGCTTGTGACTTTTTCTGCTTCCTTGGCATTTTTACACAAGTGTTTCTCTTAGTCTTTAGAAAATATGTTTATAAAATAAGAGTGGCACACAGCAGATGTTCTCTTTGTCTTTATATTTCAGTTTTTATTTCTCAGAAACAGATGTCTTTGTTTGTTTGACAGTTTGTCAGTCGAGAGAATAATATGCACTCTCTTTATTGGCTTGGCACAACTTAGCAGCAAGCGCAAAGTGAAAAACAGCTAGAGAGAAAATTTAGAAGAGAGAACAGACAGAGCAGGAGAAACACGGCTGGGAAATCACAATCAAACCGTGAATTAGAGTTTTCTTTATTTGTTCAGTTTGTTCTCAGGTAGAGGCAATATGCACTCTTTATTGCTTTAATGGCTTGGCATTTTTCAGCAGCAAGCCAAGAGTGAAAAACAGGTAGAGAGAAAATTTAGCAGAGAGAACAGACAGAGCAGGAGAGACACGGCTTTAAATCAAACCGCAGAGTTTTCTTTGTTTGTTCAGTTTGTTCTCAGGTTGAGGCAAAATATGCACTCTTTATTGCTTTATTGGCTTGTGCATTTTTCAGCAGCAAGCCAAAGAGTGAAAAACAGGTAGAGAGAAAATTTAGCAGAGAGAACAGACAGAGCAGGAGAGACACGGCTTTAAATCAAACCGCAATAAGATTCTTGGTTTGGCAAAATTTCTCACAAACCACAGGGTGAAATACAGATGGAAAGAAGGCAGAGGCAACAGGTGGAGTAGGACAGAAGATAGAGGGGTTGGGGGGTTGGGATGTGAGATAGAAGACTGGAGATCTGGTCCTTGTTCTTCTTCTGCACACTGTGAACAAAAAACAAGAAAAAAAAATAATTTTAATAAAATTATATTACATGGTAATTGTATGAACTAATTGTGACTACTGAAAAAGGACAAAACAAATATTCAAGCTAAACTGTTGTCGGCTGCCATGTGCAAAAAGTTGCACAATTTGGCACTTTTTAAAAGAATAAATATTTAATTAAATTCAGCAATAATATTTTTAAATACAAATATGATTGAGTGAATTGTTAACTAATCACATGTAATGTGCAAAAATGTACGAAAAAAATATTTTAGCCCAATTGTTAAGCTGAACTTATGTGTATTTATTATAAAATTGTGTTTAAAAGGTCTAGCACAAAGTTTGAACCCATCACTTTAAAGCTTATATTAGTCAGACTCTTTTTTTAAAATTTTGGTGTACTTCTCTAACAGTATGTGCACACCTACCAGGCAAAGCACAGATGTGAGTCAAGTTCCTGAAAGTGTAAGACAAGAAATAACATGTTAGTTGTCTGTACAGTGTTATCAGACTAACAAAAAAACAAAGCCCACACGACATGATACACTGAACTTTTAGTCAGCAGGGTAATTATAGAGTAATATAGCACACCAGCTGATACAGCAGCCATTTTATAATTCAAACTAATTAACTGAAGTATTTATTTAAGTACTTATATAAGGCTACTGTTAGACTGTTACTAGCCTTAGCATCGCTGCTAACGCTAGCATTCCTGCTAGCGTTAGCACTTCAGTTAGTGTTAGCACTGCTGGTAGAACTAGCACTCTTACTGTTAAAACTGAGGCACAATGGCAATAATAAAGCTCATTTGTTACTTTTGTCTCACTGACCGCCAATAAATATCACAGGAATATCACAGGAATATTCTTTTTGTCAGTTAAAAACTGCTAAGGCTAGTGTTGGCACTATAGCTAGCGTTAGCATTGATGCTAGCATTAGCATCGAAGCTAGCATTAGCACTGCTACTAACAGCAAAAGTCATGAAGTACTCTTACTGTTAAAACTGAGGCACAATGGCAATAATAAATCTCATTTGTTACTTTTGTCTCACTGACCGCCAATAAATATCACAGGAATATCACAAGAATATTCTTTTTGTCAGTTAACAACTGCTAAGGCTAGTGTTAGCACTATAGCTAGCATTAGCAAAGGTTATTCTTTTTTTGCTTTCTTTATTCTTTGAACTCTGTTGAACTTTAAAAAGACTTGATATGTGAGTTTAAATGTCAAACATGTATTTTTACCATAAAATTAAAACAGTGCTGTACTGAGTGTATTGTACTTACCACAGCAGAGAGCAAAGCGGAATGACGGCAGTTGGTGCAGTGATTAGTTAAAGACTGATGAGGCGTTCAGGTGGTGCTTGGAAATTTGAGCATCAGTTTGAACATCAATAATGAGCATATATATTTCTCTGTCATAGAGAGACAGAGAAAAAAATACACAAGACTCACCAGCATACAAATTGGTACTTTTTCTCTTTACGTCACTCATTCGCTTATACTCAGGAAAGAGGGCAACTGGCATTAAATTAGCAAATAAAAAGTATGTCATCTTGAACTGTTTTATGGATTTTATTTTAAGACTACTTTGAGCGTATTCGTGGGGAGATAAACTATACAGACTAAAAACAGAGACATTAAATGAGATTCGATTATTTAAAATGTGGGAAAATACACTACAGACAGGTAGATGCTGTGAGCTTTAATTATCCAGTCAGAAAAGATTATTTTAAAGTCATCAACTGACTAAAACTGCCGAGGTATGAAAAACCTGTGTGGAGAAGACAAGTCCACCAATACACAATCAACTTGAATTTAACAGGGCAATAATTCAGGGCTCTATTCAGTTAGCCTATATTAACTACTGACATACTGTTAATCTGTGGCAAAAGCCTGTCAAACCTGTCTTATTGTACCTATTGAAAAAGTTAATCTTACTACAACTGCTTAGATGTAACACACATTTTTGATTTAATCTTGGCAGAGTGAGAGACAGAGCTCGTTAAGCAGGCAGGTGTGAGCCTGGTTGCTATAGTGACTGCACCCAAGGGCTCCATACACACGGACACAGACATGCACCTCACTTTTGCTGCTTAAAATGAACAGAAAAGTCAGGCCGAAACAAATCGCTCCCAAATGAAAAGTAAAAGTCGTATTGACAAAATTCTTTCACCGTGAGCGACAGCAATGTCTAGTCTACCTAATTCTCAGTTTTCATGCCTGTGGAGCTTATTATATGGACGTGGTGACAGTGGAAAGACACCATGCTCTTCTGATTTTCAAACGAACCTTCTGAGACATTTTAACATTAGAGTCTATGGAAGAGTTGGAGGGAGGAGGCTGTGCATTGGTGACATTTATGAAAGAACCATAACACCTAGTACAATAGTAAACACATTGGATGAAAGAGGACAGCGATGGCTACGTTTTGAGGGTAAAATCATACCTGTAGAGCAAACGCTGCGGACACAGCAGCAGTTTTAAAAAAGATTTTAAGATTAATTTTTTTGCTCCTCTCACTCTAGCAGTTGAGCTGTCTCACTCTAGCCCCAACATTCCGTCCCATACACACCCATTATAAACTCTGAAACGGGTGAAAAAACATCATGAAACTTAAACTGGAACTGAAGAAAAAGTATAATAGATATTGAAAAGATAAATACAAGTTGAATAGTTGAATGTCTTGTCTTCGTTTTAAAGTTTGAATGGTGGCTCTATGTCAATGTATGTGGAAGTAGTAAGAGTTTAAAAATGAGTAAGTTGAATGAGAATTTGAAGGGTCTCCCCATTGAAATACATGGGAAATTTTTGTTGAATAAAGTTGAATAAAATTAAAAATATAAATGTTAAAAATATGAAAAATAGAAGCAGTGATGTCCAAAAGAATAGGAATCTAACGGTGTTTGAATGGTTTTTCTAAGTTGAACGGTTTTGAAGGAGTGAGATGCCAAAAAACGTACGGAATATATAATAATAATAACTAGAAAAATTTGCATTTCCTGCGAAAATGCAGTGTGGATGCTTAAAGCTGAAGCTGTATGCAAAAAGTAGCTGAAAAAGCTGAAAAGTTGCAGAAATTGTAAAAACTTTGCAGAAGCAAAAGAAGTTTGCTAAAATGGAATAACTTAGCAGAACTGCAATATCTTAGAGGAAACATAATACTTGGCAGAAATACAATAGCATAGCAGAATTTAGCAGAAATATTGTAACTTACCAGAAACATGATAACTTCTCAAAAATACAAGAATTTAGGAGAAATAGTATAAGATAACAGAAAGAATATATTTAGCCAAAAATACTTAAACATTACAGAAACACTATGATTTAGAAAAATAGTACAACAGAGCAGAAATATTGTGATTTACCAGAGACACTGTGATGAACTATGAATATTGTAATTTTAAATTAAGACTATGTTTTAGCACAAATATTATAATTTGGCAGAAATACTATAATTTAGCACAAATACTATAAAAAGCAGAAATACTATAATTTAGCAGAAATACTATATTAAGCACAAACCCTATAAAAAGCAGAAATACTGTACTATGATTTGGTAGAAAAAACTATAATTAATCAGAAATACTATATTTGGCAGAAATACGGTATTTGGCACAAATCTTATAAAATAGCAGAAATAGTATGATTTAGCACAATAGTAATAACTTAAACAGAAAAATTGGAAAAGCAAAAATGGACAGCTGAAAAAAATGATGAACATGCTGAAGGTCCCTCAACTATACTTGTTAAATGAAAAAAATCAGCAAAAAAATCTATAACAGCCACACAATCACAAATATGTACACATAAGAAAACACACATGCACAGAGAGACACACACACAAGATCCAATTCAGTCAACCAGTCTAAATATATTGAATTTGAATCTTAGAATGAGATCATCCCATTAAAAGCCTTTCTCTCTCTCTCTCTCTCTCTCTGTCACACACACACACACACACACACACACACACACACACACACACACACACACACACACACACACACACACACACACACAGGGAGAGAAAAGTGAGTTTCTAGGTCAGCCTGGGAGCTGCTGAATTTGAATCCACCAATCAGAGAGCCTGTGCACTCTTTCCCTCCAAAACAGGTGCATCCTTTTTACACACGCAGCACAGAGAGACACAGGATCATTGCAGTCTATTTCTCATAATGACGACTCCCCTCAAACAAATGACCATAATTTCCTAACCGTAGGAGCTAGAACGGTCATTCTTACACCGTTTTGTTCAGAAGAGATGGGGGAATCTTCAAGTGTTGACAATTTATCATTAAAATATGAATTTTTAGAGATATATGACACGGATGACTTGTTGACTTAGAAGCCACGAATTCCCCAATATGCAAATTTGAATACCTGGAGCCCACATACATGATTGGCTGGCTGGGAAGCTGTGCAGGCCCTGATTTGTGGATTTGAATTCCTCAGCCCTCAGATATGATTGGCAGGCTTAGAAGCCATGAAGTCCCCAATATGCAAATTTGAATGCCTCAGGACACATATATGATTGGCTGGGAAACCGTGCAGGACCTGATTTGAAAATTTGAATGTCTAAGTCCTCACAGAGGATTGGCTGCCTGGGGACCAGGCAGAAATATATAGAAATACTAAGATTAAGCATAAATACTACATTTAGTAGAAATACTATGTTTTAGCACAAATCCTATAAAAAGCAGAAATACTATAATTTAGCAGAAATACTATATTAAGCACAAATCTTATGAAATAGCAGAAACAGTATGATTTAGCACAATAGTAATAAGTTAAACAGAAAAATTGGAAAAGCAAAATGGACAGCTGAAAAAATGCTGAACATGCTGAGGGTCCGTCAAATATACTTGTTAAATGAAAAAATCAGCAAAAAAATGCACAGGGAGAGAGAAGTAAGTTTCTAGGTCAGCCTGGGAGCTGCTGAATTTGAATCCACCAATCAGAGAGCCTGTGTACTTTTTCCCGCCAAAACAGGTGCATCTTTTTACACACGCAGCAGAGAGAGGCACAGGATTATTGCAGCCTATTTCTCATAGTGAGGACTCCCCTCAAACAAATGACCATAATTTCCTAACCGTAGGGGCTAGAGCGGTCATTCTTACACCGTTTTGTTCAGAAGAGATGGGGGAATCTTCCAGTGTTAACAATTTATCATTAAAATGTGAATTATTAGAGATATACGACATGGATGACTTGTTGACTTAGAAGCCACGAATTCCCCCAATATGCAAATTTGAATGCCTGAGGCCACATATATGATTGGCTGCCTGGGAAGCCGTGCAGGCCCTGATTTGTGGATTTGAATTCCTCAGCCCTCAGATATGATTGGCTGGCTTAGAAGCCATGAAGGCCCCAATATGCAAATTTGAATGCCTCAGGACACATATATGATTGGCTGGGAAACCGTGCAGGCCCTGATTTGAAAATTTGAATGTCTAAGTCCTCACAGAGGATTGGCTGCCTGGGGACCTGGCAGAAATATATAGAAATACTATGATTAAGCATAAATACTACATTTAGTAGAAATACTATGTTTTAGCACAAATACTATAAAAAGCAGAAATACTATAATTTAGCAGAAATACTATATTAAGCACAAATCCTATAAAAAGCAGAAATACTATATTAAGCACAAATTCTATAAAAAGCAGAAATACTATATTAAGCACAAATTCTATAAAAAGCAGAAATACTATATTAAGCACAAATCCTATTAAAAGCAGAAATACTATATTAAGCACAAATCTTATAAAATAGCAGAAACAGTATGATTTAGCACAATAGTAATAAGTTAAACAGAAAAATTGGAAAAGCAAAATGGACAGCTGAAAAAATGCTGAACATGCTGAGGGTCCCTCAAATATACTTGTTAAATGAAAAAATCAGCAAAAAAATGCACAGGGAGAGAGAAGTAAGTTTCTAGGTCAGCCTGGGAGATGCTGAATTTGAATCCACCAATCAGAGAGCCTGTGTACTTTTTCCCGCCAAAACATGTGCCTCTTTTTACACACGCAGCACAGAGAGGCACAGGATTATTGCAGCCTATTTCTCATAGTGAGGACTCCCCTCAAACAAATGACCATAATTTCCAAACCGTAGGGGCTAGAGCGGTCATTCTTACACCGTTTTGTTCAGAAGAGATGGGGGAATCTTCCAGTGTTTACAATTTATCATTAAAATATGAATTATTAAAGATATTTGACTTCTAATGCACCATAACTGAGTAGAGCGAAGCAAAAACTGCCTTGACTTGCCCTCAAACAACGCTTTGTGACTTGAAATCTATTTGGAGTATCGATATCATTCTTTCACCGTAAGAGACAGCAGGCTTTGGTGAACAATCATGGAAATTTTCAGGTCTCTGTGGAAATCCAACAAAAAGTTATGACGAGAGAAAAAAGTGGTTCATTTCCACAGTTTGAAATCTGAAGAAATCTGAGCGAAGGACGAATTTCCTACCCTCAAACAAGTCCAACTCATTTCAGAACGGTAATAGGTGAGAAAGAAATTCTTGAATTGTGAGCGTCAGGGGTGTCTGAAGATATTCGGGGACAAGCCTCATGTCTTAAAGTCGCTTCGTTAAGGAGATATGACGATTCGAATATGCCTCTCATTACAGAAATCCAGCGATGATTTTGAACAAGCTCTCCATTGACTTTATATGGAGAGTTTTGAGACCTTGTGTTGGTCTGAGGAGATTTGCAAAAATTCTATAAATCCCACAACAATGATAGTGGCATTTTCTGAAAGCCAGCAAAAATACCTACGTTTTGATGTATAATTTGTGGAAGTTGAGTGAAAATTGAGCAAGTAGCAAGAAGTTGTTCGGACATGAAGTGAAAATTGCAAAACCTTCAGTGACACACTGGAAGCCAAGAGCATAGCAACCATAACAACGCATGTATTTTGTGAAAAATCACAATTTTGCAACTCAAAACTTTAAGAGGCATAAAAGTAAAACAGTAGAAGATTTGAAAAAGCTGAATCATACCTGAATAGCCCAATAATTTGTGAACATTTTAAAATTTGAATGGTTGTTCTAGGTGAAAATATGAGGAACTAGTTAAGTTTCAAAAACAAGCAAATTTTAGCAGAATTGCTGAAGTTTCCCATTCATTTCAATGGGACAAATTAAAGGAAAAAAGCTTAATATTTTAAAAAGTATAATAGTTAAAAATAGCAAAAATCGTAGCAGGAAAGAGCAAAAATAGCAGAATAGTTTAAAATTTGAACGGTGAAAATCGGCTGAAAATTGTGGAAGTAGTTTAACGGCGAAAAGTGTACGGAAGCAACTAGAATAATAATAATAACTAGAAAAATTTGCATTTCCTGCGAAAATGCAGTGTGGATGCTTAAAGCTGAAGCTGTATGCAAAAAGTAGCTGAAAAAGCTGAAAAGTTGCAGAAATTGTAAAAACTTTGCAGAAGCAAAAGAAGTTTGCTAAAATGGAATAACTTAGCAGAACTGCAATATCTTAGAGGAAACATAATACTTGGCAGAAATACAATAGCATAGCAGAATTTAGCAGAAATATTGTAACTTACCAGAAACATGATAACTTCTCAAAAATACAAGAATTTAGGAGAAATAGTATAAGATAACAGAAAGAATATATTTAGCCAAAAATACTTAAACATTACAGAAACACTATGATTTAGAAAAATAGTACAACAGAGCAGAAATATTGTGATTTACCAGAGACACTGTGATGAACTATGAATATTGTAATTTTAAATTGAGACTATGTTTTAGCACAAATATTATAATTTGGCAGAAATACTATAATTTAGCAGAAATACTATATTAAGCACAAATCCTATAAAAAGCAGAAATGGTATGATTAAGCACAAATACTACATTTAGTAGAAATACTTTGTTTTAGCACAAATCCCATAAAAAGCAGAAATACTGTACTATGATTTAGTAGAAAAACTATAATTAATCAGAAATACTAAATTTAGCAGAAATACTATATTAAGCACAAATACTATGAAAAGCAGAAATAGTATGATTAAGCATAAATACTACATTTAGCAGAAATACTATATTAAGCACAAATCCTATAAAAGCAGAAATAGTATATTAAGCACAAATCTTATAAAATAGCAGAAACAGTATGATTTAGCACAATAGTAATAAGTTAAACAGAAAAATTGGAAAAGCAAAATGGACAGCTGAAAAAATGCTGAACATGCTGAGGGTCCCTCAAATATACTTGTTAAATGACAAAAATCTGCAAAAAAATTTATTACAGCCACACAATCACAAATATGTACACATGAGGAAACACACATGCACAGAGAGACCCACACACAAGATCCAATTCAGTCAACCAGTCTAAATATATTGAATTTAAATCTTAGAATGAGATCATCCCATTAAAAGCCTTTCTCTCTCTCTCTCTCTCTCTCTCTCTCTCTCTCTCTCTCTCTGTCACACACACACACACACACACAGGGAGAGAGAAGTAAGTTTCTAGGTCAGCCTGGGAGCTGGTGAATTTGAATCCACCAATCAGAGAGGCTGTGCACTTTTCCCCACCAAAACAGGTGCATCTGTTTACACACGCAGCAGCACAGAGAGACACAGGATTTTTGCAGTCTATTTCTCATAGTGACGACTCCCCTCAAACAAATGACCGTAATTTCCTAACCGTAGGGGCTAGAGCGGTCATTCTTACACCGTTTTGTTCAGAAGAGATGGGGGAATCTTCAAGTGTTGACAATTTAATATTAAAATATGAATTTTTAGAGATATATGACATGGATGACTTGTTGACTTAGAAGCCACGAATTCCCCAATATGCAAATTTGAATGCCTGAGACCACATATGTGATTGGCTGGCTGGGAAGCCGTGCAGGCCCTGATTTGTGGATTTGAATTCCTCAGCCCTCAGATATGATTGGCTGGCTTAGAAGCCACGAAGGCCCCAATATGCAAATTTGAATGCCTCAGGACACTTATTTGATTGGCTGGGAAACTGTGCAGGCCCTGATTTGAAAATTTGAATGTCTCAGTCCTCACAGAGGATTGGCTGCCTGGGGACCTGGCAGAAATATATAGAAATACTATTATTAAGCATAAATACTACATTTAGTAGAAATACTATGTTTTAGCACAAATATTATAAAAAGAAGAAAAACTATAATTTAGCAGAAATACTATATTAAGCACAAATCCTATAAAAAGCAGAAATACTATAATTTAGAACAAATAGTATAAAAAGCAGAAATACTATAATTTAGCAGAAATACTATGTTAAGCACAAATCCTATAAAAAGCAGAAATACTATAATTTAGCAGAAATACTATGTTAGGCACAAATCCTATAAAAAGCAGAAATACTATAATTTAGCAGAAATACTATATTAGGCATAAATCCTATGAAAAGCAGAAATAGTATGATTTAGCAGAAATACTGTATTTAGCACAAGTACCGAAAAGTACCAGAAATACTATGATTTAGCAGAATAGTAATAACTTATTGAAACACAAATGCACAGAGGGACACACAAACACAGGCTCTAATCCAGTCAACCAGTCTAACTATATTCAATTTAAATCCTACAATGACATGCTGCCAAATAAGGGCAGGGTCCTCTCTCTCCCACTAAACACACACACACACACACACACACACACACACACACACACACACACACACACAGGGAGAGAGGACTAAGTTTCTAGGTCAGCCTGGGAGCTGCTGAATTTGAATCCACCAATCAGAGAGGCTGTTTACGTTTTCCCGCCAAAACAGGTGCATCTTTTTACACACGCAGCACAGAGACATAGACCTGCTTCTTTCAGTTTATTTCACATAGTGAGGATTCCCCTCAAACAAATGACCATAATTTCCTAACCATAGGGGCTAGAGCGGTCATTCTTACACCGTTTTGTTCAGAAGAGATGGGGGAATCTTCAAGTGTTGACAATTTATCATTAAAATATGAATTTTTAGAGATATATGACATGGATGACTTGTTGACTTAGAAGCCACGAATTCCCCAATATGCAAATTTGAATACCTGGAGCCCACATACATGATTGGCTGGCTGGGAAGCTGTGCAGGCCCTGATTTGTGGATTTGAATTCCTCAGCCCTCAGATATGATTGGCTGGCTTAGAAGCCATGAAGGCCCCAATATGCAAATTTGAATGCCTCAGGACACATATATGATTGGCTGGGAAGCCGTGCAGGCCCTGATTTGAAAATTTGAATTTCTCAGTCCTCACAGAGGATTGGCTGCCTGGGGACCTGGCAGAAATATATAGAAATACTATGATTAAGCATAAATACTACATTTAGTAGAAATACTATGTTTTAGCACAAATACTATAAAAAGCAGAAATACTATAATTTAGCAGAAATACTATATTAAGCACAAATCCTATAAAAAGCAGAAATAGGATGATTAAGCATAAACACTACATTTAGTAGAAATACTATGTTTGAGCAAAAATCCTATAAAAAGCAGAAATACTATATTAGGCACAAATCCCATAAAAAGCAGAAATAGTATGATTAAGCATAAATACTACATTTAGTAGAAATACTATGTTTTAGCACAAATAGTATAAAAAGCAGAAATATTGTAATTTAGCAGAAATACTATATTAGGCACAAATCTTATAAAATAGCAGAAATAGTATTATTTAGCACAATAGTAATAAGTTAAACAGAAAAATTGGAAAAGCAAAATGGACAGCTGAAAAAATGCTGAACATGCTGAGGGTCCCTCAAATATACTTGTTAAATGAAAAAATCAGCAAAAAAATGCACAGGGAGAGAGAAGTAAGTTTCTAGGTCAGCCTGGGAGCTGCTGAATTTGAATCCACCAATCAGAGAGCCTGTGTACTTTTTCCCGCCAAAACATGTGCCTCTTTTTACACACGCAGCACAGAGAGGCACAGGATTATTGCAGCCTATTTCTCATAGTGAGGACTCCCCTCAAACAAATGACCATAATTTCCAAACCGTAGGGGCTAGAGCGGTCATTCTTACACCGTTTTGTTCAGAAGAGATGGGGGAATCTTCCAGTGTTTACAATTTATCATTAAAATATGAATTATTAAAGATATTTGACTTCTAATGCACCATAACTGAGTAGAGCGAAGCAAAAACTGCCTTGACTTGCCCTCAAACAACGCTTTGTAACTCGAAATCTATTTGGAGTATCGATATCATTCTTTCACCGTAAGAGACAGCAGGCTTTGGTGAACAATCATGGAAATTTTCAGGTCTCTGTGGAAATCCAAAAAAAAGTTATGACGAGAGAAAAAAGTGGTTCATTTCCAGAGTTTTAAATCTGAAGAAATCTGAGCGAAGGACGAATTTCCTACCCTCAAACAAGTCCAACTCATTTTAGAACGGTAATAGGTGAGAAAGAAATTCTTGAATTGTGAGCGTCAGGGGTGTCTGAAGATATTCGGGGACAAGCCTCATGTCTTAAAGTCGCTTCGTTAAGGAGATATGACGATTCGAATATGCCTCTCATTACAGAAATCCAGCGGTGATTTTGAACAAGCTCTCCATTCACTTTATATGGAGAGTTTTCTGACATTGTGTTGGTCTGAGGAGATTTGCGAAAATTCTATAAATCCCACAACAATGATGGTGACATTTTCTGAAAGCCAGCAAAAATACCTACGTTTTGATGTATAATTTGTGGAAGTTGAGTGAAAATTGAGCAAGTAGCAGGAAGTTGTTCGGACATGAAGTGAAAATTGCAAAAGCTTCAGTGTCACACTGGAAGCCAAGAGCATAGCAACCATAACAACACATGTATTTTGTGAAAAATCACAATTTTGCAACTCAAAACTTTAAGAGGCATAAAAGTAAAACAGTAAAACATTTGAAAAAGCTGAATCATACCTGAATAGCCCAATAATTTGTGAACATTTTAAAATTTGAATGGTTGTTCTAGGTGAAAGTATGAGGAAGTAGTTAAGTTTCAAAAACAAGCAAATTTTAGCAGAATTGCAGAAGTTTCCCATTCATTTCAATGGGACAAATTAAAGGAAAAAAGTGGAATATTTTAAAAAGTATAATAGTTAAAAATAGCAAAAATCGTAGCAGGAAAGAGCAAAAATAGCAGAATAGTTTAAAATTTGAACGGTGAAAATCGGCTGAAAATTGTGGAAGTAGTTTAACGGCGAAAAGTGTACGGAAGCAACTAGAATAATAACTAGAAAAATTTGCATTTCCTGCGAAAATGTAGTGTGGATGCTTTAAAGCTGAAGCTGTATGCAAAAACTAGCAGAAAACGCTGAAAAGTTGCAGAAAGTGTAAAAACTTTGCAGAAGCAAAAGAACTTTGCTAAAATGGAATAACTTAGCAGAACTGCAATATCTTAGAGGAAACATAATACTTGGCAGAAATACAATAGCATAGCAGAACTTTGCAGAAATATTGTAACTTACCAGAAACATGATAAATTTTCAAAAATACAAGAACTTGGGAGAAATAGTATAAGATAACAGAAAGAATATATTTAGCCAAAAATACTTAAACATTACAGAAACACTATGATTTAGAAAAATAATACAACATAGCAGAAATACTGTGATTTACAGGAGACACTGTGATGAACTATGAATATTGTAATTTTAAATTAATACTATGTTTTAGCACAAATACTATAATTTGACAGAAATACTATCATTTGGCAGAAATACTATGTTTCAGCACAAATACTCTGGTTTAGCACAAATATTATAAATTAGCAGAAATACAATTATATAGCAGAAATGCTATATTTAGAAAGAAAAATATAATATAGTAGAAATAGTATGATTTAGCAGAAATACTGTATTTAGCACAAGTACCAAAAAGTAGCAGAAATACTATGATTTAGCAGAAATACTATGATTTAGCAGAAATACTATGATTGAGCAGAAGTACTAAGATGTAGTAAAAGTACTTTGATTTAACAGAAATACAATTATGGAGGAGTAATACTTTAAAATGGGAGAAATATTGATACACACACACACATACACAGAGCCTAAAGGGAAGAGTATTTGTGCCATGGAGTGTTAACAAGAATGTGAGGTCCATATTAGAAAAGCTGGTAAAATCATAAAAGTTTGCAGAATTGTAATAAATGATGAATATGAATTACTGGTCTGTGACAGTGTATTAAACAGAAAAATTGGAAAAGCAAAATGGACAGGTGAAAAAATGCTGAACATGCTGAGGGTCCCTCAAATATACTTGTTAAATGAAAAAATCAGCAAAAAAATCTATGAGTCACACAATCACAAATATGTACACATAAGGAAACACACATGCACAGAGAGACACACACACAAGATCCAATTCAGTCAACCAGTCTAAATATATTGAATTTGAATCTTAGAATGAGATCATCCCATTAAAAGGCTTTCTCTCTCTCTCTCTCTCTCTCTCTCGCTCTCTCTCTCTGTCACACACACACACACACACACACACACACACACACACACACACACACACACACACACACACACACACAGGGAGAGAGCTGCTGAATTTGAATCCACCAATCAGAGAGCCTGTGCACTTTTTCCCGCCAAAACAGGTGCTTCTGTTTACACACGCAGCACAGAGAGGCACAGGATTATTTCAGTCTATTTCTCATAGTGACGACTCCCCTCAAACAAATGACCATAATTTCCTAACCGTAGGGGCTAGAGCGGTCATTCTTACACCGTTTTGTTCAGAAGAGATGGGGGAATCTTCCAGTGTTAACAATTTATCATTAAAATATGAATTATTAAAGATATTTGACTTGTAATGCACCATAACTGAGTAGAGCGAAGCAAAAACTGCCTTGACTTGCCCTCAAACAACGCTTTCTAACTCTAAATCTATTTGGAGTATCAATATCATTCTTTCACCGAAAGAGACAGCAGGCTTTGGTGAACAATCATGGAAATTTTCAGGTCTCTGTGGAAATCCAACAAAAAGTTATGACGAGAGAAAAAAGTGGTTCATTTCCAGAGTTTGAAATCTGAAGAAATCTGAGCGACGGACGAATTTCCTACCCTCAAACAAGTCCAACTCATTTCAGAACGGTAATAGTTGAGAAAGAAATTCTTGAATTGTGAGCGTCAGGAGTGTCTGAAGATATACCGGGACAAGCCTCATGTCTTAACTTTGCTTCGTTAAGGAGATATGACGATTCGAATATGCCTCTCATTACAGAAATGCAGCGGTGATTTTGAACAAACTCTCCATTCACTTTATATGGAGAGTTTTCTGACCTTGTGTTGGTCTGAGGAGATTTGCCAAAATTCTATAAATCCCACAACAATGATAGTGACATTTTGTGAAAGCCAGCAAAAATACCTACGTTTTGATGTATAATTTGTGGAAGTTGAGTGAAAATTGAGCAAGTAGCAAACAGTTGTTCGGACATGAAGAGAAGACTGCAAAACCTTCAGTGGCACACTGGAAGCCAAGAGCATAGCAACCATAACAACGCATGTATTTTGTGAAAAATCACAATTTTGCAACTCAAAACTTTAAGAGGCATAAAAGTAAAACAGTAAAAGATTTGAAAAAGCTGAATCACACATGAATAGCCCAATAATTTGTGAACATTTTAAAGTTTGAATGGTTGTTCTAGGCAAAAGTATGAGGAAGTAGTTAAGTTTCAAAAACGAGCAAATTTTAGCAGAATTGCAGAAGTTTCCCATTCATTTCAATGGGACAAATTAAAGGAAAAAAGTGGAATATTTTAAAAAGTATAATAGTATAAAATACCAAAAGTCATAGCCGGAAAGAGCAAAAATAGGAGAATAGTTTAAAGTTTGAACGGTGAAAATAGCACAAAAATTGTGGAAGTAGATCCACGGCGAAAAGTGTACGGAAACACCCGGAATAATAAAGATAAAGAATAAAGAGAAACAGGAACTCAATAGTGTGGATGCTTAAAGCATCCACACAATAATAATAATAATAAAGAATAAAGAGAAACAGGAACTCAATAGTGTGGATGCTTAAAGCATCCACACAATAATAATAAAGAACTAGAAAAATTTGCATTTCCTGCGAAAATGCAGTGTGGATGCTTAAAGCTGAAGCTGTATGCAAAAAGTAGCTGAAAAAGCTGAAAAGTTGCAGAAATTGTAAAAACTTTGCAGAAGCAAAAGAAGTTTGCTAAAATGGAATAACTTAGCAGAACTGCAATATCTTAGAGGAAACATAATACTTGGCAGAAATACAATAGCATAGCAGAATTTAGCAGAAATATTGTAACTTACCAGAAACATGATAACTTCTCAAAAATACAAGAATTTAGGAGAAATAGTATAAGATAACAGAAAGAATATATTTAGCCAAAAATACTTAAACATTACAGAAACACTATGATTTAGAAAAATAGTACAACAGAGCAGAAATATTGTGATTTACCAGAGACACTGTGATGAACTATGAATATTGTAATTTTAAATTGAGACTATGTTTTAGCACAAATATTATAATTTGGCAGAAATACTATAATTTAGCAGAAATACTATATTAAGCACAAATCCTATAAAAAGCAGAAATGGTATGATTAAGCACAAATACTACATTTAGTAGAAATACTTTGTTTTAGCACAAATCCCATAAAAAGCAGAAATACTGTACTATGATTTAGTAGAAAAACTATAATTAATCAGAAATACTAAATTTAGCAGAAATACTATATTAAGCACAAATACTATGAAAAGCAAAAATAGTATGATTAAGCATAAATACTACATTTAGCAGAAATACTATATTAAGCACAAATCCTATAAAAGCAGAAATAGTATATTAAGCACAAATCTTATAAAATAGCAGAAATAGTGTGATTTAGCACAATAGTAATAAGTTAAACAGAAAAATTGGAAAAGCAAAATGGACAGCTGAAAAAATGCTGAACATGCTGAGGGTCCCTCAAATATACTTGTTAAATGACAAAAATCTGCAAAAAAATTTATTACAGCCACACAATCACAAATATGTACACATGAGGAAACACACATGCACAGAGAGACCCACACACAAGATCCAATTCAGTCAACCAGTCTAAATATATTGAATTTAAATCTTAGAATGAGATCATCCCATTAAAAGCCTCTCTCTCTCTCTCTCTCTCTCTCTCTCTCTCTCTCTCTCTCTCTCTCTCTGTCTCACACACACACACACACACACACACACACACAGGGAGAGAGAAGTAAGTTTCTAGGTCAGCCTGGGAGCTGGTGAATTTGAATCCACCAATCAGAGAGGCTGTGCACTTTTCCCCACCAAAACAGGTGCATCTGTTTACACACGCAGCAGCACAGAGACACACAGGATTATTGCAGCCTATTTCTCATAGTGAGGACTCCCCTCAAACAAATGACCGTAATTTCCTAACCGTAGGGGCTAGAACGGTCATTCTTACACCGTTTTGTTCAGAAGAGATGGGGGAATCTTCAAGTGTTGACAATTTAATATTAAAATATGAATTTTTAGAGATATATGACATGGATGACTTGTTGACTTAGAAGCCACGAATTCCCCAATATGCAAATTTGAATGCCTGAGACCACATATGTGATTGGCTGGCTGGGAAGCCGTGCAGGCCCTGATTTGTGGATTTGAATTCCTCAGCCCTCAGATATGATTGGCTGGCTTAGAAGCCATGAAGGCCCCAATATGCAAATTTGAATGCCTCAGGACACTTATTTGATTGGCTGGGAAACTGTGCAGGCCCTGATTTGAAAATTTGAATGTCTCAGTCCTCACAGAGGATTGGCTGCCTGGGGACCTGGCAGAAATATATAGAAATACTATTATTAAGCATAAATACTACATTTAGTAGAAATACTATGTTTTAGGACAAATATTATAAAAAGAAGAAAAACTATAATTTAGCAGAAATACTATATTAAGCACAAATCCTATAAAAAGCAGAAATACTATAATTTAGAACAAATAGTATAAAAAGCAGAAATACTATAATTTAGCAGAAATACTATGTTAAGCACAAATCCTATAAAAAGCAGAAATACTATAATTTAGCAGAAATACTATGTTAGGCACAAATCCTATAAAAAGCAGAAATACTATAATTTAGCAGAAATACTATATTAGGCATAAATCCTATGAAAAGCAGAAATAGTATGATTTAGCAGAAATATTGTATTTAGCACAAGTACCGAAAAGTACCAGAAATACTATGATTTAGCAGAATAGTAATAACTTATTGAAACACAAATGCAAAGAGGGACACACAAACACAGGCTCTAATCCAGTCAACCAGTCTAACTATGTTCAATTTAAATCCTACAATGACATGCTGTCAAATAAGGGCAGGGTCCTCTCTCTCCCACTAACACACACACACACACACACACACACACACACACACACACACACACACACACACACACACACACACACACACACACACACACACACAGGGAGAGAGGACTAAGTTTCTAGGTCAGCCTGGGAGCTGCTGAATTTGAATCCACCAATCAGAGAGGCTGTTTACGTTTTCCCGCCAAAACAGGTGCATCTTTTTACACACGCAGCACAGAGACATAGACCTGCTTCTTTCAGTTTATTTCACATAGTGAGGATTCCCCTCAAACAAATGACCATAATTTCCTAACCATAGGGGCTAGAGCGGTCATTCTTACACCGTTTTGTTCAGAAGAGATGGGGGAATCTTCAAGTGTTGAAAATTTATCATTAAAATATGAATTTTTAGAGATATATGACATGGATGACTTGTTGACTTAGAAGCCACGAATTCCCCAATATGCAAATTTGAATACCTGGAGCCCACATACATGATTGGCTGGCTGGGAAGCTGTGCAGGCCCTGATTTGTGGATTTGAATTCCTCAGCCCTCAGATATGATTGGCTGGCTTAGAAGCCATGAAGGCCCCAATATGCAAATTTGAATGCCTCAGGACACATATATGATTGGCTGGGAAGCCGTGCAGGCCCTGATTTGAAAATTTGAATTTCTCAGTCCTCACAGAGGATTGGCTGCCTGGGGACCTGGCAGAAATATATAGAAATACTATGATTAAGCATAAATACTACATTTAGTAGAAATACTATGTTTTAGCACAAATACTATAAAAAGCAGAAATACTATAATTTAGCAGAAATACTATATTAAGCACAAATCCTATAAAAAGCAGAAATAGGATGATTAAGCATAAACACTACATTTAGTAGAAATACTATGTTTGAGCAAAAATCCTATAAAAAGCAGAAATACTATATTAGGCAAAAATCCCATAAAAAGCAGAAATAGCATGATTAAGCATAAATACTACATTTAGTAGAAATACTATGTTTTAGCACAAATAGTATAAAAAGCAGAAATACTATAATTTAGCAGAAATACTATATTAAGCACAAATCCTATAAAAAGCAGAAATAGGATGATTAAGCATAAACACTATATTTAGTAGAAATACTATGTTTGAGCAAAAATCCTATAAAAAGCAGAAATACTATATTAGGCACAAATCCTATAAAAAGCAGAAATAGCATGATTAAGCATAAATACTACATTTAGTAGAAATACTATGTTTTAGCACAAATAGTATAAAAAGCAGAAATACTATAATTTAGCAGAAATACTATATTAAGCACAAATCCTATAAAAAGCAGAAATAGGATGATTAAGCATAAACACTATATTTAGTAGAAATACTATGTTTGAGCAAAAATCCTATAAAAAGCAGAAATACTATATTAGGCACAAATCCCATAAAAAGCAGAAATAGTATGATTAAGCATAAATACTACATTTAGTAGAAATACTATGTTTTAGCACAAATAGTATAAAAAGCAGAAATATTGTAATTTAGCAGAAATACTATATTAGGCACAAATCTTATAAAATAGCAGAAATAGTATTATTTAGCACAATAGTAATAAGTTAAACAGAAAAATTGGAAAAGCAAAATGGACAGCTGAAAAAATGCTGAACATGCTGAGGGTCCCTCAAATATACTTGTTAAATGAAAAAATCAGCAAAAAAATGCACAGGGAGAGAGAAGTAAGTTTCTAGGTCAGCCTGGGAGCTGCTGAATTTGAATCCACCAATCAGAGAGCCTGTGTACTTTTTCCCGCCAAAACAGGTGCATCTTTTTACACACGCAGCAGAGAGAGGCACAGGATTATTGCAGCCTATTTCTCATAGTGAGGACTCCCCTCAAACAAATGACCATAATTTCTAAACCGTAGGGGCTAGAGCGGTCATTCTTACACCGTTTTGTTCAGAAGAGATGGGGGAATCTTCCAGTGTTAACAATTTATCATTAAAATGTGAATTTTTAGAGATATACGACATGGATGACTTGTTGACTTAGAAGCCACGAATTCCCCCAATATGCAAATTTGAATGCCTGAGGCCACATATATGATTGGCTGGCTTGGAAGCCGTGCAGGCCCCAATATGCAAATTTGAATGCCTCAGGACACATATATGATTGGCTGGGAAACCGTGCAGGCCCTGATTTGAAAATTTGAATTTCTCAGTCCTCACAGAGGATTGGCTGCCTGGGGACCTGGCAGAAATATATAGAAATACTATGATTAAGCATAAATACTACATTTAGTAGAAATACTATGTTTTAGCACAAATACTATAAAAAGCAGAAATACTATAATTTAGCAGAAATACTATATTAAGCACAAATCCTATAAAAAGCTGAAATACTATATTAAGCACAAATTCTATAAAAAGCAGAAATACTATATTAAGCACAAATTCTATTAAAAGCAGAAATACTATATTAAGCACAAATCTTGTAAAATAGCAGAAACAGTATGATTTACCACAATAGTAATAAGTTAAACAGAAAAATTGGAAAAGCAAAATGGACAGCTGAAAAAATGCTGAACATGCTGAGGGTCCCTCAAATATACTTGTTAAATGAAAAAATCAGCAAAAAAATGCACAGGGAGAGAGAAGTAAGTTTCTAGGTCAGCCTGGGAGCTGCTGAATTTGAATCCACCAATCAGAGAGCCTGTGTACTTTTTCCCGCCAAAACAGGTGCATCTTTTTACACACGCAGCACAGAGAGGCACAGGATTATTGCAGCCTATTTCTCATAGTGAGGACTCGCCTCAAACAAATGACCATAATTTCTAAACCGTAGGGGCTAGAGCGGTCATTCTTACACTGTTTTGTTCAGAAGAGATGGGGGAATCTTCCAGTGTTTACAATTTATCATTAAAATATGAATTATTAAAGATATTTGACTTCTAATGCACCATAACTGAGTAGAGCGAAGCAAAAACTGCCTTGACTTGCCCTCAAACAACGCTTTGTAACTCGAAATCTATTTGGAGTATCGATATCATTCTTTCACCGTAAGAGACAGCAGGCTTTGGTGAACAGTCATGGAAATTTTCAGGTCTCTGTGGAAATCCAACAAAAAGTTATGACGAGAGAAAAAAGTGGTTCATTTCCAGAGTTTTAAATCTGAAGAAATCTGAGCGAAGGACGAATTTCCTACCCTCAAACAAGTCCAACTCATTTCAGAACGGTAATAGGTGAGAAAGAAATTCTTGAATTGTGAGCGTCAGGGGTGTCTGAAGATATTCGGGGACAAGCCTCATGTCTTAAAGTCGCTTCGTTAAGGAGATATGACGATTCGAATATGCCTCTCATTACAGAAATCCAGCGATGATTTTGAACAAGCTCTCCATTGACTTCATATGGAGAGTTTTGAGACCTTGTGTTGGTCTGAGGAGATTTGCAAAAATTCTATAAATCCCACAACAATGATAGTGACATTTTCTGAAAGCCAGCAAAAATACCTACGTTTTGATGTATAATTTGTGGAAGTTGAGTGAAAATTGAGCAAGTAGCAAGAAGTTGTTCGGACATGAAGTGAAAATTGCAAAACCTTCAGTGGCACACTGGAAGCCAAGAGCATAGCAACCATAACAACGCATGTATTTTGTGAAAAATCACAATTTTGCAACTCAAAACTTTAAGAGGCATAAAAGTAAAACAGTAGAAGATTTGAAAAAGCTGAATCATACCTGAATAGCCCAATAATTTGTGAACATTTTAAAATTTGAATGGTTGTTCTAGGTGAAAATATGAGGAAGTAGTTAAGTTTCAAAAACAAGCAAAATTTAGCAGAATTGCTGAAGTTTCCCATTCATTTCAATGGGACAAATTAAAGGAAAAAAGCTTAATATTTTAAAAAGTATAATAGTTAAAAATAGCAAAAATCGTAGCAGGAATTAGCAAAAATAGCAGAATAGTTTAAAATTTGAACGGTGAAAATCGGCTGAAAATTGTGGAAGTAGTTTAACGGCGAAAAGTGTACGGAAGCAACTAGAATAATAATAATAAAGAATAAAGAGAAACAGGAACTCAATAGTGTGGATGCTTAAAGCATCCACACAATAAAGAGAAACAGGAACTCAATAGTGTGGATGCTTAAAGCATCCACACAACTAGAAAGTGCATTTTCTGAAGAAACTGCAGTGTGAATGCTTGAATCTGAATGTATGCACTGAAATGAATTAATTGCTGAATTTTGAGTTAAAAATATTGAATGAGATAAAAAAAAAAGTCCGAATTTAACCTGAAAACAAAAGTGCTGAACTGCTAAAAGCTGAAGGTTACACAGAAGAAGAAGTTGGAAAAAAGCTGAAAATGTTTTAATTGTAAATTAGAAAAACCTAAGAAATGAGAAAAGAACATTTAGAGTCAGAAAACATCTGAAAGAATATTAAAAGGTCATATTCTTTGAATCACTGAATGACTAAAATGTGATCCCTCCACTTGGACCCACACAGTTTAAAAAGTTTACATCTCTGAGCTTTGAAAGACAAGATGTTGGAAAGAGAACAATAATGGCGACAATTTGAGGGTAAAATGATGGCTTTAACACTGTGGACACAGCAGCAGTTGAAAGAGAAGTGTTTAAGATGAATCTTGGCAGAGTGGCAGAGAGAGCTCGTTAAGCAGGCAGGTGTGAGCCTGGTTGCTATAGTGACCGCACCCAATGGCTCCATACACACAGACACAGACATGCGCCTCCCTTTTGCTGCTTAAAATGAACAGAAAAGTCAGGCCGAAACAAATCGTTCCCAAATGAAAAGTAAAAGTCGTATTGACAAAATTCTTTCACTGTGAGCGACAGCAATGTCTAGTCTACCAAATTCTCAGTTTTCATGTCTGTGGAGTTTATTATATGGACGTGGTGACAGTGGAAAGACACCATGCTCTTCTGATTTTCAAACGAACCTTCTGAGCCATTTTAACATTAGAGTCTATGGAAGAGTTGGAGGGAGGAGGCTGTGCATTGGTGACATTTATGAAAGAACCATAACACCTAGTACAATAGTAAACACATTGGATGAAAGAGGACAGTGATGGCTACGTTTTGAGGGTAAAATCATACCTGTAGAGCAAACGCTGCGGACACAGCAGCAGTTTTAAAAAAGATTTTAAGATTAATTTTTTTGCTCCTCTCACTCTAGCAGTTGAGCTGCCTCACTCTAGCCCCAACATTCCGTCCCATACACACCCATTATAAACTCTGAAACGGGTGAAAAAACATCATGAAACTTAAACTGGAACTGAAGAAAAAGTATAATAGATATTGAAAAGATAAATACAAGTTGAATAGTTGAATGTCTTGTCTTCGTTTTAAAGTTTGAATGGTGGCTCTATGTCAATGTATGTGGAAGTAGTAAGAGTTTAAAAATGAGTAAGTTGAATGAGAATTTGAAGGGTCTCCCCATTGAAATACATGGGAAATTTTTGTTGAATAAAGTTGAATAAAATTAAAAATATAAATGTTAAAAATGAGAAAAATAGAAGCAGTCATGTCCAAAATAATAGGAATCTAACGATGTTTGAATGGTTTTTCTAAGTTGAACGGTTTTGAAGGAGTTAGATGCCAAAAAACGTACGGAATATGGAATAATAATAAAGATTTGAAGAACAATACTGTGAATGCTTTTCAAGCATTCACACTAATAACTAGAAAGTGCATTTTCTGAAGAAACTGCAGTGTGAATGCTTGAATCTGAATGTATGCACTGAAATGAATTAATTGCTGAATTTTGAGTTAAAAATTTTGAATGAGATAAAAAAAAATCCGAATTTTACGTGAAAACAAAAGTGCTGAACTGCTAAAAGCTGAAGGTTACACAGAAGAAGAAGTTGGAAAAAAGCTGAAAATGTTTTAATTGTAAATTAGAAAAACCTCAGAACTGAGAAAAGAAAATTCAGAGTCAGAAAACATCTGAAAGAATATTAAAAGTTCATATTCTTTGAATCACTGAATGACTAAAATGTGATCCCTCCGCTTGGATCCACACAGTTTAAAAAATGTAAAAGTCTGAGCTTTGAAAGACAATGTTGGAAAGAGAACAACGATGGTGACGTTTTGAGGGTAAAATGATGGCTGTAACACTGTGGACACAGCAGCAGTTGAAAGAGAAGTGTTTAAGATGAATCTTGGCAGAGTGAGAGAGAGAGCTCGTTAAGCAGGCAGGTGTGAGCCTGGTTGCTATAGTGACCGCACCCAATGGCTCCATACACACGTACACAGACATGCGCCTCACTTTTGCTGCTTAAAATGAACAGAAAAGTCAGGCCGAAACAAATCGCTCCCAAATGAAAAGTATAGGTTGTATTGACAAAATTCTTTCACCGTGAGCGGCAGCAATGTCCAGTCTACCAAATTCTCAGTTTTCATGCCTGTGGAGTTTATTATATGGACGTGGTGACAGTGTAAAGACACCATGCTCTTCTGATTTTCAAACGAACCTTCTGAGCCATTTTAACATTAGAGTCTATGGAAGAGTTGGAGGGAGGAGGCTGTGCATTGGTGACATTTATGAAAGAACCATAACACCTAGTACAATAGTAAACACATTGGATGAAAGAGGACAGCGATGGCTACGTTTTGAGGGTAAAATCATACCTGTAGAGCAAACGCTGCGGACACAGCAGCAGTTTTAAAAAAGATTTTAAGATTAATTTTTTTGCTCCTCTCACTCTAGCAGTTGAGCTGTCTCACTCTAGCCCCAACATTCCGTCCCATACACACCCATTATAAACTCTGAAACGGGTGAAAAAACATCATGAAACTTAAACTGGAACTGAAGAAAAAGTATAATAGATATTGAAAAGATAAATACAAGTTGAATAGTTGAATGTCTTGTCTTCGTTTTAAAGTTTGAATGGAGGCTCTATGTGAACGTATGTTGAAGTAGATACAGTTTAAAGAGGAGGAATTTGAATGAGAATTTGAAGGGTCTCTCCATTGAAATACATTATAAATTTTTGTTGAATAAAGTTGAATAAAATTAAAAATATAAATGTTAGAAATGAGAAAAATAGAAGCAGTCATGTCCAAAAGAATAGGAATCTAACGGTGTTTGAATGGTTTTTCTAAGTTGAACGGTTTTGAAGGAGATAGATTACAAAAAACGTACGGAATACAGAATAATAAATAAAATAGAATAAAGATTAGAAGAACAATACTGTGAATGCTTTTCAAGCATTCACACTAATAAAGATTAGAAGAACAATACTGTGAATGCTTTTCAAGCATTCACACTAATTACCAAACTCAACTTTGATATTTGTATGTATGTAGCAGCAGCAGCAATGACAGAGAAATCATTTCTTGAAGAAACTATGATGTTCATTTCTTCACATTTGACTTCAAATGTCACAAATCGAGTATTTCAAGTCCATTTTGGGGGTTTTGATGAGTTAAATCAATGAACTGGATCACTGATTAGAGATCATACAGTTAAATGCACATTAGAAATGGTCCAGCAGTACAACAGCTAACACATGGATGTGAGTGATTCCACTGTGAAAGTTTCACATGAATTGTGGGTAACATACAATAATGTTTGCGCTAACATAAGATCTAAACACAGACTGAACAGCTGACTGAGGACATTTATAATCTGACCTCACATAAACACATGTTCATCAATGAATTATTGTCAACGTTTATCATCTGCAGTCTCTCATGTAGAGTCCACTCTGCTCTTCCTTAGTCTGCAGCTCCGCCTCCTCAGCCCTGAACCCGTCTGATTGGCTGCTCTGCTCTCACTTCTCTCTGTATTTGCTCTCATTGGTTCCCCACACTCTGGACTCTGTTCAGCTTTTTATTGCAATGATAAAGCCGTTAAAAAAGGAGCTTCAAGATCTTCAGCGCAGAGGGATCATTACACCAGTAGAATGCAGCACAGACTGGATCAGTGGGATGGTTGTGGTCCAAAAGCAGAGTG
The DNA here is from genome assembly GCF_963969265.1 of Rhamphochromis sp. 'chilingali'. Taxonomy (NCBI): domain Eukaryota; kingdom Metazoa; phylum Chordata; class Actinopteri; order Cichliformes; family Cichlidae; genus Rhamphochromis; species Rhamphochromis sp. 'chilingali'. The sequence continues at coordinate 69,421,936 of NC_137929.1, read as the reverse complement.
GGGATTTAAGGGTGTGTATAGATCCAAAACCCTTAAACAAAGCCCATACTACGGAGCCACTTCCCATTGCCCACCATTGAGGACATTTTGCCAGATCTGTCAAAGGCTAAAGTGTTCTCTGTCTGCGACGTGAAGAGTGGATTCTGGCACGTGAAACTGGAGGAGGAGTCGAGCTACCTGACAACATTTTAGACTCCGTTTGGACGCTACAGATGGCTGAGGATGCCAATGGGGATAAGTCCAGCTCCGGAAGTGTTCCAGAGGAAGCTCACACAAGCTTTGGATGGTCTGGCAGGGATCTACATCATTGCAGATGATGTGCTGATCACGGGTCAGGGGGACACAGATGCTGGAGCAGTACGTGACCATGACGAGAAGCTGAGACAGTTTTTGACTCGTTGCAGGCAGAAAAAACATTAAGTTAAACGCAGACAAATTTAAACTTAAATAGAAGCAGACTACGTACATTGGACATCAGCTGACATGCAACAGTCTGAAAGTAGACCCAGAGAAGGTTAGCTCTATAGAACAAATGCCCAGACCTACAGACGTGAAGGCAGTACAGAGACTGTTAGGTATGGTGAACTACTTAGCAAAGTTTTGCCCACATCTGTCTGACAACTGTGACATACTGAGACAGCTGGCACAGAAAGACAGTGAGTGGAACTGGACAACTCGACATGAAGACGCATTCCAGAGACTGAAAGAGACTATAGCAGAGGCTCCAGTCCTGAAATACTACTGCCCAGAGGAGGAGCTGACAGTACAATGTGACGCTTCTGACAAAGGGTTAGGTGCAGCACTCATGCAGAAGGGTAAGCCTGTGGCTTTTGTGAGTAGAGCACTTACACGTACAGAGCAAGGTTATGCCCAGATCGAAAAGGAGCTTTTGGCTGTAGTTTTCAGTATGGAGAAGTTTCATCAGTACACATATGGTCGTAAAGTGGTAGTACACAGTGATCACAAACCCTTAGAGACCATTGTAAGAAAACCGCTGTTGAGTGCACCCAAACGGTTGCAAAGGATGCTTATGCGCATTCAAAAATATGACATAGATGTGGTGTATGTGCCAGGCAAAGACATGTTATTAGCAGACACGTTGAGCAGGGCATATCTTCCAGAGTGCTCACCACAGGGCTCCATAGAGGAGGAGACCCATCTCACCTGACAGACTAAACAGCATAAGGACTGCTACACAAGAGGACAAAGCACTACAGATCCTCATAGATACAATTCACAGAGGTTGGCCGACAGACAAAAGAGACACTGACGGTGACATCAGACCATTCTTCTCATTCCTGGATGAACTGAGTAGTCAGGATGGACTTGTGTTTAGAGGTGAACGTGTTGTTGTCCCGACTACCATGAGACAGGAGATCATAACTAGACTACACTCGACACACCTAGGTGTAGAAGGTTGTCTAAGGAGAGCCAGAGAGTGTGTGTATTGGCCAGGCATGAACGAACAAATTAAGACTTATATGACTAAGTGTGACATCTGCAGGTCAGTTGACTACAGACAGCAGAAAGAGACTTTGGTCTCACCTGAGATCCCGACTAGACCATGGGCTAAGGTGGGCTCAGACCTGTTCATGTTTGACAACAAGGACTACCTTATCACAGTGGACTACTATTCAAACTTCTGGGAAATTGACTATCTCCCGGAAACTAAGTCCAGCACAGTGAATAGAAAGCTGAAGGCTCACTTTGCCAGACAGGGCATCCCGGACATTGTTGTTTCAGATAATGGACCACAGTATACGTCCGGTGAGTTTCTGAGATTTAGTCGACTGTGGGATTTCCAGCACAAAACGTCTTCACCAGGTTACCCCCAGAGTAACGGGAAGGCTGAATCAGCAGTGAAGACAGCAAAGAGGCTGCTGATTTTCAGCTTTTCAGCCCTTTGTCTGGGTGCTAATCCAGCTGTGTGTGTTTGTGATGACAGTAAATAAATGTCAGACTTACAGCTCCTTTTTACTGCATTAAAGTGATGACTTCAGCGCTTTGACATGGATGGCAGTGAAAGCAGGAAATGACAAATGTAGCACAGCAGCAGCGTTTAACACGTATGAGCTGGAAACAGAAACTCTGGTATGAACATCAGTCATAGAACAGCTTACAGCGTCTTTTGCTCTGCTACAGTTTAGATGGATTTGCATTAAAGAGGCAAAGAGACTAAAATTGTTAGGGTTAGGAGGTCAAAAGTCAGAACTGCTGTGGGTCTGAGGGCAGCTTCACGCTGGAGAAGGATGGAGTCTGACCTGAGCCAGTGTTTGACATGAACGCATCAGCACTGCTGTCAGTGAGCCCAACGACAGCCGTTAGCATCATTTCAGTGTTTCAGTCATTTAAAAACACTTCCTGTCTCTGTGGTGGTTACAGTGACATGATGCAGTTTGCATTTTCACCTCCAGAGGGCGACAAATCAGCACAGACAGAGAGCTCCATTCAAACTTTGCTGCCATCAGTAATAATGCTTCAAATATAATCATCAGTGTTTGAGCAGCTATGATATCAGGGACAATCTAGACATGTGTGACAATACTGAACATGTCACATGACCCTCCTTAAACTGCACTTTCATTCATGACTTCAACATGTTGAAATGAGCTTGAAGAAACGTCAGTTTACTGCTGAAATATTCAACCGCTGCAGGAAAAAGAACAACAAAGTGATGACAGATGTTTGTGTTTCAAACAGGAAAACCAACAGAAAAAAATCACAACCTGTCAGAGATTTGGGAGTTTCCGAGGTTCACCTGAACGCAGCATATAGGGTTTCGATGGACCTGAGTGTCCTCAAACGCCTCTTTGGGTGTTTCTCCTTCTTTCCAAGATTCGTCTTTCCTGAAATTCGTGGAGCTTGTTGTTGGTGTGTGTGTTTGAAGAAACTGTAAGTTTGCTTTGTTTCCTCCTTTAACAGTTTGTCTTTAGGAACTTTACTGTTTGTTCAGCTCACGTTTGGTTTCTTCACACAACAAACTGTGTTTTTATTTCTGTTCTCTCCATTAAAGTCAGCGTGTAACGTTTTCCTGGCTAACAGGGACACACCAAACGAGCAACAGCTAATGGAGAGAGTCTGAGCTCCGCTTTTTATATTCACAGAGACAGCGGGAGATAGTCAACTTATTATTATTATTATTTTATATCGTTATAGCTTATATTTAGATCACTGACCTTACTCACTCACTGGCTTAAAACGACTGCGTCATAAACTGTTGGCTCTGTTCCAGCAGCCTATTCACTCCAAAGCAGAGACAGGACTGTGGAGCAGGGTTTGCATTTCAAGTGTGACTGACTGGATTATGCTGGGCAGACACTGGGCGATTTTTGACTCATTTTGAGCCGATTTTTCAGTCGTGCGACCGTTTTGGTGATCGGCCCGAGTTTCGCCTTCATCGTGCGTCGTGCATCGTGTAGTATACGTGGGGTAGCGAGAAGCGATTAACACCTCACGACCACCTCCCGATCATCAATCGCTTGGTCATAAAAAATTAAACCTGTTTGAAATCCTGTCGGCTGTCATGAGCGTGTCACCGCAGCATCTCACACTGCGCACGCGCAAAAACAGAAATGAAAGTGAAAAGACGGCGCATTTAGAAATGATATGCACATCAGTAATCAATTTTAATTTTAATAGACGTCACAATAAAGTTTTGCATTTTTTCTTAAGGGGAATTATATTTAGAAAATATTTTTACTTTTAAAAATGACATTGTAGGGATGTAAAAGCATTGACTTGTAGAATAATGTTATGGCATCTATTTGAATAGTAAGACTCACCAATAAAAGACACTTATATCTGTACAAATTAGATATAATTTGGGCCAAATTACAGATGTTATTCAGTCTGTGTATTTCAGTGTAAAATAACATTTGTTAACATGTAGATTTTTTGTAAGTTTTTCTTTATTAAAATTTGGGGAATTAAACTGAATTGAGTTCTGTCCTTTTTTCATAGGACAGATATATTTTTGTTGAAACAGAACAACAGTTACTGTAAAAATGAAAGAAATGCAGCAAACAATTGATTTGGGGATTATATTTTGTTTTTTCACCTCTTATGATCTTGCAATTACTTAATTCAGAATAGATCCATTGTTTCTAATGAATGTTAAAAAATACGAATGCAAGCTCTGTTTGAATGGCGGAGTGACTCAGATGGTTGGATCCAGTTGTGCTGAACGTTCTTTATCCACTGCGTGATAATGCTGACAGTATGGACAAACATGTATATCTCTGTATTTTTACAATTCTGGAGGTTTCATTGTATGTAACAGTGCTGCTATGATCTAATATTTCTGCACAACTGGGCTGTTTGAATTTAAAAAAAGCTGAGAAAATGCACTTTAAGCTCATGGTCACTGTAAAACTGTAACATAAATATAGTTTGGCTAAATAGCTGAACTATTAAAAACTGTGTGGTATTGGTCAAATGTTCTAAGCTCTAAGCTGCATTTCAATGTTAATATCACCCAGTAGTTTCCCATGTGAGTACATGTAGTTAATAGCAGTTTAAAATAAGGAGTTTGACTTAAAAAGACTTTGATCAGTGTTTCTACAGCAGCTCTGAGAACCTTTTTTTCTAAATCCTCTAAATTCCAGATCTCAATCATCTTTATGTAGCCTGTTGTACTGTTCATGGTCTCAGTAAAGTTTATTTGAAAATAAAAGAGACTGAAGTCATGCAGAAAACTGAAGAGGCGAAAGTCCCTCTGTGTGCTGTATTCAGGAGCAACACTCCTAGATTAATTCAGAAATTAATCTAATCTAAAATCTCCTCCTCCCACCTGTCCTGCTCCAGGTGGAGTCCCGCCTCCTTCCAGGAAGCCGCCCACCTGTGTGTCCGTGTTTAGTGTCCAGGTGTGGAGCTTGTTGTTGGTGTGCGTGTTTGAAGAAACTGTAAGTTTGCGTTGTTTCCTCCTTTAACAGTTTGACTGTTTGTCTCTGTGATGTTTGGACCTGATGTTCAGCTCTTATTTCAGGACAAACTTTGATCACTCTTGTGTTTGAAGACAAATCCACATGATTATAGATTATTGATTGAATCAGACAATTTGATGAACAGCTGATGTTTCATTGATTTCTTTACTTTTTTTATTCGGAAGAAAACTGTCGTCTCTCCATTAAAGTCAAACACACAGCAGTGTATTTCTGTTTCCTGCTAGTCTTTTCAAAATAAAATATCAGTATTGTACCAGCACAGGCATCCTTTCACTCCCACTACCTCTGCCTGGCTGAATCAGCTCCTTGTTGGCGTTGGTGTTTAGTCCCATTCATACACTCATTCAGACTCTGCACAGTGATTTGCTGACAGACACACACTACTTTGTGGTTTCTTGGCTTCATTAAAACTGTGAGCATCATCTACAGACTGTGTGCTCTACCTCCTTTGTCACAGACTTTGGAGCTGGGCTGTGACAGAAATAGACAAAGGTTTTATGTCTTTACAAGTCAGCATGTAAACTTTCCTTCGCCTTAAACTCCGTCTGAGCAGTCAGACAGCATATTTTGAGTGAAGACATGAAGGTGTGGCCTGCGCGCGCACAGATATGCAAAGACAAGAAGCTGCAGTTAATTCCAGTTTGAAGTCAGACTCTAAGATCAGTTTGTACACAGACAGTAAAAAGCTGCATTAAGATGAAGGAAAAGCTGTGAGTGAAGCTCCTCGTTCATGTGATTTGTTTTCATTAAAGGGACATTTTTTCTGCTTCCGTTGGAGACACTTTTACTCTGTGTTTGATGGAGTGTTTGTTGTTTCTGAATCATGAGCTGCAGTAAAGATGACTTCTGTTTATCACGTTCATTGTTCACATGTTGTTCAATGAACTTGACTCTTGCTTTAAAAAGGAATGCTTCTATTTTCCTTTTTGTCTTTTTACTTCCTCTTACTGTGAAAATCTGCCTCCTCTCCTCCCTGTCTCTTTTGTCATTAAGCTTGAGCTCTGACTCCTGATAGTAGCTCTGTTTTTCAGTAAGAGGTACAGTAAGCTTGGAGTTTCATACTTGTTTGTAGATACGTGAATTTCAGTCAGCAGTACACACTACTGAGGATGGGAAGATGTTGAATTGTGAAAATGTGACAAAGCTCAGCTCCATCTTATTACATACAGGACTAATTACAGTATTTTCATCCATCTATCCATGCTACAATAGGGCGAGAGGCAAAGTATTTGCTAGATACACAGAAGTCAGAGCTCATCAAACACAGAGAAACAGAAACCTTCTCAGTATCAGCAAGCAGCTGAACAAACAGGTCAATCAGAAAAAAGAATAATAGGAAAACAATAGGGAGGACAAGAGTCCACAAATGAAGAGACAGGGGAGTGTCCAACAATGGTGCAAGACCAGGAGAGAGAGGCCAGCAACAGAGTGAAGCAATTCAGGGGACTTGGTATGGGAACAGCATTGGCTGAGGAGATGGGACTCCCTGGGAGAAAGAGGAGGGAGCCAGCGGCAGACCTGTTCAGGGGACCAGAGGCCAGTAATGGAGTGCCCCGTTTACTGAGGAGGTGGCCAGTCAAGACAGCAGTGGTGGAACACTTCTGGTGATGCAGGCAACTGAAACCATCTGGAGGGTGATGGAAGTGAGTCTGAGAGGGCAGAAAGCTTGTGTGTGGGGCTGTTCAGCAATATACACAATCTCACCGTAAGAGCAGGGTCCTCAGTCTCGGTGGAGACACCCAGTGGCTGATAGTCTCTTAGGGGACCCTGGGCAGAGCAACAGTATCTTGGAAAGCAAGCACAGGTCCCAACCAAAAGACAAAACGTTATGCAGGCCCAGACACAGGCTCTAGCTGCAGTGTGTAAAACCGACAACACGAGCCCCACTTTCACCTGGAAGAGATAGCTTGGGGCCCAGTGGTGGCAGGCTCTATATTCTCAGTCCACATCTCCACCAAAAACTAAGCTGTTGAGGAGCACACTGGGGAGCTGGAGAGTTGGACCTCTAAGGCTGGTGAAGAGCCAGCAGGCTAAGGGAGTGGCCAGTGAAAAGCTGAGCAATCATGGAGAGCTCAGATGAAGACAATCAGGCTCACAGGAGGAAGAAAGGTTCCTAGTAAACTTCAAATCAAATCTGCTGAAAATAAGTCAACATTTATTCAATACGTGGGAAGTTACAAAATTTTATTTAACATGTCTGTGCTTGTGTTATTTTATAAACAATTTTCCAAATGCTTTGTGGGACAAAACAAAACAAAAAACACAAACACCCCCAAAGGGTGTTTGGAGGTAGAAAAACACACGCCAAGGCAGAAACCCTCTGTCGTGGATTGTGGATGTGTGGCAGGCAGAGAGTGGACCCAGGATGCAGGACTCACAGATGAAAGTAAACCCAAAATCAAAGTTTTATTGGCTGGTAAAAGGTAGAACAAACAAAACCTTAATAATAATAAGGCGAGGCAGTGCTTGTCAAAAACTAACTTGCAAACAGATGGATGGACACTCTCACACCATAAAGGAGGACGAAACAAAACACAGAGGGAGACGCAGACCTTATATGGGGGGGGGACTTGGTACACTTGGGGAATACAGCAGAACAGAACAGACACACACAAGACAAGTGGTTGTCAAAAGAGGAAGTGAGTAACACACAGATATATGAACTTGACATTGATAGAAAGGTAAACAAACATAGAGACATGACTGACTGAGGAAACAAGATGAACTATAGAGGCAGACAAACCATGTAGGTAGGTAAGAACACATGGAGGAAAGGCTGACGTCCACAGGAGACTGACAACAAGACACAAAGATAAGATGAGGACAAACAAGACACAAAAGGGAACCAAGACCATAAGAGCATGGAGAACAAAACTCAGAAGTAGCAGGGAACAATATAATACTCAAATAACAATATATTGAACTAAAACACGAGTCATCTCAAATCCAATTTCCTGTTAGTGTGTGATCAGAGTCCGGGACTGAGAGCAGCAGCAGAGTTAGTTGACGGTGAGCAGTTGAATTCTGTGGATTACTGTGGATCCACTTCCTGATGACTAAAGGCAGCTTTTCCTGCCTCCATCAGTCTGTGGAGGAGGCGGAGTGGAGCTGCTGCTCTCCCCTCACTGACACAACAACAGCCGCTCGAGAGACTCAGAGATCCACTTGTGTTAAGGAGAAAGCAGGAGATATTATTATTATTGTTATTATTGATGTTATTATAGATGTAGCTTAGATATAGATTAAACATGTAGGCCTGATTTAAAATACTGCGTCACAAACTAACTTCATCTAAATAGAAACTCGTGTCAGAAAACACGGTTGTTGCTGCACTTGTTGCATGTTGGTAATAAAACTGACTGGATAACGCTGGTTTTAAAACAGTTTGTTTTGTGAAATGTTATATGATAAACCACATTGCTTGGCTGAATGTTTCGGTGTGGAGCAGACGGGATGATTTGGGTTTACGTGGGACTTTATGAAGTAATATTTAAATCAGATGTAGCACTGATTGAGCTTGCATCACAAAGTCTGTGCTCCAACAAAGGGTTTTCACAAGGAAAGGTGGCTGGTGCATTAGGTGTTGCATTTCTTATGTAATATTCACGGCATGAGACTGAAGAAAACTTATGTTCAGCCTCTAATCCTTAAACCATTTACAAATGGCTACATATCACAAACAACTGAATTAAAATAAGTCAGATGTTAAACTGCAACATGCAAAAACGAATTTTTCAGCTTGTTTTGATGACCAAGTACTTTGAAAATACTATTTGTATTAAAATAATAGCGATGATGTTGATGCACAATAAAGTATTTATACAATAATATGCAGCATCAATTTCTATCTGTTAAAAAAAGAAAGAAATTCACTTCAGTCAAACTGTAGATTTTATAGATGTTATTTAACTCTCAGTATTTCGGTTTGAAACAGGAAAAATTGGGGAAAATGCTCCGAAATGCAAATTACAAATTAAGCTGACAAAGAAATAAAGTTGCTGATATTTGAAGAAAATGAGGATTTCAGTTGATGTGCACATGAATGATTTGTGTTTCCTCTGCAGGTAGAAAGTGTGTGTGAGCTGAGCAGCATGGATCAGTGTGAGGACAGAGAGGAGGGAGCCCCTCCCTCTAAAAGCACTCTGTGTGGGGAACATGAGAGCCAGACCAAAGCTCAGAGGTGAGACGACCATCTCTAACTGTCCATGACTCTTCTCCATGTCACAGCTCAGCACTCACATCACTGCTCCATCATTATTCACAGGAACCAGCCTGGACCTCCACCCAGCTCTGTGTCTGTAAAGAGTGACCAGTCTATGAAGGCAGTAGTTGGTTTTAAAGTCCAGCCTCTGTCTGCTGCAGAGAGGTGAGATGTTAATAACATGAACTCTTTGGGAGCTGATTTAACTGCTTGATGGTGTTTGGTTGTTAAACAAAAAGAAAAAAAAGTGGGAGTGGTTTTAAGCAGGAATAAGATTTCATTATTCATCCAAGAATTAGTTACTTGTTAGAAGGACAAAATGTTTTCCCCACTCAAAATGTAACATTTAGATTAACAGAATGTTAAGAAAACGACTACGACTTTAATTGTGAGATGAGTTATTTCTTACATGGAATAAAGCCATTACTGTTTTTAAGAAATCCCTGAAATAGCTGCTACTCATCAAACTGTTTAATTTCAGTTAACCCTTTAGAGCCGATCGGAGCGGGCACGCTCTGTTTTGCGTAACTATTTTTAAATCCCGGTAGCTCTGCAACCACGTAAGCTAGCGCAAAAATTTTTTTTGCATATGAAACCGGAGGAGTTGTACTTACATCTTATGCCATCAGCTTGTCCTCGGTCACAGTTTCCTTCCACATAAAGCTTTGCAAAAACTGCATAAAAAGCGCTTGCAGCAACAAAAACATGATATTCCAGAAACACGCTTTGCCGATCCGATCAGCTGTTCATAACACTTCCTACGTTTGAATAGACGTCAGCGCGAACTTTTGCATGTCCGCCATTACCTGCCCAAAACCGGAAGTGACGTCATTTTCGCGGAAATGTAGTCTTTTTTACTATCAGGGCCTCATGAGCTTATACTTGTGTTTTTAAAAGTTATCTTTGACTTTATGACTTTCTGTGTCGTTTCTGGGATTCTTAGGACTCATATTGCACTGCTGGAAATAGTTTATTTTGATGCATATGCTGCTTTTTTGCAAATTTGCAGTATAATATTTATTTTCGTTTTTCCTGCAGTGTATAAAAATTGGTGTATTTCAAAAATAAAATTATGAAGACACTCAAAATAAATTTCCTGTGGTGGGAAACTATTTTGTGCAACTTTTTTGTATTTACAGTTTTGAGGGATAAACCTCTTAAATTTCTCTAACTACAAATATATGTTAAAAAAGCAAAAACGATTTTCAATTTTTTTGTAGTTTATTGCACTTTTTTGCAATTTATGTAATTACTATGCACTTAATGAATACATATTATTAAAATCTGGGCTATAATGGTTGTGTTGATGTATAGCAACTTGAAATGCTCCCAAAAATGGCTCCACAGCATGTAAAAATATAATATAAGCTCTGGCGGACTTGGTTCTATGGTAGGTCTTAAAGGGTTAAACCGTTAGTGATAGGGTTTAAATAGTTTAAATAGTTTCTTGGGAAAGGCTGATGAGCTCTACTGTCAAAGGCCAGTCCCACCAAATCGTAGAGCCAGATTGAGGCAGGATTTGTATATATAGACTGAGGACCAGAGGGGGAGTCTATGAGATGTGTCCCACTCCTGAAATGCAGATCAATTATCTCCACTCAAAGGAAGTCACTGAGCGAGGAATTTATTTATTCTATAAAACGTATCCAACATGTACATTCATCAATAGTCCTGCACAGTGTAAATGACTGTGTTTACCTCTGGGTGGCGCTCTGTTCTTACACTGCCAACACTAGCTTGGAGTTTCCTTCTGCTCATGCTCATCCTGAAAACCTGTTTCTCTTTGGGATGATGAAGATATTCTAATTCTTCATCAGCTTCTCTGGCTGCAAATGAAAAACACAACTTTTCCTCTCCAGCAGGATCAAGGAGAGACCTGCTGGACGTGAACCTGGACCCAGCTGTGTGTCCGTAAAGAGTGACCAGTCTAAATATGACCTTATTGATTTTAAAGGACTGCAGTCGTCCGCTGCAGAGAGGTGAGCTGTTAGTAACATAAACTCTTTGAGAGGTGATTAACTGCTTGATGTAGTTAGAAATGTTGGATGTTGTCTTTGCTGGAGAGACTTTCCTATTTCTGATGTAAGTATAAGATGCCAAGTTTTCAGCTAATAACCCTTTGGGATCACCTTGTTGGCACGAAAATGCCATTTTATATGTTTTTGTGTTTTATGTGTATTTAAATCAGGGTGCTAGTAACAACATTCTCAGAGATACAAGTTAAAATTGGTTCTTTGTGTAGGCACAACACTTGTTCATCCATTGAGTTTGGCGCTTTTTTTAATAGGTCAGTGTTAAGTAGCCTAACCACCCCCGATGGTTCAAGGACTGAACTGAAACTTAAAAAGAAAAGTCAGAAAGGCCTTCTAAAAGCCAAAGTTATAATAAAGAAGCAAAATAAAAGCATCCATATCAAGCATCTTGTTACACACATGTACCTACACTGAGCTAAAACACAGGTGACCTACACTAAATGGTGCACTTGAATGCATTCTTTGTGAACCACAGTTCTGCACTGCCCAGTACACGGCTACTAATGTAGAGCTTTGTGTTAATTGATAGTTTTACAAATATTTCCAGATTCTGCAAAGGAAAACAAACTAAACAAAAACAACAATTGACATGGCTCTTTCTCACTCACAGTGCCTTGTAAAAGTAGTCATACCCTTGAACCTTTCCATATTGTACAAACACAAACTTAAGTATATTTCACTGGGATTTTATGTTGTACATCAACAGAAATGAATGCGTAAATTAAAATCCATTTTTATACAAATACAAATGTAAAAAGTGTCGAATGCATACAGGATGTATGCAGCCCCCATCCCTGAATCAGTACTTTTATTGAACCACCCTTGATTTGCAGTTAAAGCAAATCAAAGCTACAAAAGTTGTTGCGATAAATCTCTACAAGCTTTGCACACCTGGAGACCATCCATTCTCTCCCGCTTAACCTTATCAGAGCCTTATCCTCTTTAATGTGTTTTTGTTGTCTGTCAATAACTCTAAAAAGTTTGAGCATACTCTTTAGTGTTATTGACAGAAACTGATACTAGGTTTTAATTTCACATTTAGGATGTTAAGTTTTACTTGCATCCTTAGTGTAGTTTATGAGGTAACTTATTTAATTAAAGGTAAAACCCCATAAGGAGGAGAACCACCTGGCTCATACCTGAGGAGAAAGGATTTACTTCAATAAACTTTAAATACGCAAGCAAACCATTACAACAGTGCAAACTGACAAAACAAGAGCTGAAAACTATGAGAGCATAAAAATTCTTCAGCAAGCACTGACAGTTCTTAGTTGTCAGTCCAATTTCGCTGCAGGTAACTGCAAGTGACAAAATAAAAGGGCTTCATCAATTAGTGAGTTAAAATTACAAACTTATTTTGATGCAAAAAATCATGGGTACAAGATGAGCCTGACATCAACATGTATGTAAAAATGACACTTGAGATATCTTCTAACCTGTTTTGAGCATCAACTTGTCCCACGTAGTGGTATGGCCAGTTTTAAAGTTTACCCAGAATGCATTTCATGAAGTTTTTTTCCAGTTAATTATCAGAAAAACAGGTCAAACATCCAGGATACCAGTGCATGTTTCTGCTCCTCTTCATCTTAGACATTAAATTGGTGGAGTTTATTGGAACTGTAGTATACTACTGAATACTAATACTGGATAAAAATAAGTGTTCAGTCCAGGCTTAAATAATTCTTTGACAATGTTTTATCAGATGTATGGCTAGTACGTTGAATGTTTTAGTGACTATTGAATACAATGCAGGTTGGAAAGTGACTTTAATTGTGAGATGAGTTGTTTCTTACATGGAATAAAGCCATTACTGTTTTTAAGAAATCCCTCAAATAGCTGCTACTCATCAAACTGTTTAATTTCAGTTAAACCGTTAGTGATAGGGTTTAAATAGTTTAAATAGTTTCTTGGGAAAGGCTGATGAGCTCTACTGTCAAAGGCCAGTCCCACCAAATCGTAGAGCCAGATTGAGGCAGGATTTGTATATATAGACTGAGGACCAGAGGGGGAGTCTATGAGATGTGTCCCACTCCTGAAATGCAGATCAATTATCTCCACTCAAAGGAAGTCACTGAGCGAGGAATTTATTTATTCTATAAAACGTATCCAACATGTACATTCATCAATAGTCCTGCACAGTGTAAATGACTGTGTTTACCTCTGGGTGGCGCTCTGTTCTTACACTGCCAACACTAGCTTGGAGTTTCCTTCTGCTCATGCTCATCCTGAAAACCTGTTTCTCTTTGGAATGATGAAGATATTCTAATTCTTCATCAGCTTCTCTGGCTGCAAATGAAAAACACAACTTTTCCTCTCCAGCAGGATCAAGGAGAGACCTGCTGGACGTGAACCTGGACCCAGCTGTGTGTCCGTAAAGAGTGACCAGTCTAAATATGACCTTATTGATTTTAAAGGACTGCAGTCGTCTGCTGCAGAGAGGTGAGCTGTTAGTAACATAAACTCTTTGAGAGGTGATTAACTGCTTGATGTAGTTAGAAATGTTGGATGTTGTCTTTGCTGGAGAGACTTTCCTATTTCTGATGTAAGTATAAGATGCCAAGTTTTCAGCTAATAACCCTTTGGGATCACCTTGTTGGCACGAAAATGCCATTTTATATGTTTTTGTGTTTTATGTGTATTTAAATCAGGGTGCTAGTAACAACATTCTCAGAGATACAAGTTAAAATTGGTTCTTTGTGTAGGCACAACACTTGTTCATCCATTGAGTTTGGCGCTTTTTTTAATAGGTCAGTGTTAAGTAGCCTAACCACCCCCAATGGTTCAAGGACTGAACTGAAACTTAAAAAGAAAAGTCAGAAAGGCCTTCTAAAAGCCAAAGTTATAATAAAGAAGCAAAATAAAAGCATCCATATCAAGCATCTTGTTACTAGAGATGGCACGATACCACTTTTTGATGTCCGATACCGATACCGATATCATAAATTTGGATATCTGCCGATACCGATATGAATCCGATATAGTGTTTTTTAATCAACAAAACTGTTTTTTTAAATATCTTGCTGCATTTTGCAAGTCTGCAAGTTCATACTCAAGTTTAAAACAACAACTACACTAAAGCTATTCTGTTATACCTGTATACAAAAAAAATATTTCATAGTTCAGCAATACTGATCAATCTAATAAACTTAGACCTGCACCATCCTCCCTATTCTGGTATTTTAAAGAGTACTTAGCGTAAATATTAAGCAACCTAACTAATAGGGTTCCAACTCCCAGCAACAACATAAATAAATAAAAAAATAGGGAACCACCCCTCACGCGCCACCTCATGATGCTTAATCGACGTAATCAACCTTAATTTGATGCAGTGTGAAAAAAAATGCACAGAAATCAATTATTTTTCAAGAAATATTAAATAGATTCAACATCTTTCTTCAACAAAATTGCAGACTGCACAATTATTTATTAAAAGCTCGACATTTTAAATGAGAATAAGAAAGAAAAGTATGTCTTTGTGCCCCCTTTTCCCCTGTTAATGCCCTATCGGCCCCCCTGGCTAAACTTTGCTAGATCCGCCCCTGCACAGTTACCAGCCGTCAGCTACGTAGAAAAAGATCCTCGAGTAGAAAGTAATATTAAATAAAATCTAACAACAGCTTATCAAGCTTAAACGTGCTGCTGTTGTTCAGCCGCTGGTTTCCTCTTTCTGGTGCAAAGTGGGCCAAAAACAAACAAGAGAGACGGACTCGCGACAGAAAAGCCGATCAGCTGATCATTAAGCAGTTTCATGATTGAAGTAGCAGCAAGAAGAGGCAGTCGCTTGTTAAGCTTAACGTGGGAATGCTTTACAAACATTCAGAGATGGACTTACACACTTGCTTTACTTCTCTCGGGGATAACTTTGTCGGAGATGAAATGCCGGGTTGCTAGCGAAGCTCCACATGCTATCCAGACCACCGACAGGTCCCGCATGCCACAGCCGCTCTATCACGTGATGCATACTGCTCCGACGTGCTAACGTTCTGAGGCGAGTTACGGCGTGTTGCAAGTTTTGTGAGGTGCTTTCGTGATATTTAATGGATCGGATTACATTTTTTATTTTTCTCCAATATCCGATCCAGTAATTTAGGTCAGTATCGGACCGATACCGATACGTAATATCGGATCGGTCCATCTCTACTTGTTACACACTTGTACCTACACTGACTGTGAGTTGAACTAAAACACAGGTGACCTACACTAAATGGTGCACTTGAATGCATTCTTTGTGAACCACAGTTCTGCACTGCCCAGTACACGGCTACTAATGTAGAGCTTTGTGTTAATTGATAGTTTTACAAATATTTCCAGATTCTGCAAAGGAAAACAAACTAAACAAAAACAACAATTGACATGGCTCTTTCTCACTCACAGTGCCTTGTAAAAGTAGTCATACCCTTGAACCTTTCCATATTGTACAAACACAAACTTAAGTATATTTCACTGGGATTTTATGTTGTACATCAACAGAAATGAATGCGTAAATTAAAATCCATTTTTATACAAATACAAATGTAAAAAGTGTCGAATGCATACAGGATGTATGCAGCCCCCATCCCTGAATCAGTACTTTTATTGAACCACCCTTGATTTGCAGTTAAAGCAAATCAAAGCTACAAAAGTTGTTGCGATAAATCTCTACAAGCTTTGCACACCTGGAGACCATCCATTCTCTCCCGCTTAACCTTATCAGAGCCTTATCCTCTTTAATGTGTTTTTGTTGTCTGTCAATAACTCTAAAAAGTTTGAGCATACTCTTTAGTGTTATTGACAGAAACTGATACTAGGTTTTAATTTCACATTTAGGATGTTAAGTTTTACTTGCATCCTTAGTGTAGTTTATGAGGTAACTTATTTAATTAAAGGTAAAACCCCATAAGGAGGAGAACCACCTGGCTCATACCTGAGGAGAAAGGATTTACTTCAATAAACTTTAAATACCCAAGCAAACCATTACAACAGTGCAAACTGACAAAACAAGAGCTGAAAACTATGAGAGCATAAAAATTCTTCAGCAAGCACTGACAGTTCTTAGTTGTCAGTCCAATTTCGCTGCAGGTAACTGCAAGTGACAAAATAAAAGGGCTTCATCAATTAGTGAGTTAAAATTACAAACTTATTTTGATGCAAAAAATCATGGGTACAAGATGAGCCTGACATCAACATGTATGTAAAAATGACACTTGAGATATCTTCTAACCTGTTTTGAGCATCAACTTGTCCCACGTAGTGGTATGGCCAGTTTTAAAGTTTACCCAGAATGCATTTCATGAAGTTTTTTTCCAGTTAATTATCAGAAAAACAGGTCAAACATCCAGGATACCAGTGCATGTTTCTGCTCCTCTTCATCTTAGACATTAAATTGGTGGAGTTTATTGGAACTGTAGTATACTACTGAATACTAATACTGGATAAAAATAAGTGTTCAGTCCAGGCTTAAATAATTCTTTGACAATGTTTTATCAGATGTATGGCTAGTACGTTGAATGTTTTAGTGACTATTGAATACAATGCAGGTTGGAAAGTGACTTTAATTGTGAGATGAGTTGTTTCTTACATGGAATAAAGCCATTACTGTTTTTAAGAAATCCCTCAAATAGCTGCTACTCATCAAACTGTTTAATTTCAGTTAAACCGTTAGTGATAGGGTTTAAATAGTTTCTTGGGAAAGGCTGATGAGCTCTACTGTCAAAGGCCAGTCCCACCAAATCGTAGAGCCAGATTGAGGCAGGATTTGTATATATAGACTGAGGACCAGAGGGGGAGTCTATGAGATGTGTCCCACTCCTGAAATGCAGATCAATTATCTCCACTCAAAGGAAGTCACTGAGCGAGGAATTTATTTATTCTATAAAACGTATCCAACATGTACATTCATCAATAGTCCTGCACAGTGTAAATGACTGTGTTTACCTCTGGGTGGCGCTCTGTTCTTACACTGCCAACACTAGCTTGGAGTTTCCTTCTGCTCATGCTCATCCTGAAAACCTGTTTCTCTTTGGGATGATGAAGATATTCTAATTCTTCATCAGCTTCTCTGGCTGCAAATGAAAAACACAACTTTTCCTCTCCAGCAGGATCAAGGAGAGACCTGCTGGACGTGAACCTGGACCCAGCTGTGTGTCCGTAAAGAGTGACCAGTCTAAATATGACCTTATTGATTTTAAAGGACTGCAGTCGTCTGCTGCAGAGAGGTGAGCTGTTAGTAACATAAACTCTTTGAGAGGTGATTAACTGCTTGATGTAGTTAGAAATGTTGGATGTTGTCTTTGCTGGAGAGACTTTCCTATTTCTGATGTAAGTATAAGATGCCAAGTTTTCAGCTAATAACCCTTTGGGATCACCTTGTTGGCACGAAAATGCCATTTTATATGTTTTTGTGTTTTATGTGTATTTAAATCAGGGTGCTAGTAACAACATTCTCAGAGATACAAGTTAAAATTGGTTCTTTGTGTAGGCACAACACTTGTTCATCCATTGAGTTTGGCGCTTTTTTTAATAGGTCAGTGTTAAGTAGCCTAACCACCCCCGATGGTTCAAGGACTGAACTGAAACTTAAAAAGAAAAGTCAGAAAGGCCTTCTAAAAGCCAAAGTTATAATAAAGAAGCAAAATAAAAGCATCCATATCAAGCATCTTGTTACACACATGTGAATGTTTTAGTGACTACTGTATACAATGCAGGTTGGTTAGTGAAAGCTGGAAACGTAAAACACTCATGGAATCCATCTTTGTCCGTGAACAGTGACCAGATAGGAAAATATACTTTCCGTTCAAGGAAGTGTCAGCCTATTGGACATAAGTAAGGAACTCAAACACCCTGAATAAAGCTATCTGATTTTTTAAAAGTGAGATTCAGTTTAAACCCTGAAATACTTCCACTGACTGAGATTAATTTCTCCGAGTGCTGACCCTAAAACTCAAAACTGCCATTCAGTCTCACAGAAAAACACTAAGCTGAGCTCTTAATTCGGTCAATTTGCAAGACCGTTAAATTTTACCATCTCCAGGGAAATTCAGGCTTGACCTAATTCTTCATGATTCCTCCACAGAGTGGACCAGCAGAGCTCAGAGGTTCACAGTGGTCAGTCTGTCCAGCAGCATCAAACACACCTGGACTTCATATTTAAGGTCTGTACATGTACAACAACTACTTTTTACATCTATTCTGTTCACAGTCATCTCCATGCGGCTCTTTGTAGACCAGTGGATTGTCAGTGTGTCCAACATGGATCTGATGTTTGGCTCCATGATTTCAGTCTGTTTGGGTCATTCATAAAGTATTCTGTTCCAGCGGCTGGAGAACAACATCATCACTTTTGTGAAGAACGAGCTGAAGAAAATCCAGAAGGTTCTGAGTCCAAATTACCCAGAATGCGTAGAGAGTCAGACAGAGGATGATGAGCAGAGGAAGAGCAACAGAGAGGCATTTGAGAAGATCACACTTAACTTCCTGAGGAGAATGAACCAGGAGGAGCTGGCTGATCGTCTGCAGAGCAGTAAGAAGATTTCTCTAAAGATTTGGTGCCAGATTTGCTAAATGGGGCAAAATAGTACATGAGTGCAGTCCCCAAACAGTGATAGTGTAGTTAGTTTTGCAGTATAGTGTCTAGTGACATTCTGATGGCAGCAGACACTGGTTATGTTGGATCTCAGCTCTGCTTTTGATACTGTTGATCACAGCATCATGATAAATAGGCTGAAGGACTTGTTTGCTGTTGTTTTAAAATGGTTTATGTCGTATCTATCTGAGAGATCCTTTACTGTCTGTATGAATCATGTGTTGTCGGAAACATCAGTTCTGCCTTCTGGGGTACCTCAAGGATCTGTTTTAGGTCCTATTCTCTCTTTGCTGTATATACTCCCTCTAGGCCAAATTATCAGATGTTACAATAATATTTCTTATCATCTCTATGCTGATGACATTCAGTTATACTGTTCTTTCAAAACTTCTGAGTTTTATAAATTGTCTTGTTTAAATAATTGTCTGTCAGAAATCAAACAATGGTTAAATGACAATTTCCTTCAGTTAAATGCAGATAAAACAGAAACTTTGATTATTGCACCTGATCACATGCTCTCAGAAATTAGGCAGCATATCAGTTTTTTAGACCCTTCATTTCAGTCGAGTCTCAGAAACTTAGGTGTTATAATTGACAGTTCAATGTCTCTTGAGGTACACTCTAAACAACTTGTCCGGAACTGTTTTTATCATCTAAGAAACATTTCTAAACTCAGACTACTGGTGTCAAAGGCAGAACTTGAGATAATTCTTCATGCTTTTATCTCTTCTCGTTTGGATTATTGTAACGGTCTTTTTACGTGTCTCAACAAATCAGCTCTGGATCGCCTTCAGTCTGTACAGAATGCAGCGGCAAGACTTTTAACTGGTACAAACAAGAGGTTACACATTACTCCAGTTTTGGCTTCTCTTCATTGGTTGCCAGTAAATTTTAGGGTTCATTTTAAAATTTTAGTTGTAACTTTTAGAGCTCTGCGTGGTGAAGCTCCCCAGTATATCTCTGACCTGTTGAAACCTCATGCTTCATCCCGAGCACTTAGGTCTTCAGGTCAGAGGCTACTGGTGGTCCCATGTACTAGGTTTAAAACACGTGGGGATCAGGCTTTTCAGGCACTGGCACCCAGGCTGTGGAAATCTCTGCCGTTGTCTTTACGCTGTCTAGACTCTACTGACTCCTTTAAAAAGCAGCTGAAGACATTTTTATACAAACGGGCTTTTAATTAATTTTAACTTGTATGTCTGATCTTATTGTGAAGCACTTTGTGATTTTTATCTGTGAAAATGTGCTATATAAATAAATTTTACTTACTTACTTAGATGACCAAGATGTATTCAGTCCTTCTTGACAGAAATCAAATTATCATGTGCACTTCATTGATATTTTTATTTCTTTATTCTTTTAGGAACTTTGAGTGGAATTTGTCAATCTACACTTAAATCTAATCTGAAGAAGAAGTTCCAGTGTGTGTTTGAGGGGATCGCTAAAGCAGGGAACCCAACCCTTCTGAATCAGATCTACACAGAGCTCTACATTACAGAGGGAGGGACTGCAGAGGTCAATGATGAACATGAGGTCAGACAGATTGAAAAAGCATTCAGGAAACCTGCCAGACCAGAAACAACAATCAGACAAGAAAACATCTTTAAAGCCTCACCTGGAAGAGATGAACCAATCAGAACAGTGCTGACAAAGGGAGTGGCTGGCATTGGGAAAACAGTCCTAACACAGAAATACACCCTGGACTGGGCTGAAGACAAAGCCAACCAGGACATCCAGTTCATATTTCCATTCACTTTCAGAGAGCTGAATGTGCTGAAAGAGGAAAAGTTCAGCTTGGTGGAACTTGTTCATCGCTTCTTTACTGAAACCAAAGAAGCAGGAATCTGCAGCTTTGAAGACTTCCAGGTTGTGTTCATCTTTGATGGTCTGGATGAGTGTCGACTTCCTCTGGACTTCCACAAAACTACAATCCTAAGTGACCCTAGAAAGTCCACCTCAGTGGATGTGCTGCTGATAAACATCATCAGGGGGAACCTGCTTCCCTCTGCTCGCCTCTGGATAACCACACGACCTGCAGCAGCCAATCAGATCCCTCTTGCATGTATTGACATGGTAACAGAGGTCAGAGGGTTCACTGACCCACAGATGGAGGAGTACTTCCTGAAGAGATTCAGCAATGAGATGAAGGCCAGCAGGGTCATCGCCCACATAAAGACATCACGAAGCCTCCACATCATGTGTTGCATCCCAGTCTTCTGCTGGATCACTGCTACAGTTCTGGAGGATGTGCTGAAAACCAGAGAGGGTGGAAAGTTTACCCTGACCTTGACTGACATGTACAGCCACTTCCTGGCGGTTCAGGCCAAAGTGAAGAAGGTCAAGTATGATGGAGGCGCTGAGACAGATCAACACTGGAGTCCAGAGAGCAGGAAGATGATTGAGTCACTGGGAAAACTGGCTTTTGATCAGCTGCAGAAAGGAAACCTGAACTTCTATGAATCAGACCTGACAGAGTGTGGCATCGATATCAGAGCAGCCTCAGTGTACTCAGGAGTGTTCACACAGATCTTTAAAGAGGAGAGAGGACTGTACCAGGACAAGGTGTTCTGCTTCATCCATCTGAGTGTTCAGGAGTTTCTGGCTGCTCTTCATGTCCATCTGAACTTCATCAACTTTGGACTCAATCTGCTGGAAGAACAGCAATTGACTTCCAAGACTTTTAAGCGGAGTAATTCTTTAGAGTGGCTGACTTTATTTCAGAGTGCTGTGGACAAGGCCTTACAGAGTCCAAATGGACACTTGGACTTGTTCCTCCGCTTCCTCCTGGGTCTTTCACTGCAGACCAATCAGACTCTCCTACAAGGCCTGCTGACACAGAAAGGAAGTAGCTCACAGACCAATCAGGAAACAGTCCAGTACATCAAGAATAAGCTCAGTGAGAATCTGTCCGCAGAGAAAAGCATCAATCTGTTCCACTGCCTGAATGAACTGGATGATCGTTCTCTAGTAGAGGAGATCCAACAGTCCCTGAGTTCAGGAAGTCTCTCCACAGACAAACTGTCTCCTGCTCAGTGGTCAGCTCTGGTCTTCATCTTACTGTCATCAGAAGAAGATCTGGATGTGTTTGACCTGAAGAAATACTCTGCTTCAGAGGAGGCTCTTCTGAGGCTGCTGCCCGTGGTCCAAGCCTCCAACAAAGCTCTGTAATTAAATGTGTACTTATACCTTTCTATAAATACAAATAATGATTTAACTGGCAATCGAACTTGGAGAAATCCATCGATTAATTGAATCAGCGATTTTATTCAGCCACAGGGCTATATCTTCACACATTAATCCATTTTGATTTGTCAGGTGATATAAAATGTAACCAGTATGCACAATTTTGGTATGATTTTATCTCGGTCATTGTCAACCAACCGTGGGTGCAATTTGGATTTCAGCCTTGGAAATTCTAGGCTCTATTCCCGACAGGTGTTCCTGTATACTATGCTGGCCACTTGGTTATGGCTTCCCATGTATGGTAAAATCCTCCATGCATGTTACGAAGCTTTCTTGTTTTGATTCCAGTGACTTACTCTCTGCAGGTATTTGGTGATTGCAGGTTTCCTAGTGACCCCTCACTTCTCCCGCCCCTGAGATTACACCGTAGATGGTTAAGTGGAGAATATTTGATCAAATTTGATTTATTCTCCTGGCTTCAATATCTCTGGTATACTTCTTCAAGCGGTTAACCAAAGTTTTTGGTCTTTGCTTGGCATGGTCTGAGATATAGACAGCTTGTTGTGCTTATTAGCTGCTTCCTTGTCTTTGTCACACTTTTCTACAGTTCTAAGGCAGTTTCTCTGTGAAGTTCACATTCCAGTTGCAGCGTATTCAGTAGTGATGTGTCGGTTGCGAACGAAACGGCTCTTAGAGCTGGATCTTTGACGTGAACGACGGGAGCCGGCTCCTTATCGCGAGCCGTGGGTTTTTTTCTTTTTCTTTCTCTCACCCTCTCTGTCGCACTTTTTTCCGCTTCACTCCGCATGCGAGCCTTGTGCTTTACGCTGGGAAGAGGGGGGAGGGGCGGTAGTTACACTCGCAGTAGCACAGGAACAGAGCAGGAGGGAAAGAGAGAGAAAGAGAGGCAGGGACAACAACGTCACATTAGAAGTTTATTCGTGCAGGCCCATATGACAGAGAATGTGCATCTTCTTTTTGTTTTCATATTTAAATTTATATTTAATTGTGTTGTGGTTTGCAGTGTTTTGCGTTGCTTCACTTTAAATTTGTTTTAAAGGAAAAAGCTGAAAATTTAAATAGCTAAAAGTTGAAATGTGAATAGTTGGTTTTTGTATTATATCATTTATTTATTACATTTTATGTGGAGTGAATAAATAAAAGTATATTTACGGTGGCCCCTAGAGACAAAGCCCATACAAACTTCAAAACACGTACGAACTCTGGAGCACGTACAAACCCTGAAGCACGTACAAACTCCAAAACATGTAAAAACTCCAAAACACGTAAAAAGTCCATAGCACGTACAAACGCCGAAGCACGTACAAACTCCAAAACACGTACAAAAGACAAAAGAAGTGCTCCAGAATGCTAGGCCCAGTGTTGAGCTGTTGTTACTTAGTGGCTACACAAGCCAGCAAGTACCAACGACCGGATTTGGTGTGTGGTAGTAACAGGTAAATGAACATTTTTTTAAATTATTTTAATATATATGTATGCTTGTGTATAAGTACACAAACAATACACATATGCTTTCAACTGTGTAATTTAATTCTAGGTAGCTCTGTTTTGGAAGTTCAGTTAATGCTAGATATGTTTTTTGGAGTTTGTACGTGTTTTGTCTCTAGGAGCTACCGCATATATTTATATATAAACATATATAAATAAAACTACTTTTTTTAACATTAGTAATTCCTTTTGTGCATAATTTTATATTATTGTTAATAATAAATTAATTAAAGCAACAAAACAACCTGAAGAGCCGGTTCGGAGCCAAAAGAACCGGCTCTTTTTAGTGAGCCAAGCTGAAAGAGCCGGTTCTCTAAAAAGAGCCAGAAGTCCCATCACTAATATTCAGTGCTTGCTCTGAAGTTTAGGGGTTTTTTTTCGCTTTAAAAATAGTTTTACTTCCCATGCAGTGAACAGCGGACACTAATGTTTTTGTCACTTTATACGGAATCAAACTCAAAGTAAAGTCAGTACTTCCACGCTTTAAACACTGCACAGTCATATGCTCTCCTGCACTCGATATATTATCCATTGTTGATCTGCACACAGCTTTTGCCACGAACGTTGCACTCGCTTACGTCATTGTCATGAGACACTCTCGCAAAAAAATCACGGTTTTAGTAATGCAGTAACGCAGCGTGCTTTCGGGAAAGTAACAGTAATCACCTTTATTGCAATAGTAATCCCTTACTTTACTCCTTACTTGAAAAAAGTAATCGGGTTACAGTAACACGTTACATGTAACACGTTACATGTAACATTGCTTGTAACACGTTACTTGTAATGTTACTTGTAATGCGTTACCCATCTCTGGTCAGTAGGGATGGGTATCATTTAGGTTTTATCCGATACCAGTACCAAACCAGTACTTTTGAAATGTGTCGGTGCTTAAACAGTGCTTGAACCGGTGCTTAAAGAATGAAGAACACAAACTTTGTCCAAAAAACTCTCATGTTTAGCTGTTTTTTTGTAAAAAGATAACAATGTTAGCCTTTTCTGCAGCTATAGGGGATTTCTGGTATCACTCTTGGCTGGAAGCAGTGCTTAATCAATGAAAAAAACACGAACTTTATCCAAAAACCTCTCATGTTTAGCTGTTTCCCACTTTTTCTTTTGTCATTTTAGCCTTTTAGCCAGGGTGAAAGGAGTATCTGCCATCAAACAAGAAGACAGCCGCATGTAATTACGACGGTGTTTGCTAGTTCACCTTACATGCATTAATTTAATAACGTAGTTAGCCCACTCAGCGTAAATTACACACGAACAACATGAAGCTACTCACGCAGAGAAGAACGGCTGCTGCTGCCATCATCATCATCCGTCATCATTTCTGCTACACTGGCAGGGCTAGGGGCCAGGACTCTGCTCTTCAGGTTTTTGGGGGATGTTGCTAACTCCGGGACCGATAACAGGCACCACACCCGCAGTATATGTGCTCAATGTGAGGTCTCGCAGCAAGCTATCAAGTACGGTGCATTTCTCGGCTTTTAAAAAAACGCTATGCGTCGCCAGGTGTTTCATCAGATTCAAGGAGTTACCTCCTTTGCACAGTATCACCTTAAAGCACTTGTTGCTGGCTGCTGAGTTTGCATCTTTTGCTGTGAAGTACAGCCAGACTTTGACTGCTTTGCCTTGGGCGTGTTTAATCTGTATTTCTGCTCTAAAAGAATGTACGTACCTGGGCTCGCCTACTACGCTTGCAAAGGTAAAATGATTGGCTAGAATCCAAAGTGTATGACATCTCAGTAAAAAAAAAAGCACCGAAGCACAGAACTGGTGCCATAATGGCACCGGATACCGGTACCCATCCCTACTGGTCAGGATGATCAGTTTTGTTGTAGTGTACATCAGCTGGTTGGTTTCAGTGATGGTCACTGTAGGGATTGTCCCTGATGCTGCATTCACATCTTCTAGTAGACTTTAAGAGGATATTTCACACATTGTCCTTTTTCATTAGTACATACTCGGCTCGACTCAATGCAACTTGACTTGACACAGTTTTAGTTGTTTTCCATTACAAATAAGTATTACTTCATGTGCTTGGGTTGATATAGCAACGCGGCTGAAAGTCCTGTACCATTATTGGTATCAGACACAAATAATACAACAAAGGAGGATGTTGAGGGCATGGTGTGCCTGCTGCTCGATGTTTGCCATTTTGTCAGACTCTAGGATCACGATGTTAGTTTTTTTGCAAACATTTCGTTGTTATCAGGTTTCAAAAATGTGGGTTTTGATTTTTATGAAGGAGACACTCTTGTAACTCATCGAGTGATGCCACTCACTGGCCACTGTGTGGCATGCAGTCTGTTCCATCCATCTGTGGTTCGGGCATCCTTGTCAGATGCCTAAACCACCTCAACTGGCTCCTTTCGATGTGGAGGAGCAGCGGCTCTACTTTGAGCCCCTCCCGGATGGTTGAACTTCTCACTCTATCTCTAAGGGAGAGGCCAGCCACCCTTCGGTGGAAGTTCATTTCCGCCACTTGTATGCGCGATCTCGTTCTTTCGGTCACTACCCACAGCTCATGACCATAGCTGAGGGTAGGGACATAGATTGACCGGTAAATTGAGAACTTCACTTTTACACTCAGCTCTCTCTTCACCACGATGAACCGGTACAGCGTACGCATCACTGCAGCCACAGCACGAATCCATCTGTTGATCTCTGGCTCCCTTCTCCCGTCACTCGTGAACAAGACCCCAAAATTCTTAAACTCCTCCACTTGGGGAAGGAACTCCTCCCCGACCCGGAGTGGGCACTCCACTCTTTTCCGGCTGAGAACCATGGCCTCAGATTTGGAGGTGCTGATCCTCATTCCCGCCGCTTTACACTCGGCTGTGAATCATTCCAGTGCGAGCTGGAGGCCATCACCCGATGAAGCCAACAGAACCACATCATCCACAAAAAGCAGAGATGAGATTCTGAGACCACCCAAGTTAAAGCCCTCCGCCACTTGGCTGTGCCTAGAAATCCTGTCCATAAAAGTTATGAACAGAATCAGTGACAAAGGGCAGTCCTGGCGGAGCCCATTACCCACCGAGAACGAGTTCGACTTATGTGTACCAAGCTCTTGCAATGGTTGTATAGGGATCGAATGGCCCGTAGCAATAGGCCAGACACCCTATACTCCCATAGCACTTCCCACAGGACACTCCGAGGGACACGGTCGAATGCTTTCTCCAAGTCCACAAAACACATGTAGACTGGATGGGAAAACTCCCATGTGCCCTCCAGTATCCTCGAGAGGATAAAGAGCTGGTCCAGTGTTCCACAACAGGACGAAAACCTCATTTTTCCTCCTGTATCTAAGGTTTGACTAGCGGATGGACTCTCCTCTCCAGCACCCTGGCATAGACTTTCCCAGGGAGGCTGAGGAGTGTGAGCCCCCTGTAGTTGGAACACACCCTCCAGTCCCCCTTCTTAAAAATAGGGACCACCACCCCGGTCTGCCAGTCCAGGGGTACTGCCCCTGATCTCCACATTGCAGAGGCGTGTCAGCCAGGACAGCCCTACAACATCCAGAGCCTTCAGGAACTCAGGGCGGACCTCATGCACACCTGGGAATATGTTCTAGTCTATATTTATATTTAACCTATGATTACTGTTGACTAGTAACAGAATAAGTTAGTGACCAGTAGTAATATCATTGTTTGTTTTGGGGTTTTGTTTTTTTTCAGATTGAGTGGCTGTAACCTTTCCGAGAGAAGCTGTGAAGCTCTGTCCTCAGTTCTCAGATCCCAGTCCTCTAATGTGAGAGAGCTGAACCTGAACAATAATAACCTGCAAGATTCAGGAGTGAAGTTTCTGTCTCTTGGAGTGGAGATTCCACATTGTAAACTGGAATCTCTCAGGTCAGATCAAGTCATATTTTGTTTTTTAACAAGCAACAACAATAAACAGTAATAATTGTTGCTAATTAAATGTGCTAAATAAATTGACTTCTTCCAAAAAATGCTACCTTTGAATTTTTAGTAATGGAGTAGAAGTCACTGTTTAATATTATATCTGTAAGAATTCCAGCCAGTCCTGCTATTAGAAATACTGGATAATCTCAGATCTTGTCTCATGAATACACTTTATCACCAGGTTTTTTTTGTCTTCTTGTTTGTTTGTTTTTCCTTAGACTTAGAGGTTGTAACCTTTCAGAAAGAAGTTGTGAAGCTTTGTCCCCAGTTCTCATATCCGACTGCTATAGTCTCAAAGAACTGGACCTGAGTGACAACAATCTGCAGGACACAGGTGTGAAGCTTCTGTCGCTTGCAGCAAAGAGTCCACACTGTAAACTACGGACTCTAAGGTCAGATCAAGTGTTTGTTCTCTCTTAAAAAATAAAAGATATAACCAATAAGAACTGCCAATAGTTAAGTGAACTTCACACTCATGTTGTTTTGCCTTTGAATTCTTATATTTTAGTATAAATTACAGTAAACTACTACATTTGTCATGTTGTTAGGTCTAGGTATGAGTCACCAATGTACACTAAGAAGGTGATTTCCACAAAGAAATATTAGTTTTTTTTAGGTTGGATAAACAATCTAAGAAAATCTAAGAGCAGTCAAAATCTACAACATTAAACTCTGGCTACTTTTGTGAAAATACTCTGTGGACTGATGAGACAAAAGTTGAACTTTTTGGACAGTGTGTATTCCATTACATCTGGTGTAAAAGTAACACAGCATTTCATAAAAGTAACATCACACCAGCAGTTAAATATGGTGGTGGTAGTGTGATGATCTGAGGCTGCTTTGCTGCCACAGGACCTGGAAGACTTGCTGTGGTAAATGGAACCATGAATTCTGCTGTGTACCAAAGCATCTTGAAGGAGAAGGTCTGAGTTCTGTAACAGGACAATAATTCAAAACGCAGCAATTCCGCCTTTAAATGGCTTAAGAAAAACAAAATGAAAACTTTGGAGTGACCTAGTCCAAGTCCTGACCTGAATCTGTTTGAGATGCTGTGGCATGACCTTAAAAAGGTAGTTCATGCTTGGAAGCCTACCAATATTGTTTAATTAAATGAGTGGGCCACAGTTCCTCCACAGTGCTGTTAAAGACTCATTGCCAGTTTTTGCAAATGTTTGATTGCATTTGTTGCTGCTAAGGGTGGTACAACCTGCATTTAGAAACTGCTTTTTGTGTTTACTTGTGTCATCTTTTTCTAATATTTAAATTTGTTTGATGATCTGAAACATTTAAGTGTGACAAATGTACAAAGAATCTCTAATCTTTGGATTTCTTTAGGTCCTGTTTTATTTTAGTGCTCTTTTGTCTCCTGTGTCTTGCATTTAGTCATTACCCTCCAGCTTTACATTAAAGGAAACGACAAGGACTGCAAAAGCATTCATGACACCACTTTATATCTTTATTTTTATGATGTAAACCATAGTACAAGACAGAGTGGCAGGTTCTGTACAATCTTGCAATGTGTGTGCTTTGCACAGGTTATCACTTCAGATGATGCAAAACGATTGGTATTACCTGGAACATGCTTTTTACACAGTTGAAGTTTGTTATTATGCTTCTTTGTTGGGTTTTAATTCCTCAGATAACGCCTGCCCACTGCTCCTCCTGCTTGTTTGTCAACCCTAATATGATATTGCTCTAGCACTATTCAAACCACATGATTCATTTGCTGCTGGGCTCTTCTAAATGACAGTTTTTGTTTTAGTCTGTCAAAACATTGATGGAATGAGTTCTATGAATGGTAAAGCTTTAAGGACTCCAGTCGGTCGTAAAATAGAATAAAATATTGCCAATTCAAGTAACTCTTCAATGAAGCATAAAAAACTTTTTTTGTCGTCTTAAAAATTTTGAGTGCAGCTGTTGTGGTATTAATAAGATGGAATTTAACTGAATTATTGTTTATAATTTTTTAGAGTGAGTCATGGTAATCTCACAGAGAGAAGTTGTGAAGCTCTGTCCTCGGTTCTCAACTGCCAGTCCTCTAGTCTGAGGGTGTTGGACCTGAGTAACAACAACCTGCAGGATTCAGGCATAAAGCTTCTGTCTGCTGGACTGAAGAGTCCACACTGTAAACTAGAAGTTCTTGTGTGAGTTGAAGTGGTAATGTGTTTATCTGTTTACATAAATATTTATGTCCCATATTTAATATTTGAATGTTTTACACATTAAAAATTTTTTTTTGATGAGTTTAAGACAATAGTGAGCTCTATTTCTAAACTAGCATTAAATATTGCAAAATCTAGTAGCTCCCTTAGTAAGCATGATTCATCTTTAACACCTGTGTTATTTGTCTTCCTAATTTTTCAGACTGAGTGACTGTGACCTCTCAGAAAGAAGTTGTGAAGATCTGTCCACACTTTTCAGTTCGAACTCATCTAGTCTGACTGAGCTGGACATGAGTAGCAATAACTTTCAGGATACAGGAGTGAAGCATCTCTGTAGTGCACTGCACAGTCCACACTGTACACTCAAAAGTCTCAGGTCAGACGAACTGATACTGCTTATTCATTTATTTTTGTTTTTGTGTTTCTATCAATTGAAAAAAAAAAATACATTACAAAATGTTGGTAAGTCGATTTCATTCACACTTTGTTTTATATTTGTATTTTAAGCATTTTAATTTAATTCTTGATTTGTTTAACATAAAATGGAGGATTCAGTCAGTAATTAAACAAGATTACTTATTTACAAATCTAGATTAAGGAGCTGTAATCTCTCAGAGAGAAGCTGTGAAGATTTGTCCTCAGTTTTTAGCTCCCGGTCCTCTAGTCTGAGAGAGGTAGACCTGAGTAACAACAACCTACAGGATTCAGGAGTGAAGCTTCTTTCTGTTGGCGTGAAGAGTTCAACTGAGATGAAAACTCTCAGGTAAGATAAAGTGATATACCTTTGATAAAATTACAAAAATACATTTTAACTATTTTAGGT
Source organism: Rhamphochromis sp. 'chilingali' (assembly GCF_963969265.1). Lineage (NCBI taxonomy): Eukaryota > Metazoa > Chordata > Actinopteri > Cichliformes > Cichlidae > Rhamphochromis > Rhamphochromis sp. 'chilingali'. The sequence continues at coordinate 69,391,613 of NC_137929.1, read as the reverse complement.
AATTATATGAACTATATGAATGCTATTATTGTTTCTTTGTATTTTTTTCTAAGTCAAAGTAAACGGCACCATTTCTGACTTGTTTAACACAAGGGACTGCTTTTGTTATTTCCAAATCTAGTAACCTCTCACTAAGGTAGGAATACTCATTAACACCAGTATTTCTTTTTCCTGTCTTCTTCCTAATAAAATTTAGACTGAGTGGCTGTAAACTCTCTGAGAAAAGCTGTGAAGCTCTGTCCTCAGTTCTCACCTCCCAGCCCTCTAGTCTGAGAGAGCTGGACCTAAGTGACAATGACCTGGGGGATTCAGGAGTTAAGCTGCTGTCTTCCGGAGTGGAGAGTACACTCTGTAAACTGGAAATTCTCATGTAAGGATTTTGACTTTTCAATAAAGATCATTTATTGCATGAATAAATGATCATTTAGATGATAACTCATTTAGAATCGTATCTGTAAATATGTATTGGCACATTACCATTTCTCTAAATCTTCCAAATTCTACCCATTTAAAACATATTAATGCTAGTGGCTAGTATCATACGTTAATAATAACTGGTCCACAAAGTCTAGTGTGCACCAAATCTACTGCTGCACACTGAACTTGGTGGTGAAACTTTGCCGTAATGACTTGGAATTTGTCTGTGAGTTCAGTTATAGGGGGAAATGCTTATGCAGTTCTAGGATATCCAAAACTTTGCACTGAAGCTGTGACAACTGTCAAGAGAGGTGGGACTGAAAGAGATTAACTCTGTCACTTCACATTACAGCTGAACTATGGTGCAAGGTGTCAAAATCCAGCCTTTTGTTTTTAAAATGTTAGAGTGCTATAAAAGTTTATCTGTCTATTCCTTTGCTAATGGTAAATAATTTTAATTATTACATAATTATTATTATACAAATACAATTAAAGTATTAATATGATGAATGGGAAATACAGCTTGATTAGTGAACTTGTTCCAATATCTGACTTGTGACTGATTCAGTTTGTATGTGTGTGCCTCTATACTGGGATCCTTAAATAAGCAGAAATATAAGCATGATACACAGCCAAGAGCTTGTCTGGGATCTATAGTGCTTGGACAGAGTGACTAAACATACATTTATAGAACATTTCATCTAACCATGACGTACTTAATAAAAGAAACTATCCTGAAGTATATTGTGATTGGTGAGCTAAGAGTTTCTAGAGGAAGAAGTGAGAGAAAATATTCCTATGTTTTTGAATTAAACATGGATGTATGATGATGATAGCTGGATAACAGGTGATTACGCCAGAGTACCCAAAATCTTTGGACCCAAAAATTATTTGTTTTTTTCTGTTCATTTTTGCCATGCTAGATTATAAATTCAGGAAAAATTTGTCACAAGTGAGTCCACTCAGAAATTCTGAAAGTAGTCTCTGGAGACTTGTTTTTCCAGCGACTGCGAGGCCCCTCCACACAAGTCACATTACCTCTACCAAATGCGATTACTCTATCAGAGCACCAATCAGGATAGTGTTCCCCATATCTTCTTCACAGTTTATCCTACGATCAAATTGGCTTAGAAAAAATCTGAACTTCTTACTCAGTAGCACTAATCTGGTGCCAATCAAGCATCTGAATGTCAGCACCTGGAGTACCAGAAGCTCAAAACAAGAGTCAAAATTTTAAATTATGGGCAGCACTGTGGCACGGTGGTTAGCACTGTTGCCGCACAGCAAGAAGGTCCTGAGTTCAATTCCACCATCAGGCCGGGGTCTTTCTGTGTGGAGTTTGCATGTTCTCCCCGTGTTAAGGTTAATTGGTTAATCCAAATTGCCCATAGGCGTGAATGTGAGAGTGAATGTGAGTGTGAATGGTTGTCTGTCCCTGTGTGTTAGCCCTGCGACAGACTGGCGACCTGTCCTGGGTGTACACCGCCTCTCGCCCTATGGCAGCTGGGCTCCAGCGTCCCCCGCGACCCTGAAAAGGATAAGCAGAAGCGAATGGCTGGATGGATTATGGGCACAACCGACTCTGATGCTCAACCCACAGAAGTATTCTCCTTAGCACTATTTAGTGATTCAAAACTCCCTAGATCCACCAGGAGAAACCATTTCGACCCTGTCCTGAAAAGTAGAACAGTCAAAGTTTATCTCATTCACATCTGCCTCTGATCATCCAACACCCACCTTGTCTGCAGCTTCACCTCCTCATCTCTCCTGGTCAGGCCTGAAACCTGTCCAATTAAACTCTGGATTCTCTTTATTTGCTCTGCTTAATTCTCCACACTCTGGAATCTCCGCTCAATTCAGTTACTATTCCCATGCTGCTCTAAAGCAGTTGTATTGCTATTTTGTGTGTCTGCAGACTGTCAGGATGTCTGATCACAGATCAGGGCTGTGATTCTCTGGCTTCAGCTCTGGAGTCCAACCCCTCCTATCTTAGAGAGCTGGACGTGAGCTACAATCATCCAGGAGACTCAGGAATGAAGCTGCTCTTGGCTGGACTGAAGGATCCAGGCTGGAGACTGGACACTCTCAGGTATGGAGAGAATGTCTGATAGAGGAGGAAGAGCTGAGCCCTCTACTACAAAGCAAGGGCAACATAGATGAATTTTCTTTTACTGACCTGGTTTCACTCACATTAACATCAGAAATGGGGACAAGCAGTCTCACAAAGCTAGTTATCAAACTGATAAGTAAACCTATGGTTTATATGAAAGGAGTGGCACTACCAGCATCTGACAAAACATGAATAAGTGTACTAGTAGCAGAGCAAAGATTTTACGATACTGACGGACTAGATGCGCCTGCTCCTTGTCATTTCAAAATTTTTCTCTCTGACTTTGTATCCTCTACGAGAGTTTGTGTTGTATTATGTTCACAGCTTATGTTTTTCATTTTCTATTATAGAAGTCTTTTTTTAAATTACTAGTTAAAGAAACAAACAAACAACCATGACAACAACAACAACAAACAAAAAGACAGTCTGGGCCATATGCTACCAGAACTACCAGAACTACACATTTATTTCTTACAATTTAATTCCAAAGAATCATGCTGACAGATCTTTCTTTGTCACAGCAGCTTTATCTTTAACATGCAGAAAAAGAGTTAAATGTTTGACTTCTCTACACTGACAGAAAGGGGAGTTTCAGTGGTTTAGCCTGCTTAAGATCAAAGTGGGCTGTATGTGGCCCACAGTGTAAAATGAGTTTGATAACCCTGGTCTAGATTAACGGATGAATAGAATACATTTTCTGGGATTTCCTTTCCTGCATGAGTGATGATGCATTAAGACATATTTATATGGAACTGAGACTGGTATGAAATAAGATTTTACCTCTTTATATATACACCTATACTGTACCTATGTTATTGATTTAACTTCATAATGTTTTTCAGTGCTTTTTAAATTCAACATCTATCTTACCATCTCACTCAGCAAAAAAAAAAGGAACCATTTAAATATGACAGAAATACTGATTTTATTTATATAAAATTGTATTTAAAATATACAAATATGTTCCCATATTGCCCAGCTCGAAGTGTATTTGTGAAAATGTTGGACTGTTCCTTTATCAGTGTCTAACAGTATGTGTACGAGAGCCATGTAATGTCCATGTGTGCATGCTGAAAGAGACTGTGCTGGTCTGACCCCCCTCCTCCTTTCAGGGTGGAGCCTGCTGGAGTCCGATGGTTGAGACCAGGTCTGAAGAAGTGTAAGTGTGTTTTTAATGTGATTCATGAAAACAAAGCAGCACACATTCAACCATCTTCAAACTGTTACATCACTCATTCACATCTCTGATGTCAGGAGTCATCATCAAAGTGTCGATCAATGAACAGATGATGGATCAATAACTGCAGCTGGGTTGTGTTTGTTCTCTCCATCAGATTCCTGTCAACTCACAATCGACACAAACACAGTGAACAGAGAACTCAAACTGTCTGACGACAACAGGAAGGTGACACGTGCGGAGGAGTATCAGTCATATCCTGATCATCCAGACAGATTTGATTGGTATCAGCTGCTGTGCAGAGATGGTCTGACTGGTCGCTGTTACTGGGAGGTCGAGTGGAGAGGAAATGTTGATATATCAGTGAGTTACAGAAGAATCAGAAGGAAAGGAGAGCTACTAGATATTAATTACTGTTTGTTTGGGTGTAATGATCAGTCCTGGAGTCTGGAATGCTCTGCTGGTGGTCCTCATTGTGTCTGGCACAATAACAAGCAAATTCTTATTCCCATCTCCTCCTCCTCCTCCTCTGTCTCTAACAGAGTAGCAGTGTATGTGGACTTTCCTGCTGGCACTCTGTCCTTCTACAGAGTCTCCTCTGACACTCTGATCCACCTTCACACCTTCAACACCACATTCACTGAACCTCTTTATCCTGGGTTTCGATTAGGGTACAGCTACACTGGTTACCTCTTTTCTGGTTCCTCAGTGTCCCTGTGCTGAGTTGAGTGTAAAGAGTGTCTCCTGTTAGAGAAACACTCTGACTGTTGAACAGATAGTTCAGTCTGTACATGTCTGTCTCTTTCACTCAGAAACATGTTTTCAGATTCATGAATTCAATCAGTTGATGTTTTAAACTGTTCTGAATGATTCCTTGTAAACTTCTTGCTCTTCAGTCTTTTAAAGATGGAAGCTCCCATTATTCCAGGATCCACATGTTGTTTTTCTGTCTTTTTCCACTCAAAGCTGAATATCAGTATGTTGTGTTTCACTAAAGCTCAGTTCACAACCCTGCATTTTCAACAAGTCTAAGCTCACTATCATGTAATGATTTTTCTTGATTATACTAGGTATGGGTTAATTTGCTTTAAGACATGCTGCTTTACTCAATTTATACACATGTCAACGTTTTAACTGAAAGTAGGTCTGAGAGGGTTGATTTTCTGCATGTCAAAGTTGCCCATCAGTGTTGGTCAAGTTACTTGAAAAATGTAATTAGTTACTAATTACTTGTCCAAGAAAGAGAAACAGTCTGACTGTTGAACTGACTGTTGACTGTTAATCACAGAAGAAATTTTCTTAACATTTAAATCTATTTTCTGCATATTCCAGCATATAAAATAAAATAATGTTTTGTTTTTACACTCACTGTTTCAAATAGATGTAAGTAAAACACAGCAAAAAATAAATACGGTGCTGCAGCGGTCATTTCAGTGGGGGGATCCAGGGGTTTCTCTGTGAATATTCCTGTAGCAGCGTGCTAGCGTGCTTGCTCAGATTTGAAGTTTAATTTTTTGCTGTAGAAAGAACAGTGTACAGCAGATGCTAATGTGGAAGCCACCCGTAGGTAATTGTGTTATGAGACTTTGAGATATTTGTAGGCATGTGAAAGCCGAAGGTGTGGTTTAGAAATAAAAATAAAAGACCAACAACATCTGGAGGACATCTGTCAGGTGTGCACCTGTAAAGAGTCGATTCACTCTAATCAGCCGAAGGTGGACTCTTGGTTGTTTGTTAGTCCCAAACGCTGCTGCAAGGCTCTTAACTAAGACAAGAAAAAGAGAGCACATTACACCAGTGTTCATTACACTGGCTTCCAGTACATTTTAGAATTCATTTTAAAAAAATTTAAAATTTAAAATCTTTTAAAGCTTTTAATTGTGATGCCACTGCCTACATTTCTGATCTTTTAGAACCCCACGCTCCCTCTTGCAGCCTGAGATCATCTAATCAAAGGCTGTTGGTAATCCCATGAACTCGTTTTAAGACCAGAGGACATAGATCTTTTAGAGCGGTGGCCCCCAGGTTGTGGAATGCTCTCCCTCCATCATTACGTTGCCTGGATTGTATTTATTCTTTTAAAAAGCAGCTTAAGACTCATTTATTTAGATTGGCTTTTAATTAGATTTGTGCTGTATGTTTGATTATTAATGTATTTTATGCATTTCTGTTTTTATATTACTGTGAAGCACTTTGTGGTTTTTATCCTGTGAAAAGTGCTATATAAATAAATTGATTTGATTTGATCTTTAGAAAGCGACTGCTGTTTGAATGGTCATGTCGCATTAAATCTGTCTTCTACGTCACTGACACAAGACAGACGCCAATTATCAGCGCCGGAGAAGCGCCCGATAAGACATCGCGAACGCTTCCTGGCCATCGAGTGAAACTGTTTGGAAGACAACGTTGGAGAAACGTGAACATTTTATTTGTACTGTATAATCTACAGATTCTGACAGAAATCTGCAACTATCCTTTGAAGCACCACTCCTCTCTAAATCAGCAATAAGGATCATTATTAGGCCATATGTAAATAACAAAATAACTTTATAACTTAAAGCAAAATTGGGAAACGTAAAGTCTGAAACAAGTCTTTATATTTACGGCCATCAGTCAAACAATACTGTTTGGTCTGGGTCTAAACAGAGCGCGTTGTGTGTCGCGTCTTCTTTTGCGCATGCGGGCTGCTTTGAGGGTTCACACTAGAGCACGTTTGCTGTCACATTTTATTTGTAGTGTGAACAAGCAGACAAAAAAAAATCAGATGTGACTGAAAAATCTGTATTGAGCATTAAGACCTGCAGTGTAAATGTAGCCTTAGTGGCTTGATTCTACTCGTGACACGCAAAATTTCTGATTAAATGACTGATATAAATACAAAAAATAACAGGGAAAACTTGGAATCAGGGTTTGAAATGCCTTTGTGTAACCTGCTCTAACTCTTATATTTGTACATAATACATTATCATGGGGTCACAAGACAGCAAATTACTGGGGGGGTGAAAGTGGGTCATTAAATATTAAAACAGAACATAACTTGCCAAGAAAAGTAAGGAAAGAAATGTAATTATCACAGAAACAAATCCTCATTAAAAATAATTACACCAAATAAATGCCTGTTTGCACCCTTACCTTCATACAAAGTCCCAGTGGATATGAATCAGAAATGGCATACAGATATGGGATGGTTTTAGGCTGAGATAGAAGGCAGCATTTTAAAGTGATACCGAAAATTATTCTAACCATCATGGAGAGACACAAAAGTTAAATTGCAGAGAGGGGAAAACAGTTATATTTTGACAAGAAACTGAATGCATCAAAGCCATAATAGCTAAAAGAGACCTGATGGAAAAAATTAAATGAGGAAAAGCATTTTAAAGAAATTCATACATTTTCAAGAAATATACAGCTCTAGAGAGACAGGGGGTATTGTAATCTGGTTTTGATTAGTTAGTTAGTTTAATTAGTTTTGATTACTTCCTTAATTCGGGTAGTCTTTGGTTTGTTTATATTTACTCATTTAAGATATCTGTACCCTTTTTATTGGTGTATTCTAAGTTAAGGGCCAGAAGGAAAGAGAAAATAAAGGTAAAAACACAAAAGAAAGAACTCTAAAGAGTTCTCTTTCACACAATCGCAATCACTCAGACAGATGCACATAGAAGTGGCCACATGCCTATGTACTCATGCAGACTGCTGTTTATGTACATGTATTATTGTCTTGTTTCTATTTCTAATGATAGTTCATTTTTGACAAGGGATGCCAGGAGTGAACAAATGTTAAGTAAAGCACGAAAAAAATGTATGCAAATTAATACAATTTTATATGTTGAAATCCTCTTTGTGGATAAAGTCATGGAATCATTTTGTCAGAGATCAAACTTGTAAACTGGTCAAAATTTGACCAGAACACAACATGAGGGTGAAAAAGAATCAAAATGTTTGACACAATACAAACACATTTGACAGAGTGAATACTTCATGCGTAAAGAAGTGGATATCCAAGAGTAGTCACGGTATAAAATATTAAAAACATTGAGCATCATGAAGTGTTTTTAAATCAGATTTTTTTTCTCTTAATTATTCAAGGTCATGCTCCAAGAAACAGTTTTAACAAACTAAGTTTCTAAATTAAATAATGTTATCTCAATTGGAGTTTTTGAAAAAGCTCTTATTTTGGAGGGAGCTGACATTTAATAATCACATATGAGTGTGGACACAGTATCTGAGCAGTGATAGGAATACATTTACAGAGCTATAAATTCCTCAAATGATTCAGCAGCAGCAGAAATGTTCAGCTTGAACAAGCCTGCTTGTTATACCAGTCTATCAATAATTCTGATCAACACATGTTTTGGAGAAATTCCCGTAAAAACCAGGGAAGAAAAACGTTGAGTCTGTTAAAGACAGTGAGCTGTGTTTTCGTAGTAAAGGGTCCAGTGCGTTCTCAGTGCTGCTGTTTATTTCTAAGGTGACGGCTGTTACGTCCCCTGGCTAGCCTAGGGGATAGGAGGGACTAACATAAAGTTAAAATAGTGAATGAGGAGTCAAGATGTCAGTTTTTAAAGGTGTATTTCTTGCTAGTTTTAAAGCTCAGAATTAAGCATTCTGGCACTCTGGTAGCTGGCATCAGAGTTTGGGCCCATCTTCATCTAAACCCAGCCTCAGTCCTGAAGAAGAGCTTAACAAGAGAGATTCTGGAGACGAAATTTGTTCTGATGAAGATGCAGCAGACTTATCTGCAAGACCACAGAGAGAATCAGTTCTAGAATTAAAAGATTTGAGCATATTGAGATGGCACAAGCGTAATCTATGCTTCCTGTCTGGTGTTTTAATCACATAGTCAGTGTCATTTACCCTCTTATCCACCAGGTATGGTCCACAGAAACGGGCAAACAATGCTAGCAGTTGGCAGAAGAATCAAATCTTTGTCACCTGGATTGAACGATCGAGGAACAGCTTTCTTATTTCTTAACTCTTCATTTTCTCCTGAGCAGAGGAGAGGGCTTCTGCTGCTGCTAACCAGGCCTTATGGAACCGCTCGCTTAAATGTGAAACATAATCCAGAACATTAGTTTCACTACATTGTCTGTTGACAGGAACTGGTCTTTAAGCAACTTCAAAGGTCCCCGAACACAATGACCAAACACTAGTTCATTTGAGCTGAACCCAAATGATTCTTGCTTAGCTTCACGAATAGCAAACACCACCAATGGTACTCCGTCACCCCACTCTTTTCCAGTATCTAAGTAGTATTTCTGCAACATTGCCTTGAATGTCTGGTGCCAGTGCTCTAATGCTCCTTGAGACTCAGGATGGTATGCACTTGACACAACATGCTTAATCCCAAGAGTCTGCATGACCTGTTTGAAAAGTTTAGACAGAAAGTTGGTACCTTGGTCTGTCTGAACTACTTTTGGCAAACCAAAAGTGGTGAAAAACTTTTTAACACTTTAATCACCAGAAGTGCAAATATTCTTCTGAGTGGAACAGCTTCTAGAAAACAAATCGAAGTGCACATTGCAGTCAGCAAAATCCGATTACCATTCTTTGTCTTGAGCAATGGACCAACACAGTCCACAACGACATGCTCAAAAGGTTCACCAAGTGCTGCTATAGGATGGAGAGTGGCTTTAGGAACAATCTGGTTTGGCTTCCATGCAATCTGACATGCTTTACAAGTATGACAAAACTTCACCACATCAGCCTTTAATGGCCAAAAGAAATGGTTGAGTATCTTATGGTACATTTTTGTAACTCCCAAATGACCGGACAGGGGGTGCTCATGTGCAAGGGACACTACATAGTGACAATAGCCAAGAGCCATAACAATCAAAGTAGTCCTCAGTCACAGTCATCAGATCACTGTCCCTCTACATCTGATTGAAATATTTGGTGTGCAGTCCATTTGCGCATTCTCCAAAAAAAATAAGCCTTATCTCATGTTTCAGAAAGAGAAGCAAAGCATTGATTCAATGAGGGATCAGCTTTCTGAGCAGCAATAAGGCTTCCACGTGTGACTGGCAAGTCCAACAGAGAGATGGAGATCCTTCCACTTCTCAGTAGTATCCTTTGAGTTGCCTTTAAGTTCAGTCAGGGTTTGCAAGTCATCTGCAGCCAAAGTCTGAGCCAACAAGGAATCTGCCAGATCAATCTCTGCAGCTCTACGCTGTGTTTGAGCCCTGGTGAGAACACAAGTAGGAAAAATAGATGGAAAACATGTTGCTAGGTCATTGTTTTTCCAAGTTTGATTTTGGATCATCCGTTACTTCAGGAACAGGTCGCACCTTTCCACCGGTAATATCATTTGCCATAATAAACTGCACCCCTTTTATCGGAAGGGAGGGACGTACTGCCACAGAGAAGATGCCACTAATCAAATTTGACTTGATGTGTACATAATGCAAAGGAGCTTCAACATAACCCATTTCAACTCCCTGGATCAAAATACTACCATGAAAGGAGGAACGGTCACCCACTGATAATACATTAGATAAGATCACACATTGGGACCCTCCCGTATCTCTCAGTATTTTAATGGGGTTTTCATCCTCAGGCTTTCCAGTCAATGACACAGTGCCATCGAAGTGGAAGGGTTAAAAGCAGGGATGAAACCCCTCGCTTTGATCCCCTTTATCAGCATGAGTAGTTTTAATTAAAGACAAAACACAAGAAATGATTTCACAAGGGAAAAAATAGTATCCTACTGGGGGATGTAACACGGCTCCACATTAGAGCTGTGAAACTTTAAACTGGATCCACTGAATGGGTAAAGCTTACCGTCCCACAGCCTGAAAAGGACACGTGGAAATCGCTGCAGTTCGTGGCAGATCAAAGTGAAACAAATGTGATTGGTTAAACAGATATTCTTGGTGTGTGTTCTGTGTTTCCAGCAGTGTGAAAGAAACTCAGCAGCAGATTAGAACAAGGTAGAACAACATTTCTACATTTCTATTGAAAGTAGAAACTAGAGAGTACTGTGGCCTCTCTCTGCTGATATGTGTCAGACAGCCTGCAGTCTGTTTCTGTCTCATCTATATGACAGTAATCCTGCCTATAAGATCACATTAATTTCACCACACTTTAGATCTGGCTGTGTTAAGTGAATGGAGAGCCTTTATTGGTCTTCACAGTCCACAGCTGAAATAATAATGACATGTTGGCTGTTTTCTTTTATACATGCACTTGCTTGGAATAAATAGAAGCCACATTATTATGTCTCGGATGCTGCCAACGCCGCCCCTTTTTAATCACATGTCATGCCATGGTCACATGTGCTCTTCTCAGGCATGTATTGCTGAATTTATTTACTGATTTTTGGAAGGCACATGCAAATATCAGTACTCACGGCTCCTGAGAGTTCAAAGAGACAGGTGGGAGGAAAAGGGTCAAGGCCGCCAGTAGAGTGCGGCAAACACAGTCCTCCGGGTCACAGAAAATTCACAGCTCACACTCGCAGAAAGGACCACACAAGCTTTGCCTTTACCACACCAGCAAGACGTCCATCTGCTCCTCCTGAATTAAATAAACCAGCTGAATACTAACAAATTTGTCATTTCATGCCGTCTCAGCAATAGCTAGCATTAGCTGAATACATCCATACAGAGCAGAGCTAAGCAGAAACAACGCTAGGCTAAATATGGGATCAACAAGAAAAGATTTTTAGAATATCAACAAATTAAATCCATAGTAAAAAAGAAATTTAAACCGGGTCAAGTTGAACTACAAACACCACCAAGTGTGGTTCAACTTCTTACTCTTAAAACCCCCAAATTACTATCCAAAATATACAGAATGCTTTCTAAAACAGATGAATCAATATCACTTCCTATTGCAAAATGGGAAGCGGATTTATCAGTTAACTTAGACCTAAACTTCTGGTCTCAGATTTGCTTAAAAACCTTTCATCTAATCAGAAATCCCAGTCTTCAATTAATTAAATACAAAATACTACATAGAGTGCACTATACAGGTCATCGGATGTTCAAGATGGGCTTTACGTCTACCAACAACTGCTCACACTGCCAAACCAATTCACCGGACAATTATATCCACGCTCTTTGGTTCTGTCCACCAGTTCTGAAGTTTTGGCACGAGATATGTGAAGACTTATCAAAGTGTCTGAAATGTAACATTCCAACTTCCTCAGTCTGCTGCAGTTTCTTTTGTGGCAGAAAATCCATTCTGTGTTTCCTTCAAAGCATCATTTCCACTTCAAAAGTGTGAAAATGTGTCAGATGAAGTTCCCTCTTTACAAAGTGATGATGAAACTGTGGCCACAGCAAGAATTTATAAGAGTAGTGACTGAACTGTGATCCAAACTGGGCAATGCTTTAATTTGAGAAGCATTCAAATCCACATGTGCATCATCCAGGAGCACAGCAGCAGCAGCACAGGAAGCAAAGCTGCCTTTGAATCATAGACATAAATGTTTTGTTTTCATTTAGCAGCAGGTTAAAGTGACATGTCACTAACACTGGGGGAAACTCTTTGACTCCAGCCTGAAAGACTCTGCTGCCATTCAGAAGGCAAATGAGGAGCTAGGAGCGTGGTTCACTAAGGTGGACAAGTCCAGCCTGCCTGGAAGATTTAAAGCCTGGATCTACCAGCATTCCATCCTGCCCCGAAACCTGTGGCCTCTGCTTGTCTATACAGTTCCAATAACTACCTTGGAATCCCTTGAAAGGAAGATTAGTGGCTTTCTTCGTAAGTAGCTGGGACTTCCCTGCAGCCTCACCAGCGCCGCCTTGTATGGTGCAAGCAACAGCTTGCAGTTACCCTTCAGTGGTCTCACAGATGAGTTCAAGGTGGCTCGCACACGAGAAGCCCTACAGAATCAGAATCAAAATCAGAATACTTTATTAATCCCGAAGGAAATTAGGGTTACAGCAGGCAGCACCCTAATGGCGCATGCACACTTACAGAGGAACCTTCTGACCAAACTTACACAAACAACACATTGGGCAGACATATCAGAGAGGTAGGCTGATAGGAAAAAAAAAACAACAAAAATACATGACATGAGGTGAGAGGAGGAGAAAAAAAACTCCACTCACACTGAGCTCCTAATGGGAGAACAATTTAATAACAGAAAAAAAAAAACAGTACAGGGATTCTAAAGACTGCAAGGTGGCATCAGCAGGTATTGAGGTAAGGACAGGAAGAAAGTGGAAGGCCGAGAAGGCAGTTGAGGTGGCAGAGTCACGCCTAAGGCAGAAAACATTGGTGGGGGTCTTAGCAACAGGGGGAGCAGGTTTCCTCCCCAACTTCTTTGCAATAAAACACTGCAGCATTCATTTGATGCTGCTGATGTCTGCTGCTTTGTATTGATGAGGATTTTACATTGAAATCAAAATAAAGCCCCCGTACCTACTACCAGTGAATCCAGATAAAATGATGCCGAAGAGGTCACCGAGAGCTGAGGAAGTCGAGGACATTAAAAAGTCTCTTGATCGGTTGCAGCAGAAAAGTATCCTTGAAATTGTGGAGGAGGTAAAGCCCCTCCATATCCAAACTGCAGAAAAAGATAAAAAGATTGCATACCTGGAAAGTAGGGTTGCTAACCTGGAACAATACTCCAGGATAAATGACGTTATCATCAATGGGCTCCATATTGAACTCCGGTCATACGCTCAGGCGGTGACCGCTGACAGCAATGAGGGACCTGGGGAGCATGACGTTAAAGTTCTGACTATTAAAGACATGGTGGATCTTGAAAAATATCAGTGAGCAACATGATCTGGACTACAAACAAGGTAACAAACAACCACACACTCACTTATGACACACACAGGAAGGAAGAACTGAAACATCTGGAAGAAATAGCTGCATCAGTCAGACAGTTGCAGAATATGATCAATTGGAACTGAAAACATTTAACTATATGGATCATAATACACAGGACTTGGAATATGAAATAGATCTTGACAACAACTTCTTCTCATCTATCAATAACTAGATTGTTATGAATTCACAGTCTCTGCAAAACAGAGGTGGTGAAGGAGATGCCTTGTGTGTGGTCAAATCCATGAAATTTAATGTGGTGGATAATTCAGTAAAAAGGACTAGATGCTACAGAAAACAAAAATGTACCATGTCAACCAATTACTGTTGTGTAGTTGTTTTGTTTTGTGCGTCAGTGAGGGCACTAATGAATGTCACAGAGGCACATTTGCAACGTAAACACTGTCACTAAGTAGAAAACCAGCGGAGTGATACACCACCTGTTGTCAGGCCTGCAGGTTTATCCCTGTGCTGTTCTCCTCTGTCTTTTGGTGTACAAACTTTTTTTTTTTTTTACTGGCACACATCATTTGTGGGGCATCTCATTGCAACACCTGATTGTTCTCTTATTTTAGTTTTAGTAATATTTTTAAGTGGTTGTAAAAAATGGAAAGAAACGGCAGGTGTATCATTTATACACAGTTTATTAAGTTCAGTTTCACCTGAACATCAGCGAAGAAGCTGCTCTGACTCCATCACAGCTGTTGGAATGAGTGAAACAAAAAAGAAGGTTCAGAGGTTCACAGTTCAAGTCCACTGAGGACGACTGAGTGACAACGCCTCAGGTGACCTTTGTGTGCTAGTTTCACTCAAATCTGACTAATACTGTGGGCGGGGTCACTGCTGTGGGCGGGCTGAACCTTCCTGTAGTTATTAGTGATGTGTCGGTTGCGAACGAAACGGCTCTTAGAGCCGGATCTTTGACGTGAATGATGCGAGCCAGCTCCTTATCGCGAGCTGTGGGGTTTTTTTTCTTTCTCTCGCCCTCTTGCACTTTTTTTCCGCTTCACTCCGCATACGAGCCTTGTGCTTTGCGCTGGGAAGAGGGGGGAGGGGCGGTAGTTACACGCAATAGCACAGGAACAGAGCAGGAGGGAGAGAGAAAGAGAGCCAGGGACAACAACGTCACATTAGAAAGCTATAGTAATCATCCACAACTATTTTCAGTTGTGGATGATAAAGGATTGAGAAAGTTTATTAATCCAGGCCTATATGACAGAGATTATGCATGCTGTTTTTGTTTTCATATTTTAATTTATATTTAATTGTGTTGTTTTGTGTTTGTTTAAAAGGAAAAAGCTGAAAATTTAAATAGTTAAAAGTTGAAACGTGAATAGTTGGTTTTTGTATTATATGATTTATTTATTACATTTTATGTGGAGGGTATAAATAAAAGTATATTTACGGTGGCCCCTAGAGACAAAGCACGTACAAACCCCGAAGCACGTAAAAACTCCAAAACACGTAAAAACTCCATAACACGTAAATACTCCAAAACACGTAAAAACTCAGATGCACGTACAAACTCCGAAGCACGTACAAACTCCAAAACACGTACAAAAGACAACAGAAGTGGTCCAGAATACTAGGGGGCAGTGTTGAGCTTTTGTTACCTAGTGGCTACACAAGCCAGGAAGTACCAACAACCGGATTTGGTGTGTGGTAGTAACAGGTAAATGAACATTTGTTTTTTAAATTATTTGAATATATATGAGTGCTTGTGTATAAATACACAAACAATACACACATGCTTTCAATTGTGTAATTTAAGTGATCTAGGTAGTTCTGTTTTGGAAGTTCAGTTAATGCTAGAAATGTGTTTTGGAGTTTGTACGTGCTTTTTGGAGTTTGTATGTGCTTTTTGGAGTTTGTACGTGCCACCGCATATATTTATATATAAACATATATAAATAAAACCACTTTTCTTTTTTTTTACATTAGTAATTCCTTTTGGGCATAATTTTATATTTTTGTTAATAATAAATTAATTAAAGCAACAAAACAACCTGAAGAGCCGGTTGGGAGCCGAAAGAGCCGGCTCTTTTTATAGGGAGTGCAGAATTATTAGGCAAGTTGTATTTTTGAGGAATAATTTTATTATTGAACAACAACCATGTTCTCAATGAACCCAAAAAACTCATTAATATCAAAGCTGAATGTTTTTGGAAGTAGTTTTTAGTTTGTTTTTGTTTTAGCTATTTTAGGGGGATATCTGTGTGTGCAGGTGACTATTACTGTGCATAATTATTAGGCAACTTAACAAAAAACAAATATACACCCATTTCAATGATTTATTTTTACCAGTGAAACCAATATAACATCTCCACATTCACAAATATACATTTCTGACATTCAAAAACAAGACAAAAACAAATCAGCAACCAATATAGCCACCTTTCTTTGCAAGGACACTCAAAAGCCTGCCATCCATGGATTCTGTCAGTGTTTTGATCTGTTCACCATCAACATTGCGTGCAGCAGCAACCACAGCCTCCCAGACACTGTTCAGAGAGGTGTACTGTTTTCCCTCCTTGTAAATCTCACATTTGATGATGGACCACAGGTTCTCAATGGGGTTCAGATCAGGTGAACAAGGTGGCCATGTCATTAGTTTGTCTTCTTTTATACCCTTTCTTGCCAGCCACGCTGTGGAGTACTTGGACGCGTGTGATGGAGCATTGTCCTGCATGAAAATCATGTTTTTCTTGAAGGATGCAGACTTTTTCCTATACCACTGCTTGAAGAAGGTGTCTTCCAGAAACTGGCAGTAGGACTGGGAGTTGAGCTTGACTCCATCCTCAACCCGAAAAGGCCCCACAAGCTCATCTTTGATGATACCAGCCCAAACCAGTACTCCACCTCCACCTTGCTGGCGTCTGAGTGGGACTGGAGCTCTCTGCCCTTTACCAATCCAGCCACGGGCCCATCCATCTGGCCCATCAAGACTCACTCTCATTTCATCAGTCCATAAAACCTTAGAAAAATCAGTCTTGAGATATTTCTTGGCCCAGTCTTGACGTTTCAGCTTGTGTGTCTTGTTCAGTGGTGGTCGTCTTTCAGCCTTTCTTACCTTGGCCATGTCTCTGAGTATTGCACACCTTGTGCTTTTGGGCACTCCAGTGATGTTGCAGCTCTGAAATATGGCCAAACTGGTGGCAAGTGGCATCTTGGCAGCTGCACGCTTGACTTTTCTCAGTTCATGGGCAGTTATTTTGCGCCTTGGTTTTTCCACACGCTTCTTGCGACCCTGTTGACTATTTTGAATGAAACGCTTGATTGTTCGATGATCACGCTTCAGAAGCTTTGCAATTTTGAGACTGCTGCATCCCTCTGCAAGATATCTCACTATTTTTGACTTTTCTGAGCCTGTCAAGTCCTTCTTTTGACCCATTTTGCCAAAGGAAAGGACGTTGCCTAATAATTATGCACACCTGATATAGGGTGTTGATGTCATTAGACCACACCCCTTCTCATTACAGAGATGCACATCACCTAATATGCTTAATTGGTAGTAGGCTTTCGAGCCTATACAGCTTGGAGTAAGACAACATGCATGAAGAGGATGATGTGGACAAAATACTCATTTGCCTAATAATTCTGCACTCCCTGTAGTGAGCCAAGCCGAAAGAGCCAGTTCTCTAAAAAGAGCCGGAAATCCCATCACTAGTAGAGACGAGCTGTGTTTACATGTGCATGGAACTCTAGCGTCATTAACCAGGCTAGCTGTTAGCTTATAGCTCACGCTAGCTAACCAGCGAGCAGTTAAAAGGACAGCCAAAGCTGCACAAAACACCCACAAACTTATCTCACTACAACGTAGCGCCGAAAATATGACTCGCAGCTCGAGCGCGATACAGGTGCTGTAACATAAGACTGACATCCAGCTAACCACAGCTAAAAAGATATTTGGAAAAAACGTACCGTTTCCTCAGGTTACACGAGCTTTTGTTTTGGCTCACACTGAAGACACCAACACTGAAGACATAGCCATTCTTTTGTACTGCTTTTAAGTGAAACATCCTTCGGTCCTCGTCGGTGTGTCACCGAGGTTGTGGGCGGGTGGGTGCACGGGGGCTCAGCCCTGGCGCAGGGGGCCTCTTGTGCATCGACCTAACTGGGACGCTCTTCAACTGGCAGGGAGGTTGTTCCATCCTTGCAGGAGTCCACTCTGCAGGTGGGGAAGAGACATAGGAGAGGTGGAGACTAAACTTAACCTGGGTGTCTGTTGTCTTTTGTGGTCTGGGAGATGATTGAATATTGGGGTGGGTACAGTTTCCTCTGCGGTGGGGTAGGGTGGGCTGCCCCGGGTCCTGTGGGGCTTGGCAGTGCTGCTGCCGTAGGCCCCGGGCTGGATGGGCCTGGGCTCCCTTGCCTTGGTGGGTACCAGAGGACGGGGGTGCCTACTGGGGTCAGCGGGGGAGCTGGCCCTAGGGAGGGGCATCCTCCCCTCCCTCCTTTTCCTCCCCATCCCTGGCTATCTCCCTCTTTCCGCTGCACCACACCCACCCACACAGGTAGGGCCTTGGGGTGCGGGTGTGTCACCAGGGTGCAGGGGAGACACCCCCCCCCCGTCCCCTTCTGGCAACCTGTGCCTCAATTTTATCTCACAACTTAGACATCCACATTACTTACACTCTCATAACACACACATATATATAGGGCCTTGAGGGTGGGCACGTTAACAGCGTCCAGTGGACGGTCTGTGTACTCAAACCTACCTCTGGCGCCGGTGTCCACCTCTCAATTTTAAATCCATGTCGACATTGAGGGTTCTCGGGAGGGGCCGTGCTAACACCTGCTGCTCTCTGGCAGCAGCACCATGCTCTCCCTTGTTTTAAATGCACTTTAGAACAACACGCAGCAACACTACACATGAGCGGGAGGAGGGAGGTATGGGGTCTTCACACACCCCCGTTCTCTACTAGCCATTGGGGCAGGGGTGCTGGGAGGAGATGTTGGCTGTCCGATTGGCCTCCCTGCTGCTGCGGAGCCTGGGACGGTCTGCTTGCTTCCACCCTGGGGGGAAGGGTACCTGGACCCGGGGTATAGAGTATGGTTGGGGAGTGTGATTGTGTGTACATGTCCATTTATGTCAATCCTTACGTTGGGTGAGTGCTGAGTGTTTGTATATGTGTGCATGAGGGTGGGAATGCATGTTTGTGTCTGTGTGTGCCTGTTTGTCTGTGTCTATATGTCAGGTTGGGTCTTAGACTCCACCTCTCTGGGAACTCCCAGGCCCTCCAAAGTGTGGAGGCCTATCTCCCCTCACCACACTCCCTGCCGGTGACTGATGCCCTCAGGGGTCGGTGCATTGGTGGTCCTTGGTGTCTTTGGCTGGGCGCTCAGGTATGTACCAGCTCACTCCCGGTGGCTACTTGGCGGGGCCTGGCGCCTGTTGCTCGGTCAGGCCTCTTCCGGGGCACGGGGGGCCCTCGGGCCTCCGGCCTCTGGGCCTGTGGCTTGGTTCACTCTGGCACAGCTGGCTGCCGGCAGAGCCGGCGGGCACTCCGGTGCAGCCCCCTCTAGCTTCTGCTCGGTGGCTACTGGGTGACCCCTCATCTGGGGATCCTTAGCCCTTCCCATGAGGGTGGCACGGATGCCCCTCCGGTGGTCCTCCTTGGGCTCTCGCACTCTGGGGCCTCTGGATGTCTGGGGCCTGGATCTCCTCCATGCCTGCTTCATGCCCTGGGGGACGGGGCTATGGCTCTCTACATCCTCTTGCAGACCATTACATGGGGAGACCATTTGAATACAAGCGCGCTGATCCACACAGGTGTGCACACGGGTGTTCACTGTTTGTAGACTTAAATTACACCTTTCTTGGCTGCTACTTCAAAGCACATTGTGCGCTGTCTGTCCTGCGTGCTGCACAACAACATTCAATATTTAGTATTTACTGCTGTTTACACTTAGCTAGATTAATGCGATGGTGTTGTGTTTAGTATGTTGCTTTGTTTTGTTTTTTTTGCTTGTTTTCTATTCTTTCTCTCTCAACAGGTGATCCAGGAGATTTCTTTTCCCCTTTCTCACTGTCCCTCTCCCCTTCTGTTTTTCTTCTCCTTCCTCTTTCTTTCTCCCTTTCCTATCCCTCACTCATGTCTGTCCCGTCTGTAACATCTGAAAATAAAATAAATTAAATAATAAAAACAAAGGTCGATCAAATGGACCAATACGGCAATGCCATGATGATCCATTTGGCAAAATAAATCCATTGGGTATCCTTGTTGGTCTTCAGACAACAATTCTGATGGCTAAAGAACCAAATGGGACAGGCCAAAAAAACCCCAAAAAAAACCAATAAAATGTTTCTGATTCATTTAAAATAGGGATGCACCGATACCACTTTTTTGGAAACAAGTACGAGTACTTGCATTTCAGTACTCGCCGATACCAATACCGAGTACTTAATAAAAACATGATTTAAATTTGCAGGTAACAGCTTTAGTCCTATAATTTAACAAAAAACAAACAAGGGAGTAGTTTGGAATTAAGAACATTTATTTAAAATGAAAAGCATGTTGTATGCAACATATTACAAAATAAATAATTATAAAAAAACAAAATTTAATTTTAAATTTGTTCGTCTGTTTCTCTGTTTAGAAGTCTCACTAGCCCAGTCACAGCTGGGATGACATCAGAGGCTAGTGCGTCGTAGCTGCTCACTTTTTTAGTTAGTTCCTCAAAGGGGGCGAGGATGGCAACAGTCGTCTCCATAAGAGCCCATTGGTGAGCGGTGAGATAGTCAGGGAGTTCGTGGTCGTACACATACACGCCCAGCACTCGCTTTTGCTCAATGAGGGACTGGAGCATGTAATACGTGCTGTTCCAGCGCGTCTGTACGTCCTGCTGCAGTCTCTTTATTGGCTGGTTGAGCTGTCCCTGAATGTCCTCGAGGTGGGAGTAGGCTAAGGCGGAATGTTTAAAATGCCCAACTATTTTCCGTCCCACTGCTATAGCAATATCTATGCTCCTCTGTGCTAATAAGCGTGGGTAAACTCTTTGTACTCGTTGTTGTGTTGGGGTTTTAGGTGCTTGATTAAATTGCTTGTGTTAAATGCGCTACCTTTAGAGCCTCCTCTGGACAATTTCGCTGAGTACAATTTGCAGTCCGCCTTTGTTTTCGCGTCTTCGTTCACTTTGAAATAGTTCCACACAGCTGATATGTCTCGCCTCGCTTTCTCCCCGCTCTGAGCTGCAGCCGGGGCCTGGGGGCGGGTACTCAGGGCCTGGGGGCGGGCACTCGGCGCCTGTGATTAACCCCTTACATTCCGCTCAAACATAGACAGGTCTCAGACCGTGGTATCGGTCCTCGGTATCGGGGGACTTTTAACGAGTACGAGTACTTTAGAAAATGTGGTATCGAGGCCGATACCGTGCATCCCTAATTAAAAAAAAAAAAAAAGCGAAACATCCTTTGTATGTGAGGCCAAGGATGTTCATCCTCTTCAGTTCTAGTGTAGACAATTGGCTCTGCCATGTTTTCATGTGTTTTTTCTTTCCTGTGTCCGCTACTTTGAAACGCTTGGGCCGCTCTGCCTGCCACAGTTTCAAACTGGTCATGTGACTGCATGGCCACATCTGATTGGTAAAAAAAAAGTTGCCGGAAACTCCACTGGTGGCATGTTATCTAATGTGTTAAACCAATTATTTTTTTAAATGTAACTAGTCGAATTTTGCAAATGTAGTGGAGTAAAAGTACCATTTCTTCTTCACAAATGTACTCAAGTAAAAGTAAAAAGTATCTTGCAAAAAAGGTACTTTAAAAGTACATTTTTTTTCAAAAACTTACTCAAGCAAATGTAACGGAGTAAATGTAACGGAGTAAATGTAACTCGTTACTACCCACCTCTGTCAGTGAGTTACTGCAACCATACATAATATCTGGCTCTCTGAGGTCAGCTGATCAGTGCTTGTTGGCTGTCAAAGCTGTGGATCTCACTTCAATTAGACCCACAATCTGTGGTTCGAATGAATAATATACTGATGATGGGATTTTTATTTGTTATAAAGGGATAAAGCTTTATTACATTTAGTAAATGCATGTGAAGAGTGAAAGGATGGTATCAATATGTATCAATATGGATATATTAATAGGGTCATTTTATCCTCTTAACCCTTTAAAACCGGTCGGAGCGGGCACGCTCTGTTTTGTGTAACTATTTTTAAATCTCTGTAGAACTGGAACCACATAAGCTAGTGCAATAACTTCAAACTGTGATCCACTCACAAAACTGTCTCATTTTATTGGAACGATCCACATTTGCATCCATTCACGGTACATTTGACATCTGAACATGTTTGTACACATGATGAAAGGACAGATGGTGTTTGTGTGTCCTTCTTAAACTCAGTGTGAATGTTTCATCATGTAGAACTACTTAGAACAAAGTCTTTGGGAACATTTGGAGAACACGTTTAGGAAAGTAACATCCTGGTAGAACATTTTCTTAAAGCAAAGCAGAGCTGCAACATGACTGTGAGGATTCAGAAGAATAAAGTCAGAATACTTTATTATTATGAAGACTAACGTGCACCTTAATGCTGCCGATGAATACACATGTTCTTTGTGAAAGCATGTGTGAGCACAGCTGACATGCACCACACTGACCCCACTCGCCCCATTTCTTCATCCACTTCTTGCTCTTGTGCTTGAAATGAGACGCAGACGCAGCAAAAGTCAGAGGCTCTAAAATCCACACAAAGGGGGCTCGTTAGATCAGGATACTGGATGTGATCCATAGAAAACATGGATAATACACCACTTTATTTGAAGACATCTGTAGCACTGCCTCAGTTCTGGATGTTTCCACAGACTCCTCTGTGCACCTAAAGAAAAGGTCAAAGGTCAGCAGCACATGTAGTTGGGACAATTCTTCATTTACAAACAACAGTCGCACAAACTATACAATTATTTTCCTCCAATTACAAGTTTTCACTTGCAGAAATGGTCCTGTGTGATTTCCAGGCTGTGATATAAAAACTAGTTCCTAATGGCAGCGATTTACTCAGTAAACATGTGTTTCCTTCACCAACCTCACACACAGGTCCAATAAGATCAGGAAGTGGGCAGTATAGTACAATATGTGTTATTTTGTACTGTACTGCCCAAACTAAAGATCTGCTGAAGTGTTGGAAATGATCCAGATGTTTATTTTGGACGATACAGCAGAAGATCAGACATGAAAGTGGAGATAACACAGAAGACCTGCAGCAAAGGGTCAGAGGTCAGACTGGGCCACTGGATTCAACAATGAGCCAATGATCATAAAGTAGTGACTAAAGCAGAGCCCTGACATTCTGACATTTATCACACAGTTAGAACAAATGTCTGCTGATGACTTCATCTCATGAAACGACTGATAGATGTCAGTTCATTGATCAGCTGAGCTGCTGATCTTCATCGTCACAGAAACATTCAGCTTGTTTCAATCAGTAAATAACTCCCACTACTCTCAGTTTGAACTGTTCCCACTCAAAATGCTGTGAGAACAATGATCATTGTAGAACTTCACAAACATCACGTGTTGTTTTCCACATGTAAGATCAGCAAACATACAGAAACTTCCTGTTGCCACACACGGCCTCTAAAATCTCTTCCACGGTTTCTGTCTGAAGTCCACTCTCTGTGTCGGAGCCACAGGAAACAACAAGATCTTATTAACATGGTTTTCAATGTGTCTCCTTCCAAAAAGTCCAACCAATGAACAAATGTGTGTATTTGTGGAGGCCGAACAAAAGCATGACACATTTCTCTGTTTCTATAAACTGGTGTCAAACACAAATATGAAGAGTTTCACTGATAGACTCAAAAATGCCCCCACAGTGGATCAAAGGGAAATCCTACAGTGTGGCCAGAGAATCTTAACCCTTTAAAGCCGGTCGGAGCGGGCACGCTCCGTTTTGCGTAACTATTTTTAAATCTCTGTAGATCTGGAACCACATAAGCTAGCGCAATAATTTTTTTGGCATATGAAACCAGAGGAGTTGTACTTACATCTTATTCATTCAGCTTGTCTTAAGCCACGGTTTCCTTCCACATATAGCTTTGCAAAAATTGCATAAAAAACACTTGCAGCAACAAAAACATAATATTCCAGAAACATGCTTTGCCGATCTGATCAGCTGTTCATAACACTTCCTACATTGGAATAGATGTCAGCACGAACTATTGCATGTCCGAAATTGGAAGTGACGTCATTTCGCAGAAAATGTAGGGTTTTTTTTACATATGGACCTTGCTTTATAAGCCTACACTGGTGTTTTTAAAACTCATGTTTGACTTCATGCTTTTCTGAATAGTTTCTGGGATGCTTAGAACTCAAATTGCATGAGAAGCTCATCTGTAACCGAAAGGTTGCCGGTTCGATCCCCAGCTCTCACTGTCCTGGTGGTTGTGTCCTTGGGCAAGACACTTTACCCTACCGCATACTGGTGTTGGCCAGAGGGGCCGATGGCGCGTTATTGCAGCCTCGCTTCTGTCAGTCTGCCCCAGGGCAGCTGTGGCTACAACCGTGGTTTGCCTGCACCAGTGTGTGAATGTGAGAGTGAATGAATAGTGAAATTGTAATTGCAATCCATTATTATTTTGATGCACATGCTGTTTTGTTTTTTTTTTGTTTCAAATTTGCATTGTACTATTTATTTTCTTTTTTCCTGCTGTATATAAAAATTGGTGTATCTCAAAAATAAAACTATGAAGACGCTCAAAAGAAATTTCCTGTTGTTGGAAACTATTTTGTGCAATTTTTTACAGTTTTGAGGGATAAACCTCTTACATTTCTCTAACTATAAATATATGTAAAAAAAAACAAAAAAAACAACGTTTTTTTTATTTTTTTGTAGTTTATTGCACTTTTTTGCAATTTATGTAGTTACTAGAGCAGAGCGATATAACCAAAAGTATTTATCACGATATACATTTGAAAATTTGCGATAACGATATAACTGATGATATAATTGACACTAGACAAAATAATTTACAACTTTATTAGTGTAAAACAAAAAAAACCAATGTATTTTCACTTAAACAAGCAGCTGTTTTTTTTAATGTGCATTAAAAGTTATATAATATATAATAATATAATAAAAATTTAACAGTGCAAATGCAAATTCCTCGCTGACAGTTTAACCAAAAGGCATTTCCAGTGGAAACTGGCCGACAGATCCTGAGCATAATCATGTATACTATGTACAAAACTTAAAAACAGGTTATACGCACACAATACGGTAATATTATGTTGAAGCACAGTACATATTACTCCGCGAGGCTCCTGCCTACGACAGCCGTAATGCTCCGACAATCCATCAAGCGGTGCGGGTTCGTAGCTTAGCAAAATCGTACTAAAACATTTGACAGATTTTCAAGCGCCGTGTACATAAAATCGATTCGATGTCAGTAAACACAACCAGAGTTCATACATAAGACACACGGGATTATAAGAGGCACTGTCGATTTTCAGAAAAATCAAAGGATTGATTTGATGTGCTGTATTTTCCAAAAAATACAGTAATAACGACGGCCCGCTAGCATGCTCTACCAAAAATAGTGCTTTAATGTGTACGAAAGCTAAACCAGTTCCACACCACTGAAGTTGCAGCATTTTTACAAACGAATTCTGGTTTATCCGTTTCATTTAACGATCCACTTTCGCCCTTCTCATTCTCCGTCGCCGCCATGCTTTTTCCGCCATTTTCGTATGAAAACAAGGGCACTGCACATGCGTTTTATCCATATTCTATTGCGATATTTCATTTTATTATCGTTGCCCAACATTATACCGGTATCACCGTGAACGGTATGATATGGCCCAGCCCTAGTAGTTACTATGGACTGAATGCATGCATATTATTAAAATTTGGGCTATAACGGTTGTATTGATATATAGGAACTTGAAATGCTCCCAAAAATGTCACGACAGCATGCAAAAATATAAAGATAAGTCACCGCCCTGACCCACTGGTGTCAAGACAACCATCTTACCCTCAACATCGCAGAGGGTAAGATGTCAAAGGAGTTGGAACATTTCCAACTGCCAACCTCTGTATATTTTATTGTTTATTCTGTTTGTGTGTGTGTGTGTGTGTGTGTGTGTGTGTGTGTGTGTGTGTGTATATATATATATACACACACACACACACACACACATAGATATACATATTTAGTATACACATTCAGTAATGCACATACACTCTTATGTTGTATATTTATTCATATATTTCTCAGATTTACCCATTCTTATATTTTTCTTCTTCTTATGTTATTGTATTTTTACACACCTCTGTTGCTTGTGCAGCTTACACACAAGAATTTCACTCGCAATTTCACAGTGTACCTGCACACGTGATGTGACAATAAAAGTGATTTGATTTTGATTCGATTTGATAAGCTCTGGTGGACTTGGTTCTATGATAGGTCTTAAAGGGTTAAATAAAATATCTGTTTGTTGCAAACGACATCAAATCAAAACTCATTTGACCTTTTTTCTTTGCAACTGTTACATTTTTTTCAAACAGGGGGGTACCTACAGGGGGACTGTCTCCCTGCTGTACAGCCCGCAAAGGGGGGGGGGGGGGGGGTACATGAACAAAATGACTCACAAACTTTTTGATTTGGACTTGAAATCAGTTCAATCAGTGTTTTCTTCAAACAGGACACCTGACAAACAACAAATGTGATATTGAACAATATTGTCACTTTTAACAATGTCCAGAGTAACTAAAGTTAGAATCAGTGCTGTGCTTGTTTTGGCTCAGCCAAACAGTTAAATGTGCTTCACATCCACGATACAGTACACACATGTAGTCAGTTAGAGCCAAAAAGCCACCTCTGATTACTGAATGACATTCACTTCATCAATGAATGCCAATGAGAACTCTTTGGGCTCTTTACCTTACAATATAACAAGCTTTGAGACTAAACATGTTTGTTTACTGGTGCTGTATGAATAAAGCTGAACACATCTAAAGAAGGTGTTCCTGAAATGTATCTTTATTAGAACAGGACGGATGAATTAGCACAGCCCTCTCAGCACAGGGCTGACAGGATGTTTTTACACCAAACCTCAAGATCAAAGTACATTTACTGGATTTGTTGCTTTTCAAAGACTGTTAAGAGCAAAGTCAGAGTTCCACTAATGTAACCTTATTGTTTTATTGACATATTGGATTTGTATATGGTGTGTTTGGATAAATGATGTATCACGCTGTGAGATGTCCTGAAAAACAAACTAACACACTAACTTTGTGTTCTTCAAATACTGAGGAGTTTTTGTTAGGTTACCAGGTTAGCTTGTGTTGGCTTTTTTATATGAGAGAGAAGACAAATATGCTCCAATGATACGTTTTCACACTTTATGATCAAACAGAATTTCAGATGAGTTTTCCACAGCTCCATGGACCTCTCTGGCTCAGAGACAAAGGCTGCCTCACCCAGGCAGGAAATACTTCTATTTTATTTATTACTTTTATTTTATTATTGGTAAAAACTGATAGTTAATGTGATCGCTCAACAGCTGGAGGAAAGCCTTTAGACCCATGTACGGCTCACGTTTCATCTCCTGCACCTTTCCCACATCTCCCTACATGGAGATGTCGCTTCTCACATCACCATGGCAACCGTCTCTGGTCCTCTGGTCAGGCCTGTAGAGTTAGAGAGGGGGCCGTGTCCTAACAGCAGAATTTATAGGCCTGTTTTTCTCTGGGAGAGTCAGTCTCAAAGGTTTGGACCTTGAGGTGTCATCACGAATCCAGGCAGACCATCTTCAGAGAAGACAGCTTCTCTTTGTTTCTGTCTGTTAGTAAACTTGTAGTCAAGACCGCCTAAACCAAGACCAGAGGGTATCGATACCAAGACAAGACCAAGACAAAGTCGAAACAAGACCGAGACAAAAAAGCCTTTAAACTGCAGCCAGACGCTGCTTTGTTTACGGATGTCAGGCATATTTATGTGTTTTTGCGATGCACTCACACAGCCCTCCTCACTGCTGTCTACTGTCTCACTCACTTACTGAGAGGACAGACACACGCTCCACTTGACTGTCGCGTCTCTCACCCTCTGTTTTTCACATAATTATATCATCCTATATCCTCGCATGAGATTGGCCACCATATTAAGGGATAGGAGCATAGCTGAGCCACTGTGTGAGAGCTGAGCAGCGAAAGGAAATTAAGTGAGGAGCCAGCTCTCACTCAATGGGAGTCAACTCTTCTGATTCACTACAAAGCACTCTCTAAGCACGGCTCTTAAAGCTGATGCTTTCGCGCATGACATATTATCGAACGTTACATAGTGTGTCATGGATACTGTTGACTCCAAATCTCCCGACCACTACGTCGATCTGAGACAGCAAGACCAAGGGATCTGAGACTAAGACAAGACCAAGACCACATAAAAGTGAGACCAAGACTGGTCTCGACACATCCAACTCTATCTGTTAGTATCTGAGTGTAGCAGTCGAAATCCGAAACTATACTACGATGCACATCTGTGCATCAAAACACAAATATGTGACACAAACCACAAGGCAGCTGTGCAATATAAAATAATGGGGCTACATGAGCCTTAAAGTGTTTAGTAAAGCTCTGTGTTGGACTGGTGCTCATGGCCAGAGTTAAGTTACATCAAGTGTGGCAGAGATTTGTTGCATTTCAGCTGATAATGCTTAGATTGATTCACTCAGTTCAATCTATATACCAACGTTCTCCTGTCTAGTATAAAGATTGGATAGTGTGCTGTCAGCGTAGGGGATGGAAATCAGCTAAGGTAGCTGTGAAACATCTGTTTCCATCTTGTTGAATTCAGCTATTTAAATGAACAAAGAGCAGCAGGTCAGCTGATCACAGCCTGTACTGAAGCTCACATTAGAAATCATTGTGAGCTGTGATTCTGTTCTCTGTGCTGAGCCACTACAAAAGCTCTGAGGGTTTCCCCCAACTTCCAAACCCTTTACCATGTAAACAACAGGAAAGAGTTCTGTTTAAATTCTCTTTCACTGCTTGTGTCCTAGTTGTTCAAGGGAACAACTAGGATTTACATTAGAACAACATTTGGATTTTCATCTAATTATTTTATATTATATTATATTATATTATATTATATTATATTATATTATATTATATATACATACAGTTACAATAGGTTACAATTGTCCTACAATGAGCTCCTTACTTTCAGTACATTTCAGAGTCGTTACTTTATATTAGAGTATTTTTCAACACTAATATCTGTACTTCTACTTAAATAAATACTGTGTGTACTTTCACCACCTGTGCTGACAGCTTTGCATTGTTAAGAGGTGTATTTTCTTGTACAAAAGGCACTCTCCAACATGGATATATGAAGAATGTGAAGGAGGAATGGAGAGCTGAACATCCGAGGGTGTGCGTGTGGACAGCCCGACCACCCGACTGTAAATGATTGCTGTAATAGGTGTAGGCTGCTGGGGGATTCCCATGATACACTGGGAGTTTCTTCTTCATCACTATGTGTTAATAGACCTCTCTACACTGAATCATACTTGTTATTAATCTCAGTCTCTCTTCCACAACATGTCTTTATCCCGTCTTCCTTTTCTCACCCGAACTGGTCGCAGCAGATGGCCTCGCCCCTCCGTGGTTCTGCCAAAGGTTTCTTCCTGTTAAAAGGGAGTTTTTCCTTCCCACTGTCACCAAAGTGTTTGTTCATAGGGGGTCATATGATTGTTGGGTTTTTTTCTGTATGTATTATTGTAGGGTCTACCTTAAAATAAAGCGCCTTGAAGCGACTATTGTGATTTGGTGCTATATAAATAAAACTGAATTGAATTGTTGAAAGTAATGTGCTAACAATGGTAGCATTACTGCGTTGAGCCCAACCAGCACTCATTAAAGATCATGTTAGTGTATGAAAATATTACGTCCCATGACAATATTTAGTCTCTATAATTGTGGAGACAAAATTTGAGGAAGAAAAATGAGAAGGCAAAAGATCCTTTCTTATTTTGATATCTGATAGTTTGAGATTCACTAACATAGACATCTACCTGGGTGTAGGCAGCCATTAACATTCAGTTTTATTGAGCTGACATGTTACAGAACAATACGCACAAACAAACACAGAAATTGTGTTCGAATGAAAACACGAAGCGGAGGACACAACACCGTGAAATACATGTATTAAGGTGAATCTAGTTCTTGTTTTTGCTGCCATGCACACACTGGTAACAACAAGAGCTGTCTCACAAATACTGCACTTAACATGACCTGTAATAACTCTGCCTGTTTGGCTGTTTTTGACCCTCAGGGGGATTTGTGTAGACATGAAGCCTCCACATATGAACCTCTGTGAGGCTAAGTTAGCTGGAAGGCTTCAAAGCCTGATGAAACTTTATCTCACCATCACAGGTGGAAACACAAACTCACACACAATGAACACAGTGTTTCCAGACCCATGTAATCTGATTACTTTTCTGTGAGTATTATTATTATTATTTTTCCCCTTTTTATTTATGCAAGTTTCAATTTTTTTTTTTTACACAGTCACAAACAGCAGGACAGAGGAACACAGACAATAAAGACAGTGAGTATTATTATTTTTGAGTCTGCTAAATGTCTTTAATAAAAATCTCCTGCAGTTAAATTGTGGACGTTCCCTTTTGAACCCTCTTACAGGTGACTCCAGCCTTTCAAAGTAAGAGTCCATCGGGACTGTCCAGGCCTCTAAAACCATCCCAGGTAACAAGTTGGTAAGTCCATTTAAAGCTTTGAATGACAGCCATTAAAATGAGATTCTTTGATCAGCACCAGATTCCTGTTGATTTTCAGAATAAAATGATACATCCTTTAATACGATGGCTGATAATTACCAGTTTGATTATTTCAGCCAAAGCTGAATCTGCTCAGAGAAACAGGACAGAAGAAGTCACCACAAGTTACTTTAATTCTGTCCACACAAAGTTAAACAGTCACAAACCGTCAGCGTTACATTAGTGACAGAGTGCTCTTATTGTGAAAATCTGCCTCCGCTCAGGTGAAGCCCTGGCTTTCCAGGAAGCAGATGAACTATAATGAAGTAAGTGGAGCTTGTTGTTGGTGTGTGTGAAGAAACTGTAAGTTTGCTTAGTCCACAGAGGACGCAGCATCCGTGATAACGTTATAGGCCTTTACCTCCTTTACTGTCACAGTAATTAACGATTAATTAATCACCTGCCAGAGCTCTAACGCTAAGCTAGCCACACGGCATGCTAACGCTAACGCTAATACACAAGTTAAAAATGTGTTTGAGCACTTCGTGAATGAGAGCAGCAGCAGCACAGAGCTAGTTGATGGTCATATGGTTACAGAGAGAGCAGCAGACTTTGTAAATGATTATTTACTCACATTTACATTCATTTTACTGTCAAATACACGCAGTAACTTTAAACAGCTGTTGTTATCAAGTGAAAATAGCAAAGATGTCAGGACTGGGCTGAGTCCCAGTGTTTCATCATCCTAGTGACACTTCAGACAGTCAAAACTCACCAGAGCTTCTCATTATCATCAGGACAGATTTAGGTCATCATCCATCAAATGTTGACACATAGTGGGTTTGTCATTCTCTCGGCTGACACTGAGATGAAGCAGGAAAGAAGCAGCTGATATTTGGACAGCACACGGTTGATGTGCACATGAATGATTTGTGTTTCCTCTGCAGGTGAAGGTAGAAAGTGTGTGTGAGCTGATGTGAATTGAGCAGCATGGATCAGTGTGAGGACAGAGAGGAGGGAGTCCCTCCCTCTAAAAGCACTCTGTGTGGGGAACATGAGAGCCAGACCAAAGCTCAGAGGTGAGATGACCATCTCTAACTGTCCATGACTCTTCTCCATGTCACAGCTCAGCACTCACATCACTGCTCCATCATTATTCACAGGAATAAACGAGGAACAAAACGTAAATATGAACCTAAATCCGGCTGTGTGTCCTTGAAGAGTGATTTGTCTGCAGATCGTCCCATTAATTTTAAAGTCCAGCCTGTGTCTGCTGCAGAGAGGTGAGCTGTTGGTAACATGAACTCTTTGATTTAACTGCTTGATGTTTTTGGATACAATTTGCAGTGCAAATATGTCATTCCCTCAATCCCATTTAAACTCTCTTAAAAACAATCTTTTGGTTTCTAAACAACTGAAAATCCACTTCAGCAAACAGGAAGTGATGCTTGTGCTCATGTTTTCTTCCATCAGTTATGTTGTGCTGTATGTTGTAGGAAGGTAGAGGAGGTAACACTAAGTTTGCTGCACAGATTTCACTTTCACTCATAAAACTCATCCATCCATCCATCTATCCATCTTCTTCCGCTTATCTGGGGCTGGGTCTCGGGGGCAGCAGCCTATGCAGAGAAGCCCAGACCTCCCTCTCCCCAGTCCCCCGGACAAAGTACTTACTACTATCTTTACTATCATCACAGTAGTAAGTTTGTAGTAAGTAGTAAGTTTCACAGAAGGAAATTTATGTTTTTCTTAATGAAAACTAACATCTCTACCTTGTCAGGTTTGAGCCTGTTTCTGTTCTCATCAAGGACACTTGCAACGACACTAAAATATCTCTCACTGTCCACAGAGCTACAGGGGGCACTGAGATACTGGGTTTCAGCATCAGCCATAGAGGGAAACTGATTAAAATGTTCTTTCCAGTACTGAAGTGGGTCGCTTTTCTTAGAGGTGTTTTTTTCTGAGAGGTAGGTCTGCACTTGAGGTTCTGCTGATGTGGTACTCATGGACCATCTCTGTGACTGCCTCTCTTGCAAGATTTCCTCAAAGGCAACGTCCAGGCTGCTACGTGCTTCACGATGTGGTGCCTTGCTCACTGGCTCATTTTCCTCTGGCACTGCACTGACAGCCCTCTTCCCCTCTGTCTTTGCCACCTCCTGGATAAGTTGTTCCTTTGCAAGCAACAGGTTGGCTGACTTTGTGAAAAAGCTAGAAACAGATAAAAGTAACACACAATTCAAAACTATAAGACAAGAGGCGCCACATAGTGCAGGTCTTCAGTTAGGCAACTGCCTACGCACATACTTTTAATAAACAATTTAAAAAAAATCCAACTTTAGAACTAAATTACCCAAAACTAAATTAAAAAGGAAGTAAAAAATAAATTGGCTTAATACTGGTGTCTGTTGATGACTTTACTTTATATAAACATGCTGTACAAAAGGTACATTTTAATTTCACTATACTTGCCCATCGTTGTATCTGGTATCTAGAAAAGTGGCTCAGTTCAACATCAGCATAGGGCTTCTCCACAGCCTCCAGCAGAGTCCTCTTAATTGTTTTTATTCCCTGGTCATCACCATCCTCCCGAGACAGAACACATCTGAGGACTCATGAGTGAATGGATGACTTAATGAATGCACTTAATGAGGTATTATGGTTTGTTTCAAACAATATAAGTAAGAAATAAAAATACCAATTACCTGTTATGGCGGGGATCACATCAGCTGCAGTTACAGTCTCCCTGCTCACGTCCCTGGTCA
This sequence comes from Rhamphochromis sp. 'chilingali', assembly GCF_963969265.1. Classification (NCBI taxonomy): domain Eukaryota; kingdom Metazoa; phylum Chordata; class Actinopteri; order Cichliformes; family Cichlidae; genus Rhamphochromis; species Rhamphochromis sp. 'chilingali'. Next base: position 69,358,643 of record NC_137929.1, on the reverse strand, counting down.
GCTCTTCAAAGGGGGAGAGCACATCAGCAGTCTTATCCATCAGCTCCCACTGGTGAGCTGTCACTGTTGCTGGTAGAGTGTGCTCAGCTGCAAAGACATTAAGAGCACGTTTTTGTTGCAGTACGCTCCGCAGCATGTAGAGGCTGCTGTTCCATCGTGTCTGCACATAAGAGAACATGATTCGCTTTATTTTTGTGCAAAGCAGGTAATGTATTAGTGGCTTACTAAATCAAGTGTATGGGAAATAATAATAAAATAGAAATACATTAAAGAATGTTTCGAGAGGACTGTCACCTGTACATCTTGCTGTAGGCACTTGATATCCATATTTAGGTCCATCTGTATGTCTTCTAGTCGAGAGTAGGCCTACAATCTTCCTTGCATTGGCCAGGGTCTCTGTCACGCTGCGCTAAGACAACAGGCCCTCATGCACACAGAGTTGACAGGAATGGGCGACACAGCCCACACTCGGAATCCCTCATAGCTTTCTTCATATTTTCCGCATTGTCACGCAAAATTACATGGACCCGTTGCTTGTCAATTCCCCAGTTGTTCATCTTTTCAATCGATTGCTGGATGCGCTCTGCGGTGTGCGATCTGCGAAATTCTTGGACATGTAGGGTCGCACGGCGAAAAAAAAACTTGAGTCAATCCATTGCGCGGTAAGGCTTAGTAGAGACATGTGAGATGTCTATGGTGAACGAAACACGGGGCACATCTGATAACAGGACAAGTAGTTTGTCAGAAATTAGTCAGAAAGTTTGTCAGAGCTTTCTCTGTGAAGTAATGGTGAGACGGCATTTCAAATAGAGGTTCTACATACTCCATAACTATAAGAATTCCAGGGTTTTCTACAAAGGCAGATGGCAGGTTACTCATTGCGGTCATTTGTGCTATCTTGGCTGTGATGTCCTGTGCCTTCACGCTGTCACCGGGCATTTTTTTTTCTCCTCTTCAACCTCTCCTGCAGTTTGAGCGGACTCGTCTTCAGCTGGGTTGCCTGGGTAAATTGGCTGTATTGTGTCGGGTGTTTGTTTTTGATGTGCCGTATCAGGTTTGTTGTGTTACATACATACATAGATACATATAGCTGAGTCCTGATCGGAAGGTAACGTCAGATTCCGATCGAGTCTGAAACCACGTGATCAGGCCCGATTTCCGATCACGTGATCGGATCTATACATCTCTAATTACAGTGGGATGCAAAAGTTTGGGCAACCTTGTTAATAGTCATTATTTTCCTGTATAAATCGTTGGTTGTTACAATAAAAAATGTCAGTTAAATATATCATATGGGAGACACACACAGTGATATCTGAGAAGTGAAATGAAGTTTATTGGATTTACAGAAAGTGTGCAATAACTGTTTAAACAAAATCAGGCAGGTGCATAAATTTGGGCACCACAAAAAAGAAATGAAATCAATATTTAGTAGATCCGCCTTTTGCAGAAATTACAGCCTCTAAACGCTTCCTGTAGGTTCCAATGAGAGTCTGGATTGTGGTTGAAGGTATTTTGGATCATTCCTCTTTAAAAAAAAAAGTTCATTCAGGTTTGATGGCTTCTGAGCATGGACAGCTCTCTTTAACTCACACCACAGATTTTCAATAATATTCAGGTCTGGGGACTGAGATGGCCGTTCCAGAACGTTGTACTTGTTAAGGCATTCACACAGCCCCACAGCATGATAGAACCACCACCATATTTTACTGTAGGTAGCAGGTGTTTTTCTTGGACTGCTGTGTTCTTTTTCCTCCATGACATAGCGCTCCTTGTTATGCCCAAATAACTCAATTGTAGTTTCATCACTCCACAGCACTTTATTCCAGAATGAAGCTGGCTTATCCAAATGTGCTTTAGCAAACCTCAAGTGTCTCTGTTTGTGCTGTGGGCGGAGCAAAGGCTTCCTCTGCATCACTCTCGCATACAGCATCTCCTTGTGTAAAGTGCGCCGAATGGTTGAACGATGCACAGTGACTCCATCTGCTGCAAGATCATATTGTAGGTCTTTGGTGCTGGTCTGTGGGTCGACTCTGACTGTTCTCACTATTCGTCTGTCTATCCGAGATTTTTCTTGGTCTGACACTTCGAGCCTTAACTTGAACTGAGCCTGTGGACTTCCATTTTCTCAATATGTTCCTAACTGGAAACAGACAGCTTAAATCTCTGAGACAGCTTTCTGTGTCCTTCCCCTAAACCATGATGGTGAACAATCTTTGTCTTCAGGTCATTTGAGAGTTGTTTTGAGGCCCCGATGTTGCTACTCTTCAGAGAAAACTAAAAGAGGAGGGAAACTTACAATGAACCCCCTTAAATACTCTTTCTCATTATTGTATTCACCTGTGTATGTAGGTCAGGGGTCACTGAGCTTACCGAGCCAATTTAAGTTCCAATAATCAGTTCTAAAGGTTTTGGAATCAATAAAATGACAACAGTGCCCAAATTTATGCACCTGCCTGATTTTGTTTAAACAATTATTGCACTTTCTGTAAATCCAATAAACTTCATTTCACTTCTCAGATATCACTGTGTGTGTCTCCTATATGATATATTTAACTGACATTTTTTATTGTAACAACCAACGATTTTTACAGGAAAATAATGACTATTAACAAGGTTGCCCAAACTTTTGCATCCCACTGTAATATAGTTTCATACTGAAGTTGGACTTTGCAGTGAGCTGACATGATATGACATGATCATACTCACAGCTGTTCCTATTATTATATCCTGTTTCAAACATGAGAGTATTTCTTGCTTTTTTTGTTTTTATTATTGAAAGGTCTTAAATTTCAGAGTCAGCAACTAAGATCAGGTTTTCCTTGAATCCCCGATGTGGATCGCTCACTGAGTGTTTGTGGTTTACCTCTCAGAATGACTGAAGTCCACAACAAGATGATGATCGAGGAAGAGGAAGTCAGGTCAAGATTCCCATCTGTGAGGAGTGACTGGTCCAAAGATAGCAATCCAAACTTCAGTAATGAACCAGTGAGGTAAGAGAACCGTTATGAGCTGTTTTAATTTAATTTAATTTAATTCAATTCAATTCAATTTTATTTATATAGCACCAAATCACAACAACAGTCGCCTCAAGGCGCTTTATACTGTACAGTAGATACAGAAAAAAGCCCAACAATCATATGACCCCCTATGAGCAAGCACTTTGGTGACAGTGGGAAGGAAAAACTCCCTTGTAACAGGAAGAAACCTCCAGAACCAGGCTCAGGGAGGGGCGGGGCCATCTGCTGCGACCATTTGGGGTGAGAGAAGGAAGACAGGATAAAGACATGCTGTGGAATTCAATTCAATTCAATTTTATTTATTATAAATTGTAATTTGTAATTTACAATTACATTGTAAATTACATTACAGTTACATTGTGTATCACAATTGTAATGTAAAGTGTTTGTAGTTTGTAAAGCTCTGTCAGTAGCGTTTTTTGATACGGGCGACATGGGCGGTTGCCCGGGGCGGCATTGTGGTGGGGGGCGGCATCACGGGCATCGGCAAAAAAATAAAAAAATTGCTCGTACTCATGCTGCCCCAACATCAGCCAGCCATATTGGGAATGGCATAGGCACCGATCGGCTTTCTATCGCCCATTTGCTGGGAGTAAGGGCGCCCTGCATTTGCGAGGTGCGTCTGCTGCTTGCGGCACAGGGAGGAGAGGGCGGGGCGGCGGGGGATTCTCTGGCTGGCTGGAGCAGCGTCTAATAACCAACTTGCAAGATAAAACAAAATAAAACAAACCAACAAACATGAAAACACAAGACATTATAATACAGACTTATAATTTGCACTGTTGTTTTTTGGAAATTCTGTACGCTAAAAGTGAGCGCGAGAGCCCTCGGTGCGCCTGCTCACTGCTGAAGTCAAAGTAAACTTTGTTGTCATCTCCGCTACTTACAGTCCAGCATATAGAGAGACGAGACGACGAGGCTCCTGTTACAGCAGTGCAAGTAAACAAACAATAAATATAAGAAGAGTAATGTAGAATATATATACTGGAAGTGCTGGGTATACAAGTCTGGCCTAAGTCAATTCAATTCAATTTTATTTATATAGCGCCAAATCACAACAAAAGTCGCCTCAAGGCGCTTCATAGATGCAGAGAAAAACCCAACAATCATATGACCCTCTATGAGCAAGCACTTAGGCGACAGTGGGAAGGAAAAACTCCCTTTTAACAGGAAGAAACCTCCAGCAGAACCAGGCTCAGGGAGGGGCGGGGCCATGTGCTGTGACCGGTTGGGGTGAGAGAAGGAAGACAGGATAAAGACATGCTGTGGATAAGAGACAGAGGTTAATAACAGATATGATTCAATGCAGAGAGGTCTATTAATACATAGTGAGTGAGAAAGGTGACTGGAAAGGAAAAACTCAATGCATCATGGGAATCCCCCGGCAGCCTACGTCTATTGCAGCATAACTAAGGGAGGATTCAGGGTCACCTGGTCCAGCCCTAACTATATGCTTTAGCAAAAAGGAAAGTTTGAAGCCTAATCTTAAAAGTAGAGATAGTGTCTGTCTCCCGAATCCAAACTGGAAGCTGGTTCCACAGAAGAGGGGCCTGAAAACTGAAGGCTCTGCCTCCCATTCTACTTTTAAATACTCTAGGAACAACAAGTAGGCCTGCAGAGCGAGAGCGAAGTGCTCTAATAGGGTGATATGGTACTACAAGGTCATTAAGATAAGATGAGCCTGATTATTTGAGACCTTGTATGTGAGGAGCAGGATTTTGAATTCAATTCTGGATTTAACAGGAAGCCAATGAAGGGAAGCCAAAACAGGAGAAATCTGCTCTCTCTTTCTAGTCCCTGTCAGGACTCTTGCTGCAGCGTTTTGGATTAGTTGAAGGCTTTTCAGTGAGTTTTTTGGACATCCTGATAATAATGAATTACAGTCGTCCAGCCTGGAAGTAATAAATGCATGAACTAGTTTTTCAGCGTCACTCTGAGACAGGATATTTCTAATGTTAGAGATGTTGCGCAAATGGAAGAACGCAGTCTTACATATTTGTTTAATATGTGCGTTGAACGACATGTCCTGGTCAAAAATGACTCCAAGGTTCCTCACAGCGTTACTGGAGGCCAAGGTAATGCCATCCAGAGTAAGAATCTGGTTAGATACCATATTTCTAGGCTTTTCAGGGCCGAGTACAATAACCTCAGTTTTATCTGAATTAAGAAGCAGAAAGTTAGCGGCCATCCAGGTCTTTATGTCTTTAAGACATTCCTGCAGTTTAACTAATTGGTGTGTGTTATCTGGCTTCATGGACAGATAGAGCTGGGTGTCATCTGCATAGCAGTGAAAATGTATGCTATGTCTTCTAATGATGCTGCCTAAGGGAAGCATGTATAATGTAAACAGAATTGGTCCTAGCACTGAACCCTGTGGAACTCCATAATTAACCTCAGTGTGTGAAGAGGACTCTCCATTTACATGCACAAACTGGAGTCTATTAGATAGATATGATACAAACCACTGCAGCACAGTACCTGTAATACCTACAGCATGTTCTAATCGCTCTAATAGGATATTATGGTCGACAGTATCGAACGCTGCACTGAGGTCTAGCAGGACAAGCACAGAGATGAGTCCACTGTCAGAGGCCATAAGAAGATCATTTGTAACCTTCACTAAAGCTGTTTCTGTGCTGGTTTGGAGGAAGTAATTATTGAAGTTAACTCCGATAGATCGATTGGAGAAAAAGAGTCTAACTTAACATCAACGGTACTAAAAGTAGCTGTAGATAATATTACATCTGTGGGATGATTATTGGTAATTTTTTCTGTAATGATTAAAATTTTATTTGTGAAGAAGTTCATGAAGTTATTACTAGTTAACGTTAAAGGTATGGTTGGCTCAATAGAGCTCTGACTGTTTGTCAGCCTGGCTACAGAGCTGAAGAGAAACCTGGGGTTGTTCTTATTTTCTTCAATCAGTGATGAATAGTAAGATGTTCTGGCTTTGCGGTGGGCTTTCTTATAAAGCAGCAAACTATTTCTCCAGGCTAAATGATGATCTTCTAAATTTGTGACACGCCATTTCCTCTCCAGCTTACGAGTCATCTGCTTTAGGCTACGTGTTTGAGAATTATACCACGGAGTCAGGTACTTCTGATTAGAGGCCTTAGTTTTCACAGGAGCTACAGTATCCAGAGTCGTACGTAGTGAGGAGGTGAAATTATTAACAAGATAATCGACCTCTGTTGGGGTAGCGTTCAGATAGCTGCTCTGCTCTATGTTAGTACAGGTCATTGAAGATGATAACAGTGGGTGGATTATATTCTTAAACTTAGTTACATCACTTTCAGACAGACATCTACTTTGATAAAGTCTACTCTCCACCGCTGTGTAATCAATTATTGTAAATGTAAATGTTATCAGGAAATGATCAGACAGGAGAGGGTTTTCAGGAAACACTGTTAAATGTTCAGTTTCTATGCCATATGTTAAAACAAGATCTAGAGTTTCCTGCCTGTGGCCATCTCCCTGTACAACGCATCCACTTAACACACTGGTTACTGCTACAAGTACACGTTTCTTTTCCAGCTATTTATTAATAAGTGACTTATGTGTGTGTGTGTGTGTGTGTGTGTGTGTGTGTGTATATATATATATATATATATATATATATATATATATATATATATATATATATATATATATATATATATATATATATATATATATATATATAGATAGATAGATAGATAGATAGATAGATAGATAGATAGATATATGGAGAGCCGGAGGTGTGGCGCCTGATCTGGCATCCCACACCTCCCCGCCGGATCAGATTGGAAGGAAGCTCTACCTGGCTGCTGCATCCCAGAAAAGGGAAAAAAGAGCAGAGGGGAGAAGAGCGGAGCATTTTTACAGTCCTCTGTTAGGTTTCTCTACCAAGAGGTTAACTGCACAGCCCTCAAGAGGACCTGAGACAGCTGTATCAGTTAAACTGGGTAAAAGTACTGCTAGGTCGTTATCCTGTGAACTAATTCTTCGTGATTCCTCCACAGAGCAGACCAGGAGAGCTCAGATGTTCCCAGTGGTCAGTCTGCTGAGCAGCATCAAACACAGCTGGTCTCCATATTTATGGTCTGTACATGTAAAACAACTACTTTTACATCTATTGTGTTCACAATCATCTCCATGCTGCTCTTTGTAGAGATCTGATGTTTGGCTCCATGATTTCAGTCTGATTGGCTCATTCATAAAGTATTCTGTTCCAGCTGCTGGAGAACAACATCATCACTTTTGTGAAGGACGAGCTGAAGAAGATCCAGAAGGTTCTGAGTCCAGATTACCCAGAATGCTTTGAGAGTCAGAGGGAGGATGAGCGGAAGCAGAGCAGCAGAGAAGCATTTGTGAAGATAACACTGGACTTTCTGAGAAGAATGAAGCAGGAGGAGCTAGCTGAATGTCTGCAGAGCAGTGAGAGGATTTTTTAAAATTTAAGCTGCTGGATGAATCAAACATTTAGTAATGTTTTAAGAGATGGACCAACATGTATTCAGTCAGTTATTGGGGACATTTTCTAAAACATGAACTGATTGTTGACAATGTCTTTTTACTATTATTATTCAGAGCTTCAAGCTGCAGTTTGTCATCGTAACCTTAAATCTGCACTGAGGAAGAAGTTCCAGTGTGTGTTTGAGGGGATCGCTAAAGCAGGAAACCCAACCCTTCTGAATCAGATCTACACAGAGCTCTACATCACAGAGGGAGGGACTGCAGAGGTCAATGATGAACATGAGGTCAGACAGATTGAAACAGCATCCAGGAAAACCGACAGATCAGAAACAACAATCAGACAAGAAGACATCTTTAAATCCTCACCTGGAAGAGATGAACCAATCAGAACAGTGCTGACAAGGGGAGTGGCTGGCATTGGGAAAACAGTCTTAACACAGAAATACACCCTGGACTGGGCTGAAGACAAAGCCAACCAGGACATCCAGTTCGTATTTCCATTCACTTTCAGAGAGCTGAATGTGCTGAAAGAGGAAAAGTTCAGCTTGGTGGGACTTGTTCATCACTTCTTTACTGAAACCAAAGAAGCAGGAATCTGCAGCTTTGAAGACTTCCAGGTTGTGTTCATCTTTGATGGTCTGGATGAGTGTCGACTTCCTTTGGACTTCCACAAAACTACAATCCTAACTGACCCTAGAAAGTCCACCTCAGTGGATGTGCTGCTGATAAACCTCATCAGGGGGAAACTGCTTCCCTCTGCTCGCCTCTGGATAACCACACGACCTGCAGCAGCCAATCAGATCCCTCCTGACTGTGTTGACATGGTGACAGAGGTCAGAGGGTTCACTGACCCACAGAAGGAGGAGTACTTCAGGAAGAGATTCAGAGATGAGGAGCAGGCCAGCAGGATCATCTCCCACATCAAGACATCACGAAGCCTCCACATCATGTGCCACATCCCAGTCTTCTGCTGGATCACTGCTACAGTTCTGGAGGATGTGCTGGAAACCAGAGAGGAAGGACAGCTGCCCAAGACCCTGACTGAGATGTACATCCACTTCCTCGTGGTTCAGGTCAAAGTGAAGAAGATCAAATATGATGGAGGAGCTGAGACAGATCCACACTGGAGTCCAGAGAGCAGGAAGATGATTGAGTCTCTGGGAAAACTGGCTTTTGATCAGCTGCAGGAAGGAAACCTGATCTTCTATGAATCAGACCTGTCAGAGTGTGGCATCGATATCAGAGCAGCCTCGGTGTACTCAGGAGTGTTCACACAGATCTTTAAAGAGGAGAGAGGACTGTACCAGGACAAGGTGTTCTGCTTCATCCATCTGAGTGTTCAGGAGTTTCTGGCTGCTCTCCATGTCCATCTGACCTTCAGCAACTCTGGACTCAATCTCCTGGAAGAACAACAGACAGCCTCCCAGAAGTCTGAAACAGGAGAATCTGCAGAGAAGTTCTACCAGAGTGCTGTGGACAAGGCCTTACAGAGTCCAAATGGACACCTGGACTTGTTCCTCCGCTTCCTCCTGGGTCTTTCACTGCAGACCAGTCAGACTCTCCTACCAGGTCTGCTGACACGGATAGGAAGTAGCTCACAGACCAATCAGGAAACAGTTCAGTACATCAAGAATAAGCTCAGTGAGAATCTATATGCAGAGAAAAGCATCAATCTGTTCCACTGTCTGAATGAACTGAATGATCGTTCTCTAGTGGAGGAGATCCAACAGTCCCTGAGATCAGGAAGTCTCTCCACAGATAAACTGTCTCCTGCTCAGTGGTCAGCTCTGGTCTTCATCTTACTGTCATCAGAAAAAGATCTAGATGTGTTTGACCTGAAGAAATACTCTGCTTCAGAGGAGGCTCTTCTGAGGCTGCTGCCAGTGGTCAAAGCCTCCAACAAAGCCATGTAAGCAAATATATACTTATTCCTTTACTTTTAAAATGTTTATTATTGGTGGGTGGAACCAAAGATCTCCAATGTGGACTCATCAGACTAAAGCACAGATTTCCACTGGTCTAATGTCCATTCGTTGTGTTTCTTGGTCCAAACAAATATCCGTTTTTTAGACCATTCATTTCAGTCGAGGCTCCCCAGTATATCTCTGACCTGTTGAAACCTCATGCTTCATCCCGAGCACTTAGGTCGTCAGGTCAGAGGTTACTTGGTGGTCCCACGTACTAGGTTTAAAACACGTGGGGATCGGGTTTTTCAGGCACTGATACTTGCACAGTTTAACATGAGGTTTCTAAAACTGAACTAGAGTCAGAAATTTGGCACCAAGAAGAAATAGTAATCAAAGTTACAGTATAATTATCTGATGATGGGGAAGCATCTTGTGATTTTTATTTGTGAAATGTGCTATATAAATAAATTTTACTTACTTACTAATAGGGGTGGGCGATATAAACAATATACGATAGAAACTATATAAATTTGGCCAGCTGTACTATTCCCATGTTGTTGCAGTGTATTAATAACTAACCTCGTATTGTGGATGAATAATCTCAGTTGTTCTCCTGACGTTTGCCCCGTGTATAGCATCCTACTATACGATTGCATTTGTCCCTAACCACCAGAATCCCTCACGTTAACTTTTATTGATTGGAAAAAAAGTTGGTGTTCATCCTCCAGCTTCACTGTGCTAATGTTATGCTAACACAGCTGTGTCGCTAGCACGACACACACGTAGCACAACATTATATACCAGGTAGTCCAACTTCAGTAACCCTACAAATGCCACTGCTGTTTAATTTTCTGTCTTCATTTATGTTGGAAGTGGTAGCAGAGCTGTACGTTTTAATTAGTTTCAAAAATCTCTCAGTCAGAACATGGTATGTCATGTTTAGGTGGAAACTAGCGGGCTAACTTCCTGTTAACGTCTAACTCCGTTAAATTTAATAAATTTTGTTTTCATGGATGCATGAATGTTAAACTTAATTGTTACACCTGATAAAGCAGCAACGCTGATGATTTTATTAAAGATGAAATAATTTAGACCGTTTTTAACTCTCAGTGTTTGTTTGACTTTGGGACCTGAAACGGACGGAGTTTTGGACCCAGATTGCTCCGCAAAGCTCCTCACTACGGCAGCCGTAATGCTCTGACAATCCATCAAGCAGTGCGGCTTACCAACGTTGTACTAAAACATTTTTAACAGATTTCTGCACGCCAAAATCGGTTCGAGGTCAGTAAGAACAACCAGACTTCATACATAAGGCACACTTGATTTTTGAGAAAATTAAAGGATTTTAAGTGTGCCTTATAGTGTGGAAAATATGTTATACAGAAGAAAAGAATATATCGCGATATATATGTTACCGCACATGCTTCAAATTATATCGCGACATGAATTTTAAGCCATATTGCCCAGCCCTACTTACTAATTAATTGTACTAGTTGCTCAGTTGCTTTTCCGTTTAGAGGTATAATGGTGATTTAATGAGCAATTTTTTCCTGACATTTAGGTTTTTTGTTAACAAGGACATCTCTTGTACTGATTTTTGTTTCTTTTCTCTTTAGACTGAGTGGCTGTTTCCTCTCTAAGAGAAGCTGTGAAGCTTTGTCCTCAATTCTCAGCTCCCAGTCCTGTAGTCTGACAGAGTTAGACCTGAGTAACAACAATCTGCAGGATTCAGGAGTGAAGCTTCTTAATGCTGCTCTGCAGAGTCCACATTGTACACTAGAAAGTCTGAGGTCAGATTAGTGAATATTTTATTTATTTATGTTGAATTATTTTAGCTGAAAAGTAAAGATCTTTTTTTTGTAGCTTAGCATTTTTAATATTCCTTAGTAACAGTAACCTGCCACATTTCTGTTTAAAATAAGGCAAAATTTTCAACCATTTCTGAAATATTAAATGTTGCCAGTAGTAACTGCTGATTGCATCATCAATTGTTATAAAGTCAGTGTTTGTTTGTTTTTTTGTTTTTTTTTTTGTCAGACTGAATTGCTGTAACCTCTCAGGGAAAAGCTGTGAAGCTCTTTCATTAGTTCTAAGCTGCCCGTCCTCCTGTCTAAGAGAGCTGGACCTGAGTGACAATGACCTTCAGGATTCAGGAGCCAAATATATTTCTGCAGAACTGCAGAGTTTGCATTGTACTCTGAAAACTCTGAGGTCAGTGTTTAGTCCTTTTCACTCCATATAATTTGTAATTTGTATCATATTCTTACTTAAAAAGCTAAGTCTTATACAATTTTAGACTCTGAATTGCTGTTTATAAATATTTTTGTGAAAGTTTGTAAAAATTAGTCTTGGAGGTTTTTTTTTCCAGATTATGTCCTTTAATGAGCATACTAAAGATTAATATAGTACTAACTTCCTGTGATTAGTATTATTACAATTTAAAACATCTTAGCCTATAATAGCCTTGGAAAAACCTGAATCACACACTTACTATTTTTAATAATAATAATGATTACTTTATTTATGCCCGTGGGGAAATTCCTCCGATCATGGAGCCGCCACTCTACCTACTGAGCTATCCCTACCCCTGACTGATATATTGCATTATTTGCAGGTTGTCCTAAAAGTTCCATGAAAAGCTTTAAGCTGATCCAAATTGCTGCAGTGAGAGTACTAAACTGGTGATGGCCAGAGGGGCCGATGGCGCGATATGGCAGCCTCGCTTCTGTCAGTCTGCCCCAGGGCAGCTGTGGCTACAACTGTAGCTTGCCTCCACCAGTGTGTGAATGTGAGAGTGAATGAATAGTGGTATTGTAAAGCGCTTTGGGTGCCTAGAAAAGCGCTATATAAATCCAATTCATTATTATTATTATTATTAAAAGGGGCTAAATGGAGAGAACATATTTCTCCCATATTAGCTTGTCTCCATATATCCATATGTCCTCATATCTGATACTCCTACATTACCCTATTGCGGCACTTCACTGTCAGACAGCTGGTTGACCTCTGGTTCCTTGAGTTTCTGAAAGTAAAATGGGAGGTGCTCCCTTCAGCTATCAACCTCCTCCCTGGTGAAACCATCTCACAGTTTTGAATGAAAAGATAGACATTCTCTCTACTTATAAGATTAGACAGAAGACATTGGTTTATGATAAAGCAAGTGAGGGAAAAGTCAACCCTCCCTAACCCTGGAGGTCTTTTCCTGGGAAAAATGAGTTCCTCCTTCCAGCTGTAGCCAAGTACTGCTCAGTAGAATGAGTGTGATTGTTCATATATGTTCTGTGATATTGTAGGGTTTCCTGCTGTACAACTTGAGACAACTGTTGTTGCTTTATAATGCTTACTCAGTTGGAATGAATAAGGGTCATTTTATCTGGAAAAAATGAAACCCAAGACCAACCTTCACTGAAGTGTTCATTGATTGATGTTTGTTTTGTGTGTCTGCAGTCTGTCAGGCTGTCTGATCACAGAGGAAGGTTGTACTTCTCTGGCCTCAGCTCTGAGCTCCAACCCCTCCCACCTGAGAGAGCTGGACCTCAGCTACAATTATCCAGGAGACTCAATAGTGAAACTGCTGGCAGCTGGTCTGAAGGATCCACAGTGGAAACTGGACACTCTCAGGTATGGAGAGAATGTCTGATAGAGGAAGAAGAGGTGGAAACATTTCCCATGTCCTTCTCTTATTTCCTGTTTGTTTCGTGCAGATGTGAAATGAACAATCATTTATAATACATTTTATAAATGTAATATATAATACATATATAATAAGTTTTTCCTTTGCACACAACAAAAACACTCTTGTAACTGATCAAGTAGGGATAGTAATGTTGGAGGCCTCCAGCGAGAGCTTCTCCATTAACAAGCTGTATATATCTTAGTATATTTAACAGTGCAGTACTATGGTTCTTTCCAGTTACCCCGATTCAGGTTAGACTAATTTCTGTATAGATAGGCGGAGGACATATTTATCCTAGCTCAGTACAAACACTGGAAACAGGATAAATTGTTACACTTTGTTAGATTCTAATATTATTTCATGTCATGTTATACCCCGAATTAAAGATTGTGAATTATTATGTAGTTTTAGTTTGCATTATTCTCCTGAATTAGTAGAAGCTGATAACTATTACATTAGTTAAACTGATTTGCATTACATTAAATTGCTGACTTGTTGTGAATGAATGATATTGTTTTATGATGCATTATACTGCTGAGTTATAAGAAATACTGTTCGCAGAAAGTTATTGTCTAATTTGTCTGAGTAGAAGAGAACAGAGTGTGCTGGAGTTTTCTGCCCCATCTCAGCAGGAGCAGATAAACGGGGAGCCAAGGTCGTAGCTTAGGCGCTGTGTGAGAGAAAGCATGTGAATGTTTAGGTTTTATGATAAGGTGGAGGCACCAGAGGCTATAAAAGTTTGAGCAATGCTCCACCATTTTGAGATTTTGAGGCTGTCTGCATCAGTGTCCATCTCCCACGCGTGTGATCATTAAAATCATCGTTTGACTCAACCCGACCGGACCAGTGTTGTTATTGTGGGTTTTTCCTCTGGTGTCCATCCCCAATATTTTTGAACCTTAACAGCTTGGGGGCTCGTCCTGTGGTATTGGGGTGGAATTTAAAAGTGGACGGTCCGAGGTTGTCGAACGGACAGGCACGAGCCAGTGGTCTGATGTGAGTGGACAAAAGCCGGCTTATCTAAAGGTAAGGCACTACCTGTTGAATTATTTCCAGGTAGTGCCTTACTATTTGAATTATTTCCAAAGTGTGCCAAATTGGATATGACTAAATTAAAGTTTTTTTGGGTTGTATGGAAGCCCCAAACGCAATTTCATTGTTCTTGACAATGACAATAAATAAATAAATACTAAATACTAATACTCACTGAAATTACTGGTAGAGTGTCTGTTTTGATTTTGATGAGAATCACCGTGTGTTATGCAGTTAAAGTTGCTTAAGAGTATTTAATGAAGTTGAAGAAATATGAACGTAATAATGTTGGGTTTGAGTCCCTGGATATTGAGTTAAAGGCTCAGGTAGTTTGGTAGGGAATTGGCTATGTGTTGTTATAGAAATTAGGTCAGAAACTGTTCCCAGAAGTAACAGATACTGTTTAATTGATTACAAAAAAGTTAACTTTCTTCGGTCGGACCCGTTATGATAAATTTGTCAAAATCGGTTAGGTGAAAATTATTATAGGACGGCACTGGAAGTTGCTAAGAAGCGCATAGCCCGGAGGTTACGCTCCCTCCTGGCCGTGGACGCGCGGCTTTGACCTGTCGTCGAACAGGGATAGTTCAGTTTGGCTTAGCTGTGGGGTACAGGGCATCTCGAGATTAAGCTAGGAGTTACCGAGTCTCCTCATCGTTGAAAACGGTGTCATGTGCTTGTTTGGACAAAGTTAAATTGAGTTAGGGACTTTAGAATTTAGGCCAGAGACTGTGGAAACAGATACTGGGATAAAAGAGATAAAAACCACTGAACAAAAAAATTCGGTATAAACTGACAACTACAGGGAGATGTCAACTAAAACTAATTCCACAAATTAAGGATTACAGACTTCAGACTTGTGAAGGGACGGTAGTAGAGGTACTGAGCAACAGCCTGTATAGTTCCTCTTGCCTGTTTCTGGAAGCTTCTGACAAAGAAACCAGCCAGTGCTTGTGACCAGTTGGAACTGGATGTGAGGGTGCAGAAAGTGTTGCTGCCTTCTGGAAAGTGTGTCTAACGACCTGATGAAGAAAGTGAAGAAAACATCAAAGACTGAGCAGAAGAAACTGGCAGAGGAAGTTTTTCACAAGTTATCTGTGTACAGGAAACATGATTTAAGCCAAGGTTAGATTTAGTTGTACATAGGCTTGATGTTGCTGTTGAAGCATCTGGCAATAGGAATATGGTTAGGTAGGGAAGCTCTCACTGTAATAAACCTTTAGAATCCTCGCAAAAAAAACTACAAGTTCACTGTTTTAAAAACATCAAAATGCCTCAAGAGTAAGAAGATAATGCTGTGTGGACACTTAAGTGCTCACATTGTACTCTGGGGAGGACAAAGAACAGATGGAAATGGTGAGGTGATTGGGCAGCTTATAGATAAGAAGGAATTAGTCAGTCTGAATGAACAGGGACTCTGGTCACTGTCAGCTTAGGGAAAGAGTCTTTACTGGATTTAAAATCAGGATCAAGAAACACAGCAGGTTTAATATTTAGTATTTACTGTTATATTCCCATAGATCATCGTGATGTTGTTTATTGTGTTGCTCTTTTTTTTCTGCTTGTTTTCTCTTTTTTCTTTCTCAACAGGTGATCCAGGTGATTGATATATGCATTTTTTGTCTGCTTATTTTGTTGGTTTTTGTTTTTTACCCTTTATCCCCGTCCCTCTTCCCCACTGTTTTTCTTTCCCTCTTTCTTTCTCCCCTTTCTTTTCCCCAGTAATTCTGATGGCAAAAGAGCCAAACGGGACGGGCCAAAAAACCCCCAAAAAGACAGAGCACAGCAGGAATTTAGAGCTGTGAAGTTTACCAGGAAGCAATAGTGGCAATTGATCACAATCCCATTACTTGTAAAATAGGACTTACAGCTGATTAAGAAAGAGTGAGGGGAAAAGAAAGGTAGAAGTTTGATGAGGCTTAGCGGTGAATATTTAAGTCTAACATTAAGCATGGGTTAGATAATGTTAGGATGGAGGAGGACAGAGATGATATCCATGAAAGCTGACTAAGCACAGAATAAATGCAGTTCAGGAACCTGCTCCAATGAGTAGCTAAAGAGTACAGAGGATGATGGTGCCATAGTGAGATCAAGAACGTAACACAGCAGTACTGGACAGAAACAGCTTTCAGGCAGCTTAAAAGAAGCACAATATAAAAAGCTCAGTAGTAGAGAGGAAACCGTTAGGAAAACTAAAAGTACATACTTGCAAGTACTTGCTACAGTACTTTAGGAAGAACTACACCAATTCAGAATGCATGGAGTACAGTTAAGAACATATATGGAGTCGGGAAACAACAACACTATCCAGTATTAGTAGATCAAGGAGCTACAGGAAGTAAGCAGCTACAGGAAAAAGCAGAGATCCTGGTTAAAGAATTTTATCAGTAATTGAAGTGATGAAGAGACATGTGAGGAAAAAAATGAAGGAATAAGATTGAAATGTTGAACCAGGAAAATCCTGGAGAAGAGGATTGTTCTAATAATCAGTTTTCAGTGTGTAAATTAAATGCATGAAAATGACTTCCCCTGAGAAGGATCAGGTGTGTTAGAGGATGGATTGAATGCTCTGCTGCTCTTTTACAATAAAATATGGCAGGAAGCTGGAAAGAAGCTCTAATAATTCCAATTGTGAAACCAAGGAAAGACCTCACTAAGGCTACATTTACACTGCAGGTCTTAATGCTCAATTCCGATTTTTTGATCAATTCCGATTTTTTGATCAAATCCGATTTTTTTGTCTGCTTGTTCACACTACAAATAAAATGCGACAGCAAACGTGCTCTAGTGTGAACGCTCAAAGCGGCCCGCATTCCCAAAAGAAGACGTGACACACAACGCGCTCTGTTTAGACCCAGAGCAAACAATATTGTTTGACTGATGGCCCTTAATATAAAGACTTCGGACTTCACGTCTCCCAATTTTTGCTTTAAGTTATTTTGTTATTTATATAATAATGTAGATAACCTAATAATGATCCTTATTGCTGTTTTAGAGGAGCGGTGCTTCAAAGGATAGTTACAGATTTCTGTCAGAATCTGCAGATTATGCAGTACAAATTAACGTTTCTCCAACGTTGTCTTCCCAGCAGTTTCACCGGATGGCCAGAAAGCGTTCGCGATGTCTTATCGGGCGCTTCTCCGGCGCTGATAATTGGTGTCTGTCTTGTGTCAGTGACGTAAAAGACGGCTTTAATGCGACTTGACCATTCAAACAGCAGTCGCTTTCTGAAACATCGGATATGTATCGGATTCAGTACCACATACGAAAGTGACCCAGATCGGATTTGAAAATATCGGATTTGTCCCGTTCACACGGTCATACCATGATCGGATATGGGTCGCATAGGGTCAAAAAAATCGGATTTGATGCGCTTTCGCCTGCAGTGTGAACGTAGCCTAAGACCACAGGTTATAGGCCTGTAACTCTAATTTCTTATCTAGGGAAAGTCATGGAAAGAATGGCAGTGGACAGACTGATGTATGTGACTGAAAGAAGGCACCTGAAAGAAGTGTTTTCACCTTTTCAGGAGGGGGAGGAACACCATGGACCGAGCAGTCTGCTTAGAATCAGAGATAAGGAAAGCTCAGGGGAATAATGGATTAGTGGGGGCAGTTTTTGGATATAGGATGTAGACTACAGACCTTAAGAGTGGAGAAGTCTGTTTTTTAGAGGAGACATGTCAGATACACCTGTGTAGACTTGGACAGGTAAATGCATTAGGAGATAAGGTGTTGCTTTTATTAGCCAGCTTAAATGATGGAAAATGAATGAGTTGTTCCTGGTTAATATTTTGTGTTTGCAAACAGTATCACATACCCAGGCCTAATCTGTACATACATCCAAAATATACTGATTTTATTGGAGGATAATCCACTAACATGTTTTAATGCACAAGTTCATGTGATTTCTGTGCCCGACTACTGCCGGACTTTGTCTGTGGCTTGCTGCTGATAATAAAAAGTTAAATTTAATGCAATTCAATTTTATTTATACAATGCTAAATCACAACAACAGTCACCTCAAGGTACTTTATACTGTAAGGTAGACCATAAAATGATCAGAATCAGGATACTTTATTAATCCCTAACGTAATTATGTGGCTCCAATTGCTCCAAGACAACAATAGTAACAGACTGAGCTAATTAAATAAAAGAATTTATTACAAAACACTTACAAAATATAAGAAATGGCTCTAATATGTAAACATTTTTGACATTTGATAAATAAAGTGGAAACATAAAGTATAACCTGATAACATCTGTGGACAGGTACTGAGAACTTGTGCTGATCAGCTGAGTGGGATTTTTCACTATATCTTCTCACTTTCTTTAGAGCTACAGACAGTACCTAAGATTTGGAAACATGCTGTCATTGTTCCTGTTGCTAAGGGCAGTTCTCCTAAGGCACTGAATGATTTTAGGCCTGTGGCTCTGACTTCTTTAGTGATGAAGACATTTGAGAAGATAATTAAGAAGGAGATTTTAATGCAGGTTGAACACCATCTTGACCCCTTCCAGTTTGCTTATAGAGCAGGGAGAGGTGTGGAGGACGCTGCTGTCACACTCCTGCATCTCTTGTATAAGCATCTTGAGGCCCCCCACACCCATGCAAGATTATTATTTGCTGACTTTTCATCTGCATTTAATACAATTCAACCCCTCTTACTTGCTGACAGGCTTTACAATCATTTCAAGCTTGACACTAGTCTGGTCGGCTGGGTGACAGATTTTCTGACTAATAGGTCACAATGTGTGAGGGTGAATCGTGTCTTTTCTGATGTGCTCTCCTCCTCTACTGGATCACCCCAGGGTTGCTGCCTCTCCCCCCTTCTGTTCATTCTGTACACAAATGAGTGTCGCAGCAATCTCACAAACAGACACATCCTGAAGTTTGCTGACGACACAGTAATCGTCAGTCTTCTAGTG
Source organism: Rhamphochromis sp. 'chilingali' (assembly GCF_963969265.1). Taxonomy (NCBI): domain Eukaryota; kingdom Metazoa; phylum Chordata; class Actinopteri; order Cichliformes; family Cichlidae; genus Rhamphochromis; species Rhamphochromis sp. 'chilingali'. Next base: position 69,339,625 of record NC_137929.1, on the reverse strand, counting down.
GGGGACGAGTCAGGCCATGGACAGGTTGTAGATGATTTTGTGAATTGGTGTGATGAGTCCTTCCTCTCACTTAACGTGTCAAAAACTAAAGACATGATTATAGATTTTAGGAAGTCCTCTTATAGCTCATCACCCACTATCATTAAAACTGCCGATATTGGGATCGTTGAGAGTTATAAATATCTAGGTGTGGTACTTGACCATAAACTGTGTTTTGAATCTCATGCTGATGCCACTACTAAAAAAGTTCAACAAAGACTGTTCTTTTTAAGGAAAATGAGATCTTTTAATGTCTCATCTGAGATGTTGTCTTTGTTTTATAGAAGTTTTATCGAATCTGTGATGTCTTTTTGTATCGCTGCCTGGTTTGGTAACCTGACAGTGAAGAATAAGAATCGGTTGGGACTTCTGGTAAAAACCGCTAGCAAAATTTCAGGCCGCTGGCAAGATGGACTTTTGGCCATTTACAATAGAAATGTGCTTAGAAAGGCTCATTCTATTATTAATTGTGTGAACCATCCACTTCACAGTGAGTTTGAGTTGTTGCCTTCCGGCCGCCGTTTTAGAGTACCTCCGAGGAGGACTAAAAGACTCCAGGTCTCTTTTATCCCTACTGCGTCTTGTCTCCTTAATGGCAAATAATTATCCTTGAATTTTCTATCATTATTATTGTTATTATTGTTTTATAGTATTGTTCTGTTGTTCTTATCCTCCTGCTGCTAAACTAATTTCCCCTTGTGGGACAATAAAGAAAAATTGAATTGAATTGAATTGAATAATCTTATGTAAAACATTAGGAGCTATATATAGGCGGTGCAAAATTTTGTTCTGGGTTTCTAGCAGGGGGTTGCAAGTGAAAGTAGACCTAAGTATATTAATGGCTGCTTTCCAATCCTCCTCTGTGTATTGATTATTAAGATCTTCCCATTTTTGAATAACACGACTGTACAGCTACTATGAGCATACAGTAATGAGTAAAAAGTAGAAATAAAATGAGTTTGGTCCTTTATCATTTCTTTTTGTTGCAGACAACTAAACTCCACAGTGGAGATGGTTGTTTTGTTTTTGTTTTTACCTGTCCTGTCTGGCACTGGAACTTGAAGGGACAACAGTATTAGCATTAGCGGTTAATGCTAAATCACATCAAAGTACCATTAGCTGCTAATGGCAGCTTACTTAGCATTAGCTAGTTACACTTTTCTAACACAAGGGAAAAGGGTATTAGTGTTAGCTATTCACATTGTTAAAAAGGAAGGAAAAACAATATTAGCATCAGTGGATAATGTTAATTCATTTCAAATTTGCATTAGCTGCTAACGGCGGCCTACTTAGCATTAGCTGCTGACATTGTTAATAAGCAAGGGAAAACGGTATTAGACGACTAATACTAATTCACCTCAAATTGACATTAGCCGCTAACAGCAGCCTACTTAGCATTAGCTGCTAAGATTGTTAGAAAGCAAGGGGAAAAGCTGTCTGAAGGTTCTCAGTCATCCAGGTCATCGTAGTCTAAGGAGTTTGGAAAGAAAAGCGTCTGGACTTCTTTAGGTTGCTTGAAAGGGAAGGTATTATCATTAGCTGTTTTTTCACCTTAAATTAGCATTAGCTGCTAATGGCAGCCTACTTAGCATTAGCTGCTCACATTGTTATAAAGAGAGGAAAAAAGGGGGTATAAAGGTCGTGTCCAAATTCATGGGCTGCATCCTCCTGAGGCCGCATTTGTAGACCGATTACGTCACAGCGACGCGCCGAAGGCTGTCCAAATTCGTAGACTCCTCCGAATGCAGCCGACAAATGCGTCCTCCTTTTCCCCGAATTTGAAGGATGGGTCGGGTGTATCCTTCATGGCCTACCATATCCCAGAATTCATAGCACGGCCCAGCCAAACTCCAGTTTCCAACAATGGCGGCCGCTACTAAGTTTTAAAATTACTCATACTAATCTTTCTGGGTCACAACATAAACTTTTAACATATTTTCAGGCGAGAAAGTAGCTGTGTAAACATCAAATATCTGCTCGTTTTATCAAGATATCGCATATTTGCAAAAGTGCTTCGACGTTTTCGGAGACGTCTACCCACCAGCTCGATAGCTAGCCGGGAGCTCGAGGGTTACTGATGCGGCCGAGAACGGCACAACTCCCGGCACATCATTTTCAGATCACCGCGGACTTTCGCTGCTCGGGTTAAACGTAATATATAAGTCACTTAGACAACCTAAAAATGTTATTGTTGGGCTTTTTTCAGTGTTTTGTTTGTTCGTGAGTAAATCGGTTTGGCTGAGATTAAAGTTATTAGATTAGATTAGATAAAATAAAACTTTATTAATCCCCCGGGTGGGTTCCTCCTTGGTTTTTACACAGCTGACTAAACGTGAAACAGAAAACTGATTAAACAGAAGTATGAGACAGTTGAGAATTTACGCCAGTGTCCTGTTATAGTTTAGATAGCAAGGATTAGACGGCTGAGTTTATTAAACTCCACCGAGACAGCGGTGACGCTAATCAGAAGGCTAGACCGTCCAATTTCACGGCCGTTTACTTCCGGCCTACCCGATCTTCTGAGGACCCGGCCCACGTAGACCGCGAAGGCCGGGTCCTCAGGAGAATGCAGCCCATTAATTTGGACACGACCAAACATTAGCTGCTAATGCTTATTCACCTCAAATTAGCTTTAGCCACTAATGACAGACTACTTATCGTTAGCTACTCACATTCATATAAAGCAAGGAAAACTGTCTTGTCATTAGTTACTAATGCTAATTCACCTCAAATTAGCAATAGAAGCTAACAACGCTAATCAGAGCTGTTAACCCTGCTAATCAGATGATAATATTCACATGACTCAACTCCTTAACTGTTATTGGTTGTGTCAGACGAGCTGTTCAGTTACCATGGTTGCGTGAGCTCTGCTTTATGTTGTCGGTGTGTACAGTACTGTATAGATGCACAGTAACAACAATGACACCAAAAGGGAAAAAAAACAGCTGGCAGCAAAGGCAGGGAGGTGTCCTTTCCAGCTTAACAGAAGAGGAATATAAAGATAGTGAAGGTGACAGTGTGAATCAGTCATATTTCATTTAATACAGGGTGTACTGACAGATCCAGGATCAGTCCAGTCATCAGCAGTTTGATCCACATATGGATTGAAGTGTATTTGTGAAAATGTTGGACTGTTCCTTTATCAGTGTCTAACAGTATGTGTATGAGAGCCATGTAATGTCCATGTGTGCATGCTGAAAGAGACTGTGCTGGTCTGACCCCCCTTCTCATTTCAGGGTGGAGCCTGCTGGAGTCCGATGGTTGAGACCAGGTCTGAGGAAGTGTAAGTGTGTTTTTATTGGGATTCCTTCACATCTCTGATGTGAGGAGTCATCATCAAAGTGTCAATCAATAAACAGATGATGGATCAATAACTGCAGCTGGATTGTGTTTGTTCTCTCCATCAGATTCCTGTCAACTCACAATCGACACAAACACAGTTCACACAAAGCTCAGACTGTTTGACAACAACAGGAAGGTGGCACGTGTGGAGGAGATTCAGTCATATCCTGATCATCCAGACAGATTTGATGTTTATCCTCAGTTTCTGTGTAGAAATGGTCTGACTGGTCGCTGTTACTGGGAAGTCGAGTGGAGAGGAAACATTTATATATCAGTGAGTTACAGACAAATCGGAAGAAAAGGAAACAGTGAAGACTGTTTGTTTGGACACAATGATCAGTCCTGGAGTTTGCACTGCGCTGGTGATGGTCCTCGTTGTGTCTGGCAAAATAAAAGATACACATCCATCTCCTCCTTCTCCTCCTCCTCCTCCTCCTCTGTCTCTAACAGAGCAGCAGTGTATGTGGACTGTCCTGCTGGCACTCTGTCCTTCTACAGAGTCTCCTCTGACACTCTGATCCACCTCCACACCTTCAACACCACATTCACTCAAACTCTTTATCCTGGATTTAGGTTCAATCCTGGTTCCTCAGTGACACTGTGCTGAGTTGAGTGTAAAGAGTGTTGTTCTGTTAGAGAAACACTCTGACTGTTGAACAGGTAGTTCAGTCTGTACATGTCTGTCTCTTTCAGTCAGAAACGCATTTTCAGATTCATGGATATAATCAGTTGATGTTTTAAACTGTTCTAAATGATATTATGATGTCAGTAGACTCCGGAGAATACACAGTCCTAGTCTTGTTAGACCTTACCTCAGCCTTTGATACAGTCAACCATCCTGATAAACAGACTGAGAGACCTGGTTGGGATGTCTGGCTCTGTTCTAGACTGGTTTTCATCTTATATATCTGAAAGGAGTTTTAGTGTGTCTGCAAACCAGATCATGTCGGAACCTACAGAGTTGTTGTGTGGAGTTCCTCAGGGCTCTGTGCTGGGACCTATTCTGTTTTTAATATACATTCTTCCTTTAAGTCAGATAATACAGCAGTTTCCTGAAGTATCATCATCTTTTTGCTGACGATATTCAGCTATATTATTCGTTTAAGCCTGCTGAAGCTCATAAGCTCTCCAATCTGATTGACTGTTTAACCAACATTAAACAAAAACATGAAAGGGCTAGCCCGCCTACAGGTTGTTCAAAACTCTGCAGCGAGGCTACTGACCCGCTCGAACAAGGGTGCTCATATGACCCCTGTTTTAAAGTCGCTGCACTGGCTACCAATCAGATTCAGGTTCCATTTTAAAATTCTACTTTTAACTTTTAGAGCATTACAGAGACAGGCACCCCCCTACATTGCTGATCTGATTCATACACACACCTCCACTCGTAACCCGAGGTCAGCAAACCAAAACCTTTTCGTGGTCCCCCACACTCGTTTTAAAACCCGAGGGGACCGATCTTTCCAAGCTGTTGCACCCAGATTGTGGAATGCACTTCCCCTATTTCTACGGGGTTTGGACTCAGTGGAGACCTTCAAAAAGCAGCTAAAGACATTTTTATTTCAAAAAGCTTTTAATTAGACCAGGGTTTTCATGGTGTATTTTATGACTGTATTATGTTTTTACCTTGTAAAGCACTTTGTGACATATGTCTGTGAAAGGTGCTAAATAAATAAAGTTTACTTACTTACTTACTAAATGATTCCTTGTAAACTTCTTCCTCTTCAGTCCTTTAAAGATGTAAACTCCCATTATTCCAGGATCCACATGTTGTTTTTCTGTCTTTTTCCACTCAGCGCTTCACAGTGAATACCAGTATGTTGTGTTTCTCTGAAGCTCAGTTCTCAACCAGCTCCTCTGCATTTTCATCCCATTAAGAAAGAGAAATCAAACATTTGGATTCATTTTAATGAGCTCAGACTTGTTTCCATCATGGCTGAATAAGTGGACATCCAATAGTAGAATAGAATAGAATAGAATTCAACTTTATTGTCATTGCACATGCACAGGTACAGGGCAACGAAATGCAGTTTGCATCCATCCAGAAGTGCTTTAGTGATATAGATATATTACAATATATATTAGCAATAATATAGATATGTGAGTATATTACAGAAATGGGTCTATTATGGTATGTTATAATGTACACGGTATGAAGTATGTTGTGAATATTCTATAACTATAAGTATGTACAGGCTGTAGTGAGTACAAGCTATGTACAGGATATGAACAGGATATAAATATGAAAAACTATACAGAATATGAAATAAATAACTTTACAGAAATCTGAGATATACAGCTATACAGAAATGGGAACTATGCAAGTTGTAAACAGTTGTAGGATTAAAGATTATCGAATGTACAGAATGATTATTTACACAGAGCTATACAGTAGTGCAGTTAAGATAAGTGAGGGTGTAGATAGTTTCTACAGAGGCTATATAAAGTGCTAGTGGTTGTGAGTGGTGGTTCAGTCCATGTTATTATTGTGTTTGAGGGTACAGTTGTCCATTGTGGGGGTGTGTATGTTCAGTCCATGAGTTTAACGTGGGTCAGATGTCAGGAGGCAGAGTTCAGGAGTCTGACAGCTGTGGGGAAGAAGCTGTTCCGGTACCTGGTGGTCTTAGTCCGGAGGCTCCTGTGGCGCCTCCCAGAGGGCAGGAGGGTGAAGAGTCCATGTGATGGGTGACTGGGGTCTTTGATGATTTTCCCAGCCCTTTTCAGACACCGCTTCCTGTAGATGTCTTTTATGGCAGGAAGTGGTGCTCCGGCGATGCGCTGGGCAGTTTTCACGACCCTCTGCAACGCCTTCCGGTCAAAGTCAAAGTCAAAGTCAACTTTATTTGTCGATTCTGCCACATGTACAGGACATACAGAGAATAGAAATTGCGTTACTCTCAATCCCTAGATAAATAGCAAATGAACATTTAAATATATTTAAATATAAAAGTGATTAAAAATGCAAGTAAAATAATTAAAAAGTAAAAATTTAAATAAATGCAATTTTACATATAACAAGAAAGCTATACAATATACAATATAATGGGTAAGTGACATTGAGTGTAAACCAGGCAGAGTAGTGCAAATAGGCAAATAGTGCAAATGGAGATTTAGTAATGTACGGTAAGAGAAAGTGTAACAACAAAGTCTTATGAGGTAATGGCAGTCCAATGCTCCACAAAGTGACTGGTAACTGGTGCAGGCCAGTGAGTGAGTCAGAGAGTGTGTGTGTTTGTGTGTGTGTGACAGAGTTCAGTGAGACCGTGGAGGAGAGAGGGGAGAGGGGGCAGAATCGGGAGGGAGTTAAGCTTCCTGACAGCCTGATGGATGAAGCTGTCCTTCAGCCTGCTGGTCCTGGCCTGGAGACTCCGCAGTCTCCTCCCCGACGGCAGCAGCTTGAAGAAGCTTTGCATTGGGTGCGTGGGATCAGCCGCTATGCAAAGGGCTTTTTTTTTGCTCTGTCCGAGGCAGAGCAGTTCCCGTACCAGACTGTTATACAGTTGGTCAGGATGCTCTCGATGGTGCAGCGATAGAAGTTCACCAGGATGTCTGAGGACAGGTGGTTCTTCCTCAGAGTCCTCAAGAAGAAGAGGCGCTGGTGAGCCTTCTTGACCAGCTTGGAGCAGTTGGTCGTCCAGGTGAGATCCTCGGAGATGTGAACTCCCAGGAACTTGAAGCTGCTCACACGCTCCACAGCCGTCCCCTTAATGTGGATGGGTGGATGTGGGTCAGCATTCCTCCTGTAGTCCACGATGAGCTCCTTGGTCTTCTCGGTGTTAAGCAGCAGGTTGTTTCTGTCGCACCACTCAGCCAGACGATCCACCTCCTCCCTGTAGGCGGCCTCATCGTTGTCACTGATGAGGCCAGTGTATCAAATATTAAAGATATTTTGCATCTCTCATGTTTCTGTTATTCTATAAAAACAGCTGCTTTAAAAACCGATCCAATCAAAGAAACATGAACTTCCATATTGATTAGATCAATACGTACAGCTCTGATGTCACTAACCTCTCCTTGAACTCTTCATTGATGGTGATTTGTGGTCCTCTGCTGGTGAGAAGATGAACTGCATGATGTCGGTTTAATGAGCACAGATGAGATGAAGTGTTTTTAAGTCTGCTTTTTCTAATTGCTCAGGGTCCTGCTCCAGGAAACAGCTTCAACAAACACTGGCTTTCAAAATAAGACCTCAGTCTGAGTTTTTAAAAAAGCTCTTACCTTGGAAGGAATTGACATTTAATATTCATGTTATCAGCCCATCAATGGGTGTTATTAGCAGTTATCAGCTTCATAGCTGTGGCTGAGATTGGCCCTCCTGCACCTGCTAGCAGGCTCAGTTGGTCATTATCACCAATTGGTGAGCTGGATCGCTGTTGGAGGGACGATGATGAATCCAGATCCAGTACAGACAGACTCCACTTCACACTGAGATGGGCGCATGGCAGCTAATGTTACACCCCTGAAAACGGGGAAAGAATCACGAGAGTGATTTTGACTTGCGTCTCTCATGCAGTTCTTTATTGCAATCAAAATGAACATAAATGTTTCACATTCTGTATTGCTTAATGTCACATGGTGGAAGGAAAAGCTAAATAATAAACCAAAATGATAAAGTGCTTACTATACATATACCTGAACATGTTTCCTGACAAAATGGTTGACAATAGAAACGTTTCTAGCTCCTGCCGTTAGCTTAATGGACATTATACAGTACCAAACAGAGGCTCAAAACCACCTTGTCTCTGTGCACAAAACGACTGTGATATAATGCTTCTAAAGCTTACAAAACAATGAAGGGTTACCTATTAAATATCTTAACAATGTACAGATTGCCTATATATGAACTTTGAAACACTTTTACCTGAAAACAGTTGTGTCTGAGATTGTATGTGCAGTTTTTGTGTCTGAGCAGAGAGTGAGCTGGATGGTGTGAGTCCCTGATAATTCTCTCTGCTCTTTTTTGGCCGTGTTGTGTGCACAGAAGGGCCATGGAGGCAAGTTTTGTTCCCATAATCCTCTCTGCAGACTTTATGACTCTTTGCAAAGCCTTCCTCTCTGTCTGTGTAGTGTTTCCATACCAGACAGTGATACCTGCGGTGAGGATGCTCTCTATCAGTCCTCTGTATGCCTGGGTGAGAGGGCGCTGATTTCTGGCTTTCCTGAGCAGCCGAATGAAATAAAGCCTTTGCTGGCCTTTTTTCACTGTTGTTGTGGTGTTGAGAGTCCAGCGCAGGTCTGATGAAACCTGCAGTCCCAGGAATCTGTGGCTGTTTGCCTTCTCCACCTCTGTCCCTTTCACGATAAGAGGTTGCAGGGGAGGGAGTTCCTCCTAGAGTCCAGTATTAATTCCTTGGTCTTGCCATGTTGAGGATGAGGTCGCTTTTCACACCATAGACAAGAACATTGTCTACTCCCCCCTTGATGAGCCCCAGGATGGTGGTGTCCTCAGTGTATTGGAGTTTTCCTGGGTGGAGACACAGTCATGGGTGTACAGGGTGAAGAGTTTGGGGCTGAGGCAGCAGCCCTGTGGAGATCCAGTGCTGACGGTGAGCTCAGCAGACACGTGTCCTCCCATTCTCACCACCTGTTGTCTGTCTGTCAAAAAGTCTGGAATCCAGTTATGGGTGGGTGTTGGGATGGTGAGGTATATCAGCTTGCCTGGGCGGATGGTGTTGAAAGCAGAGCTGTAGTCCAGGAAGAGCATCCTGACATATGTTCTGCTGCTTTCCAGGTGTTGCAGAGTGTGGTGCAGGGCTAATGCTGTTGCACCATCCACTGATCAATTGGGGCTGAATGCAAACTGGAAGGGGTCTATAGTTTCAGGGACAATGTGATTTGAGTCCCTCAAAGGAAGAATTCTGTATCTATAAATGGATCATGGACTTTCTGACCAACAGACCCCTATTTGTTAGGTCAGGGCATAACAGCTCTACCACCATCACACTCACACTGGCGCTCCACAGGGCTGTGTGCTGAGTTCGTTCCTCTATGAATGCAGACCTAGGTATTGATTCAACTCCATCATCAAGTCTGCAGATGACACCACGGTGACTGTCTCATCAGGGACAATGATGAGTCTGCTACAGGGAAGGGGTAAAGCACCTAGCTATGTGGTGCTGACAGTAACCTGCTCCTGAGTACCAGCAAACCAAAGAGCTCATTGTGAACTTCAGGAGGGAGAAAACAAACACCCATGTCCCCATCTACATAAATGGCACAGCTGTTGAACGGGTCTCCAGCTTCAAGGTCTTGGGGACCCACATCTCTGAGAATCTGACCTGGTCAACTAAGACCTCCAGCCTGACCATCAGCGCTTCTTTTTCTTCAGGACACTGAAGAAGAACCACCTGTCTACTGACATACTGGTTAACTTCTACCACTGTGAGATACAGAGCATCCTGACCAACTGTGCCGCAGTTTGGTATGGAAATTGCTATGTTGCTGACCACAAGGCACTGCAGCGGGTGGTGAAAAGACGTCACAGGGACTCTACTTTCTGCCATTGAGGATGTCCACAAGAAGAGATGTCTATGCCGAGCACACATCATTCTCAGGGACTCCTCTCATTCTGCCAATAAACCCCTCCAGCTCCTCCCCTCCAGGAGGCGCTACAGGAGCCTTCAGACTAAAACCAGCAGGTTTAGGAACAGCTTCTTCCCCACAGCTGTCACTCTACTGAACTCAGTCCCCTGCTGAACCTTTCCATCCACACTCACTGTCCATCCACACCCCCCTATCCCTCCCAGTGACAATGATCATGACTGTCATTCATTCTCAACATTCACCATGTGCACACACTGGTTACTGCTATAGTTTAGGACACTGACATAGTATGGTCTCTGTGATAGTGCGTACACTGTTATCTATTATAGTCTGCTCAGAGAGCTACGCTTACACTGTGTTAGATGTATTCATAGCACTCTGTAGATCTGTTTACCTCACACCTCTACATCTGTATATATTTAGCAAATCTGTATATTTGTTCATAGTACATCTGTTTATCTGCCGATCTGTATAGCAGTATAGAACATCTGTATGCTATACAGATTATCTGTATATCTCTACATGTGTATACACAGTACATCTGTACATTTGTCTGCAGTTCATCTGTATATTTGGTCTCTCTGTACATAAACTGTTTATAACTATTCCACCTTTTACACTACCCTTATCTGTATATATCAGTATATTGTGGACTAGAATATGTTTGAGATGCCTCTGAGGATGTTTAGTAAGAAAAAACATTACATCATAAATATTAAGGTGCTCTACTGGAGTGAAGCAACTGGAAAGCTGCACAAGCAGAAATGAACGTTCACTTTTCAGCAACTATTATAGTGGAGCCTGAAGCCTGAACCTACAGCGAGTGCAGCTCTGCAGCCAGATCTGTGAGCTGAACTAAGTGGCAGCAACATAAGCATTTTTTTCCCACAATTTTAAGCTGTTTTTTAGGAATCATATCATGAGATTGGTGTGACTGAGGAGGTGCGAGAATGTATCTGGAAAAAGAAATAAAATTGCCTAATACAGGGGTGGGGAACTCCAGGTCTCAAGCTCCAGTCTCCTGCAGGATTTAGATGTGTCCTTGATCCATTACAGCTGATTTAAATTGCTAAAATACCTTCTAATGGTGGGTGTGCATCCTGACACTACCCCTCAACAGGTCTTGAAGTTCACTAGAGGCCTATAAATAAACTAATCATTTGATTCAGGTCTGTTCACCAGGGTGAGATCTAAAACCTGCAGGACACCGGCCCATGAGGCCTGGAGTTCCCCACCCCTAGCCTAATACATCTAGGACACAATTTAAAGCTTTACAAACTTAATTACGATTATGTTGTCTGAGAACTAACACAGAGCAGAAAACGTACCTTGTGATTGAGCTAATTTTTTATTATTCCTCCACAGAGTGGACCAGCAGAGCTCAGAGGTTCCCAGTGGTCAGTCTGCCCAGCAGCATCAAACACAGCTGGACTCCATATTTATGGTCTGTACATGTACAACAACTATTTTTTACATCTATTCTGTTCACAATCATCTCCATGCTGCTCTTTGTAGACCGGTGGATTGTCAGTGTGTCCAACATGGATCTGATGTTTGGCTCCATGATTTCAGTCTGATTGGCTCATTCATAAAGTATTCTGTTCCAGCTGCTGGAGGACAACATCATCACTTTTGTGAAGGACGAACTGAAGAAGATCCAGAAGGTTCAGAGTCCAGATTACCCAGAATGGGAGGATGATGAGCAGAGGAGCAGCAGCAGAGAGGCATTTGAAGATCACAGTGGACTTCCTGAGGAGAATGAAGCAGGAGGAGCTGCCTGACCGACTCTAGAGCAGTAAGAGGATTTTTGTAAAAAGATTTAACCTTCTGTGTCATGGCACTTGGTCTTCGACCCAGTCTTTCGATCTTTCTGGACTTTACTGGGTTATTGAAATATCGTATGAGGCTAGTTTCATGGTTATGTTTACATCATGTATAACGTATGATTTGGTGTAACAGCTGAATCTTTTACAAATATTGAACAAGTTCTCACAATCACCTCTTTACAATGGACTATAATGTTTAAATGATTTGCCTGTGTGTAATAAACCATAACAGGACATTTCACATATCTGTAGTAAGAAAAATCTCTTTCTGAAAACACTGCACGTCTTTAATGTGCTGCTTGCTTGTGACTTCTTGATGTTGGTAAATACAATAAATGAAAAATACATGTACAACTGTTACGGATTCAAATATTGGGGATGGAGACAAGAGGAAAAACCACAATAACAACACTGGTCCGGCCAGGTTGAGTCAAACGATGATTTTAATGATCACACGCGTGGGAGATGGACACCGTACGCAGACAGCATCAGATCTCAAAATGGTGGAGCATTGATCAAACTCTTATAGCCTCTGGTGCCTCCACCTTATCATAAAAGCCTAAACATTCACACTCTCTCTCACACGGCGCCTAAGCTACGACCTTGGCTGCCTGTTTATCTGCTCCTGCTGAGATGGGGCAGAAAACTCCAGCATGTTCTCTTCTAATCAGACAAATAAGGCGATGACTTTCTGCAAACAGTATTTCTTATAACATCATAAAACAATATCATTCATTCACAATAAATCAGCAGTCTAATGTAATGCAAATCAGTTTAACTAATGCAATAGTTATCAGCTTCTTCTAATTCAGGAGAATAATGCAAACTAAGACTACATAATAATTCACAATCTTTAATTAGGGATATAACATGACATGAAATAATATTAGAATCCCACACATTATGCTTCTGCTGTGAAGTCCTTTTTTTTTGTTATTACTGATATATGATATTCCATCGGGAAGACATGATTATTGAACAAATAATGAACAAGTTCTCACAAACAATTCAGCTGTTACACGTTTCAGTATCTGTTTGTATTTCGTGGAATCAACATTTGTGTGCGAGTACACAAAAATCAGTACAGTTATTGCAAAAGTACCAAAAATAAACTAAGCCGACTCACAACTGTACAATAAAACTGTTACAGCCTCATTTTGTTTTTTCACTAATTGAAAATATTTTAATCACAATAATACAACCTGATGTGTAAATATTGGGATGACCACTAGATGGCTTCAGATCTCCATAAAATAAAAATCCGCAGAAACATGAGACGTGCTCGTTTCTACACAAATAAATAAAACAAAGCATTTTAATAACGACATGAAAAAGAAAATACTCTACAGCAGTTGTTAACACTTACTACGCTGACCTATTATTGCTCTTGTATATTACAGATTAGTATGAAGCAATTGCGAGAGTTTTTACTGAGACCATAAAACTACATCTCCCTGATGATGACGACAATGTTAAAGATGATGGCGAGTGCTTCACCAGATCTCAAACTGCGTGTGCTCCTTGAAGGCTGCTCTGATGATGATAATGGCGATGGTGATGATGGCGAGCGCTTCACCAGATCTCAAACTGCGTGTGCTCCTTGAAGGCTGCTCTGTGCACGATGTTGTTGCTGAAGAGTCTAGAAAGAGACCAAAGCAGAGAGCAGACGTCACTCACACAGAACAACATGAATCCACGTGAGCTCAGGCTGTGAATGATTCCTCTCAGAGTCTGAGAAGAAACTCCTTCATGTTGGCTCACCGCACACAGTGGATGGAGGGGTTGATGGAGAGCAGCTGCAGTAACACATCGGTCGAAGCATCAGTGATCTGATTGTGACTCAGACTGTAACACAAACACAACATGTGGCTCTAACTGATCGCTGCACATTATATTACTGTAGTGTGTGTGAACAGGCTGATGGTTGTTGGTGCCTCCCACAGGAGGATCAGTGTGTGACACTCACTCTAGGACTTGGACTTTGTGCAGATGTGTGATGAGAGGGAGCAGCAGCTGGTCAGTGAGCTGACAGTGACTGAGGTCCAGCTCTGTCAGCCCTTCACACGAGTCCAGCATCTGGACCAAAGCCCCGCAGACCCTCTGATCCAGCGTGCTGTGACTGAGATCCAGCTCTCCACCCAGGGCTGTACACAGAGACACCGCCCGCCTCACTGCGTCCCTCTCACTGTTCACAGGAACCAGAGACAGCAGCTGGAGGAGGACAGTGTTACTGACTCTAAACAGGACAAACAGAGAAACTGTCAGGATGCATCAACACCAGCGTGAACAAGGTTCTCTCTGGTTCAGACTCTTCGGTGGTCTTTCCCACCTGAGGCGGACCCTGTGGAGGACAGGAAACAGCAGGTCCAGCACGCTGTCCTCCACCTCACAGTCTCGCAGGTCCAGCTGTGTGTCCCGGCTGCCCTGTGTCAGGATGGTGGAGACGGCCCTGCAGTCATCAGCAGTCAGACTCAGAGGCTCAGTCTGATCCTCCTCCGGTAGCTCCACACAGGAGGAGCAGGACAGATCCAAGCTGTGCTGCAGAGTCCTCAGCAGGCCTGACGCTGCCTCCTGCTGGACGTCACAGGCAGCACAGCAGTGGATGAACCTCAGCAGCTGGTTCCTGTCAACACTGGAAAGAAACGCATGGAGACAGAAAATCTAAAATGATAGATGCTGCAAACAAACTGCTGGCTCCAATAAAATGTGTTGATCTTTAAAACTAAAGGATTTTAAGAACAGCATCTATGAACTAGCAGCAGACACATTATTGTAATTAGATGTTGGATTTATGCACAGCACTCATGTTATTAAGACAAAGTCACACTGAGCCCAGTTTCCCTGCTTGGGCTGATTGTGCAGGTGGATGTTAACAGATAACAGCTTTAAATGAATAAGGACTCTGTTCATCTGGTAACTCGGTGTTCATGATTTACTGCATTTATCAGATTAAAAGCATCATTTGTCAGCAGTGATGAAGAGTAAATGTCTCCTTTGTGTCCAGGAAGCCACAGAAACACAGCATGTAGCAGATTATTTTAATGGGTCCAGTTCAAATGTGTCTGCAGACAAACTTGTGATTTGCAGCCTTCAGCTTGTTGTTCGAGCAGCTGATAAAAGTAGCCCAGGAGGTGTAATGACAACACTTGATAATAACTATAATTAATACAATTAAATTGTTAATTCGAGCAATTTTAATTCACTAAGATTAAAATGACAATAACGCTGATGATACCATTTGGTAAAACCACAAATGAGACACACAAATCAGAAGCAACAAGTCAGAGGCTGCAGTTTGGGAAACACTGAAGACCACCAGAAATGTTTGGGCCTCATTTGTAAACGAAATGATTTCCAATAATATATTTTTAAACAATTATCTGTATAATTAATGAGAAATTGCAAAGCTGACATTTGTAAACTTTGTAAATAATTCATGAATATTGTGTGACATCTAAAAACAGGACGGCTAATGCTAAGCTGCAGTGTGTTCAGCGATAAGTCGGCCCTTGGGTGTAAATAAAAAAAATGAAACTTTTGATTAGTCTGAATTTCTTTGTTGTTTAGTAAAGTTTGTGTTGGATTAAAATACAACAAACGGCTCTCACTGTTGCCATGACAGCGGGCTAATGCTAAAGAAAAGCGTGTGTGAATCTCTGAGACTAAACAACAGTCGGGGGCGGGGCATCTGTGATGAAACCCTCGATGATAAGTAGTGAAATAAACATCTGGTCATCATTAAAGAACACATACCATAGTGAGAACATGTTGTTTGTGTCATCAGAGTGTAATTATCGTCTCTTTCCAACTATGATATATAAGATAGGAAGCTTCACCACATTGTTGTTCGTACATGTCGCCACTATGAGCACCACTATCAGCGGCTCTGGGATTCTTTTCCAGGAAAACTGAACTCAAAGCCGTCTTCAAACCAGCTTACTGTCTGTAAACATCAACATGAACCAGTTACTGTTTGATCCTGTTTCCTGTTCCGTGTTTGCTACGGTGACCCTGGGTTGTTAGACAGGCACCCACTAATAAAATGTGTTATTGTTGCTGTTGTTGTTATTATTACTGCTCTACCTTTAAATGATGTTCACTCTGCCTGCTGTTTGAACCTTTCCTTGTAGTTTCTTGTTCAACTGTTCATGTAATCTGTTCCACACTAACAGTAAAATGTTAGCTTGTTTTTGAAGCATTATGTTACAATAAAGTGTGTTGTTCAGCAATCACACAGCGCAGCACAGAAACGAGCTCTAATATCTGACCTGAGACGAGAAACGCTGTCCAGCATGAGCAGGATGGACTCTACTCCCCCTGCTGGTATGGAGGTCCACAGCAGGTTCAGTCTGACTCCGTCTCCGTGTCTGAGGATGAAGATCAGAGCAGCACAGTCCACTGAGTCCAGCTGTCTGCAGCTCAGGCTGATCACATGACCGAGTGACCTCAGCAAACTGGGAACAGCGTGACTGTCGTGAGCTCTGTAGAGCTCTCTGATGGAGCTCATCACAAAGCTGGGACTGGGCCTGAAAACAAAGAGTTTATTTCCAACTTTGTTTAAAGGATCCATGAAGTGCTGATTAAAGATGAGACAGCATTTCAAATCCTCCTGATTAATCAGCAGAAACTGTGTAAAAGATCAAACCACATTCAGCACCTTTTAAACACAATCCTGTCCAGAAAGGGAAGCAGACGTGTGGTCTCCTCCTGTAAGAACAGGTTCTTCCTCAGGTCCACAGTGATGGTCGGAGCCGACGGCTGCTGCAGCAGATAGTGAAGCAGCTCCCAGCTCAGGCAGCAGGAGGTCAGGTCTCCACCAACCTTACTCAAGAAGGACAACGTCAAGTCCTTGTCCTGGGTTTCATGGAGGAGAGACAGGAGCTGCTGGAAGCTCTCTTCACTCAGTCTGCAGAGATCATCAATATAAAATAAGCTTTGAAGTAAAAATCGACATTTTATTTGTCCTGTGATGTTCAGAAAGACATTTACTTGACTGTCAGAGGACCATGATGGAGCAGCAGTGCAATGAGACCCTGAGGAGGGATGCAGGTCTCAGTCAGGTCTAACCGTCCGACTGTCCAGTATCTCAGCAGGGAAGCCAAACTACTGACGGCCCTCAACAATACTCTGTGTGATGGTCGGGCTTTCTTAGGCACAAGAGAAAGCTCTTCAACAGCCAGCCGACGGGCCGCTCTGCCTCTTCTTACCCACTGAGACAGCAGCAAGGACATGTCGATGGAAAGCCTGAAGAACGAAGAGACGAAAGAGCAGAAATGATGAACACCAAGAACTAAAGATTCACATAGAAATGATGTTAGAAGAGCAGGAGAGAGTCATGGTTTCACTTCCTGCCTCAGACTGTGTAGTTGTGTTGTGTGTCTGAAGAGCAGAGCGCCTCCTCTGGCAGACATCTTGCTGGGTGTGAGGATGAGATCCACTTTAGAGCCGCACAGTTTGAGAACTCTCCCCACAGACCAGCAGCTTTTCCTGTGTAACGCTCCTGTTAGCAGCAGCTGGAAGCCCAGCAGCTGCAGCAGAGACTCCAGCTGCTGGGCCTCCTCTCTGGATCTTACAGACATGGATGTGCACACACTCTGGAAGAACTCTGGATCACAGCTGGAACACAGTGAAGATGGGATCAGAGAACATGCTGGAAACGTTCTGCAAATGAAACCATCATCACTTATTTACCTGAGCTGTGAGATAAAAGGCAGACACTGCAGCAAACTCCTCACTTCACTCTCTTCATGTGAGCAGCCTCTCAGCTCCACTTGTTTCTTCTCTGGTTGGAGTTTCAGCAGCTCCAGGAGGATGGAGGTCTTTCTCTCTGAGAGGTCTATGGACCAGACTGCAGGAGCTGACTGGAAAACTGGCTGTAATGATGGAAGGACACTCAGACCTGTTTCAGTCTCACAGTCCTTCACATGGGAGTACAGATCCAACAGGAAGTCACTCTGATATTGCTTCAGATCATCATCATCCATGTGTCTCTCATGAAGAGGGAATGTCTGATATGTGCACACTGATGCTAACAGCTCCAGGATCTTCTCTCCTGTCTGCTGCTCTCTCTCTGCTGCTGCACAGAACAGACTCACAAAGATCCTGATTTCACCATCTTGAGTCTCCAAATAAACACTGCAACAATAAGAAGGAAACATTCAGTGATGATTTGATGTGAGCTGCATAAAAACAGCCACACACTGCTGATGGACTCCATCTTGTATATAATGAAAGTCCATTTAAAGCCATCTTCCATCAGAGCAGCTGAACAGTGTTCTTAGACAGTTACTGACTCACAACACAAACACTCAGCCTGTGTGTGAAATCACTGCGTTCTGAACTGTAACTGTTATTTTGTTCGCTGTCTGACTTTAGAGAGTCAAACACTAAACATCAACAATGCAGAAACACACAGAGGGGAACAACAACATCTACAACAGCAGCTTCACCTGCTGCTCACATCACACACCTCTCTGCTGTCTGACATCTTCATCTGCTCACTATAGAGCTGCTACCACCATCATCATCATCATGCTCAGTAAAACAAAGGCAGAGATAAAGTCCAGCTGCATGTAACTCATTCATTTACTGAGTTACGTCACTGAAGGACTCGTTGAGTTTGCTTTCATGCTGTTTCCATGGCGATGATGGATTCGGGTGTAAAGGATGTTTCTGGCATGTGTGCACTCCAACTCTCTGCAGCAGGAGCTCAGTCACATGATCCTATCAAATATAAATCTAACCTTTCTGATGAGAACGTCTTTATTCTAGATCCTGATAAACATTAAAAGTCGTCTGATATTTATAGAAAATATGAAACTTCATAGCAACAAACAGCTGAACACGTCAGTGAAACACAGGGATGGACTGAGAACGTTTCCCTCTGAAATATGACAGAGTCTGAATACATTTATAACATGATCCATGTAGATGAAGTCAAACATATGATGCTGATGACAAACAGCACTAGGGCTGAACGATTATGGAAAATAATCTAATTGCGATTTTTTGCCCCAATATTGCGATGCGATATGCGATTATTTTTTAAGGTCTTTGTCTTCTGTATTATTAAACAAAGACAAGCAATACATCATATAGTATGGCCAATACTATATTACATTAATTTTAAACTGTTCTTTCCTGGAAGACAGACCTCTGTTATGATGACATGAGGTGATGCATGAATTGATGACTGACATTTTTATTTAACTTCTTCAATCACAACAGTATATTTGAACATACACAATAGTTTATTTTTAGCTTACAAACATCTGAGCATAAAGTGCTGACAAGGAACCCTGGTGTAAACATTAAAATGAAAGTCAGTACAATGTGCAGATTGCAGAAATATACATAAACAAAATCAGTGGCTTTACCACACTCAGTTTTTCGACATCTGTGAACTACTAGACAGTCATTCAATTAAAAAATAATATTAAATAAATAAAACTAATAAATAAAAAATACACACATCTTACTGATCTCTGCAGTCAGTAACATTACACATAAAGTGCAAACATAATAGCAATTGTATAAACACACACACAAACACGCCTTTAAAGTTTAAAGGCGTGAAATTGGACGGTCTAGTTCTGATTAGCGTCACCGCTGTCTCGGTGGAGTTTAATAAACTCGGCCGTCTGCTTCTTGCTATCTAAAATATAACCAGACACTGGCGTAAATTCTCGACTGTCTCATACTTCTGTTTAATAAGTTTTCTGTTTGACGTTTAGTCAGCTGTGTGAAAACCAAGGAGGAACCCACCCGGGGGATTAATAAAGTTTTATTTTATCTAATCTAATAACTTTAATCTCAGCCAAACCGATTTACTCACGAACAAACAAAACACTGAAAAAAGCCCAACAATAACATTTTTAGGTTGTCTAAGTGACTTATATATTACGTTTAACCCGAGCAGCGAAACTCCGCGGTGATCTGAAAATGATGTGCCGGGAGTTGTGCCGTTCTCGGCCGCATCAGTAACCCTCGAGCTCCCGGCTAGCTGTCGAGCTGGTGGGTAGCAGACGCCTCTGAAAACGTCGAAGCACTTTTGCAAATATGGGATATCTTGATAAACCGAGCAGATATTTGATGTTTACACAACTACTTTCTCGCCTGAAAATATGTTAAAAGTTTATTTTGTGACCCAGAAAGATTAGTATGAGTAATTTTAAAACTTAGTAGCGGCCGCCATTGTTGGAAACTGGAGTTTGGCTGGGCCGCGCTATGAATTCTGGGATATGGTAGTAATTTGGACAGCCTTCGGCGCGTCGCTGTGACGTAATCGGTCTACAAATGCGGCCTCAGGAGGATGCAGCCCATGAATTTGGACATGTCCAGAGTATAATCGCAGCCTTTGCGGTTAGAAAATTGCACTTGATCATGTCGCGATATTATCGCAAATGCAATATATCGTTCAGCCCTAAACAGCACAAGACAAAATCATCACTTTACAATTCATGGAGCTCCAAATATTTCCATCACTTATTTTCACAGCAAATCTTCTCTTACAGATATTTGACTCATGTGAAGAGCATGTTATTTACCTGAGCTGTGAGATAAAAGGCAGACACTGCAGCAAACTCCTCACTTCACTCTCTTCATGTGAGCAGCCTGTCAGCTCCACTTGTTTCTTCTCTGGTTGGAGTTTCAGCAGCTCCAGGAGGATGGAGGTCTTTCTCTCTGAGAGGTCTATGGACCAGACTGCAGGAGCTGACTGGAAAACTGACTGTAATGATGGAAGGACACTCAGACCTGTTTCAGTCTCACAGTCCTTCACATGGGAGCACAGATCCAACAGGAAGTCTCTCTGATATTGCTTCAGATAATCATCCATGTGTCTCTCATGAAAAGGGAATGTCTGATATGTGCACACTGATGCTAACAGCTCCAGGATCTTCTCTCCTGTCTGCTGCTCTCTCTCTGCTGCTGCACAGAACAGACTCACAAAGAACATCACTGCTTCATGACGATTCCAAACATGAACACTGGAACAATAAGAAGGAAACATTTAGAGATGATTTGATGTGAGCTGCATAAAAACAGCCACACACTGCTGATGGACTCCATCTGGTCCATGGTTCCTGTACATAATGACGCTCCATGTTAAATATAACATAAACGAGGGAAACATATCATCTCAGTTGCAGCACATAACTAATTTATTAATCCTCATAAAAACAAGAAAACACAAATATTTTAGAAATTTGTCAAAATTCCACTTTTAGAAGCTTCTTTAAATCAAGAAGAGACGGTAAAAACTTTACTTTAAGATTAAATGAATAGAAAAGTTGTTTTCTGCTTTCTTTGTAAAGTAACTATATACTATGTGTATACTGCATGTGGTGAACGCATGTTCTCCATCAAAACTCTTCACTAAGCTTCTGAATACAATCTGACTTACCTGAGCTGTGAGATAAAAGGCAGACACTGCAGCAAACTCCTCACTTCACTCTCTTCATGTGAGCAGCCTGTCAGCTCCACTTGTTTCTTCTCTGGTTGGAGTTTCAGCAGCTCCAGGAGGATGGAGGTCTTTCTCTCTGAGAGGTCTATGGACCAGACTGCAGGAGCTGACTGGAAAACTGGCTGTAATGATGGAAGGACACTCACACCTGTTTTAGTCTCACAGTCCTTCACATGGGAGCACAGATCCAACAGGAAGTCACTCTGATATTGCTTCAGATAATAATACTCATCCATGTGTCTCTCATGAAGAGGGAATGTCTGATATGTGCACACTGATGCTAACAGCTCCAGGATCTTCTCTCCTGTCTGCTGCTCTCTCTCTGCTGCTGCACAGAACAGACTCACAAAGATCCTGATTTCACCATCTTGAGTCTCCAAATAAACACTGGAACAATAAGAAGGAAACATTCAGTGATGATTTGATGTGAGCTGCATAAAAACAGCCACACACTGCTGATGGACTCCATGTTGTATATAATGAAAGTCCATTTTAAAGCCATCTTCCATCAGAGCAGCTGAACAGTGTTCTTAGACAGTTACTGACTCACAACACAAACACTCAGCCTGTGTGTGAAATCACTGCGTTCTGAACTGTAACTGTTATTTTGTTCGCTGTCTGACTTTAGAGAGTCAAACACTAAACATCAACAATGCAGAAACACACAGAGGGGAACAACAACATCTACAACAGCAGCTTCACCTGCTGCTCACATCACACACCTCTCTGCTGTCTGACATCTTCATCTGCTCACTATAGAGCTGCTACCACCATCATCATCATCATGCTCAGTAAAACAAAGTCAGAGATAAAGTCCAGCTGCATGTAACTCATTCATTTACTGAGTTACGTCACTGAAGGACTCGTTGAGTTTGCTTTCATGCTGTTTCCATGGCGATGATGGATTCAGGTGTAAAGGATGTTTCTGGCATGTGTGCACTCCAACACTCTGCAGCAGGAGCTCAGTCACATGATCCTATCAAATATAAATCTAACCTTTCTGATGAGAACTGTCAGGTTTTGTATTATTGATTGTCATTTATGCTTAGAAATATCTACTTATATATGCTTAGAGTTTTATAATTAGTTGTAGATTGGTAGAGGTTTGATCCTTAATAGTCTGCAAACTTTGTGTGCACACCTACATCCTGGGAGCATGGGAGAGGTCGTACATTTTCTTATTGTTTTATGGCAGGATAAACGTGGCTGTATCTGTTTTAGGCTAAGTGCCTTTGGTTTAGATGAACTGCTGGACTTCCAGACCAGCAGGTTTAGGGAAGTCATTTATGGGGTCACACTCTGACCCCCCCCCCCACACACACACACACACACACACGCACACGCACACGCACACGCACACGCACACGCACACGCACACGCACACACACACACACGTTACTCTTTGTGTGTATGTAGACGTCGTATGTTAATGAACCTATGCATATTCATGTGACCTCAATAAAAGAGCAGTGTTACGGGGGAACGGACGAGAGCAACTGGGGTCAAGCGAAGGAACGGCGTTTGTCCGGTTCTCTCCCGTGCACGAGTAACATGAAGAACTTTGCCTACTTCGTGTCTTGCTTGCTGTGTAATTAGATTGTCTTCAACGTTCCTGCAAATAGGTTCAAGCTACAAACCTATCACAGTGCACTCCAACTCTCTGCAGCAGGAGCTCAGTCACATGATCCTATCAAATATAAATCTAACCTTTCTGATGAGAACGTCTTTATTCTAGATCCTGATAAGCATTAAAAGTCGTCTGATATTTATAGAAAATATGAAACTTCATAGCAACAAACAGCTGAACACGTCAGTGAAACACAGGGATGGACTGAGAACGTTTCCCTCTGAAATATGACAGAGTCTGAATACATTTATAACATGATCCATGTAGATGAGGTCAAACATATGATGCTGATGACAAACAGGCAGCACAAGACAAAATCATCACTTTACAATTCATGGAGCTCCAAATATTTCCATCACTTATTTTCACAGCACATCTTCTCTTACAGATATTTGACTCGTGTGAAGAGCATGTTATTTACCTGAGCTGTGAGATAAAAGGCAGACACTGCAGCAAACTCCTCACTTCACTCTCTTCATGTGAGCAGCCTGTCAGCTCCACTTGTTTCTTCTCTGGTTGGAGTTTCAGCAGCTCCAGGAGGATGGAGGTCTTTCTCTCTGAGAGGTCTATGGACCAGACTGCAGGAGCTGACTGGAAAACTGACTGTAATGATGGAAGGACACTCAGACCTGTTTCAGTCTCATAGTCCTTCACATGGGAGTACAGATCCAACAGGAAGTCACTCTGATATTGCTTCAGATAATCATCCATGTGTCTCTCATGAAGAGGGAATGTCTGATATGTGCACACTGATGCTAACAGCTCCAGGATCTTCTCTCCTGTCTGCTGCTCTCTCTCTGCTGCTGCACAGAACAGACTCACAAAGATCCTGATTTCACCATCTTGAGTCTCCAAATAAACACTGGAACAATAAGAAGGAAACATTTAGAGATGATTTGATGTGAGCTGCATAAAAACAGCCACACACTGCTGATGGACTCCATCTGGTCCATGTTTCCTGTACATAATGACGCTCCATGTTAAATATAACATAAACGAGGGAAACATATCATCTCAGTTGCAGCACATAACTAATTTATTAATCCTCATAAAAACAAGAAAACACAAATATTTTAGAAATTTGTCAAAATTCCACTTTTAGAAGCTTCTTTAAATCAAGAAGAGACGGTAAAAACTTTACTTTAAGATTAAATGAATAGAAAAGTTGTTTTCTGCTTTCTTTGTAAAGTAACTATATACTATGTGTATACTGCATGTGGTGAACGCATGTTCTCCATCAAAACTCTTCACTAAGCTTCTGAATACAATCTGACTTACCTGAGCTGTGAGATAAAAGGCAGACACTGCAGCAAACTCCTCACTTCACTCTCTTCATGTGAGCAGCCTGTCAGCTCCACTTGTTTCTTCTCTGGTTGGAGTTTCAGCAGCTCCAGGAGGATGGAGGTCTTTCTCTCTGAGAGCTTTATGATCCAGACTGCAGGAGCTGACTGGAAAACTGACTGTAATGATGGAAGGACACTCAGACCTGTTTTAGTCTCATAGTCCTTCACATGGGAGCACAGATCCAACAGGAAGTCACACTGATAATCTTCATCCATGCGTCTCTCATGAAGAGGGAATGTCTGATATGTGCACACTGATGCTAACAGCTCCAGGATCTTCTCTCCTGTCTGCTGCTCTCTATCTGCTGCTGCACAGAACAGACTCACAAAGATCATCACTGCTTCATGACGATTCCAAACATAAACACTGGAACAATAAGAAGGAAACATTCAGTGATGATTTGATGTGAGCTGCATAAAAACAGCCACACACTGCTGATGGACTCCATCTGGTCCATGTTTCCTGTACATAATGACGCTCCATGTTAAATATAACATAAACGAGGGAAACATATCATCTCAGTTGCAGCACATAACTAATTTATTAATCCTCATAAAAACAAGGAAACAAATATTTTAGAAATTTGTCAAAATTCCACTTTTAGAAGCTTCTTTAAATCAAGAAGAGACGGTAAAAACTTTACTTTAAGATTAAATGAATAGAAAAGTTGTTTTCTGCTTTCTTTGTAAAGTAACTATATACTATGTGTATACTGCATGTGGTGAACGCATGTTCTCCATCAAAACTCTTCACTAAGCTTCTGAATACAATCTGACTTACCTGAGCTGTGAGATAAAAGGCAGACACTGCAGGAAACTCATCACTTCACTCTCTTCATGTGAGCAGCCTGTCAGCTCCACTTGTTTCTTCTCTGGTTGGAGTTTCAGCAGCTCCAGGAGGATGGAGGTCTTTCTCTCTGAGAGGTCTATGGACCAGACTGCAGGAGCTGACTGGAAAACTGGCTGTAATGATGGAAGGACACTCAGACCTGTTTTAGTCTCATAAGAGTACAGGTCCAGGAGGAAGTCACACCATTTCTCTTTAAGAGGACTGTTTTTGTATGTGCACACTGATGCTAACGGCTCCAGGATCTTCTCTCCTGTCTGCTGCTCTCTCTCTGCTGCTGCACAGAACAGACTCACAAAGATCCTCGTTCGGTCTTCATCTGATGTCTCAGCATCAACTCTGCAACAATAAGAAGGAAACATTCAGTGATGATTTGATGTGAGCTGCATTGAAACAACCACACACTGCTGACACACTTTGCAATGTTTGTGAGTTTAATCTGGATCTTTGCTGATTTTCTGTCTTCAGTAAAATAAAACTTTGATAAAAATCAGAGTCTGTTTATTTCTTTGGAAGTCAGCAAACTCATAAATTGAGCAGAGGATCAAATAATTATGTCACTGCTGTAAAAAGGTAGAACACTGTGAGAACAGCTGTAATACAGTGTTGTATTATTCATGTACGTCGGAGTATTTGGAGAGTTTAGATTTTATATTTGCTATGGTCACTGAATCCTGGTGTTTCTTGGTTTAATGCAGTAACGTCTGTTTTCTACAATGTTTCTATGACAGGAAATGCTGTTTGCGTTGGATTCTCTATGATGAAGGAGATGGCGAGCCACCTCTGAACCTCATCACCTCCTTAGCCTGAGCAGCTGCTCTGAGTTTTCACTGTGCCAGACGAGGAGGCCACGCCCCCTTTTCCAGCCTTCACCTGAGTTCACCTGTGTGAAAGCACAGCACCAAACAGCTTAGCTGCTGTGTTTCACTCAGGAGCACTTTGGAAGTGAACCTGACTGGACGTCTTTACTAAAACTGACTGACTACAAACCAGAGGAGCCAACGACAGAACTTCCAAACTCTTCAACATCCCAGAGACACTTTGCTGCATCATCAGGTGACTCCTTGTGATGAGGGAGCAGCTAAAGTAGCTGTAGAGGCTAAGCCTATGCTTGAAGCCACTGAGGTGGTCGTTAACGGGGGTGACGCGATGTCATTTTTATGCATGAATTAAGTTCACACTCCAATAAATCCAGCAGTATGTATCTTGTCCTTTTTGGTCTTTATTCTGTATCGACTTAGCATAACAGCGCAACGGTCACAAACTGTTTGCCTTCTTAATGACACACCTGACGCCGATTACGTGCGTCTACCTTAAATACCTTTACATTACATAATCCAAACAGAAAAAGGTGACCTCTAGTGACCACATAAGGTATTAACCCAAGAATGGCTCCTACAGTAGTCTTGATCGCTTCAATATCAACACTGTGTTCGTGCTGTTTACACTCGTCTGTGACGCTGTGTGAAATATTCACTAGTGTTTTGTGATCATTCACATTTGATTTGATAGAAGAAGTTTCAGTACATTGAAGTTAAATCTCTTCCTCTGAGTCTCTTCCTCTCTTAAAGCCTCAAACTCACACTCTGGCCCTGCTCATTTAATATTCTGCAAACCTTCAGTGAGTTATGTTTGCACTGTGTGATCAATATTTGTATGTTCTGTATCACTTTGTGCGTTTTCCTTTTCCTGTCATGAAGACAGCTCAGACCTGCTGGCGTCTCCAGGTCCTGCTGAGCTTTCAGGTTATGTGATAAATGCTTTGGAAGTCATGGATGGGCCTCACTTTAGACCAGCTCACACAACATACTTCACTAACAACCAGTAACTGTCTGAATTAACTCAGGAATATCTGTAACACATGTACAACTTTATAAAGTGTTCGTCCATCATTGGAAAAGTATCAGACTGCTGTCATTGAACATGTTATATTTGAGCCTCTTCAGCAAAACTTCATCATGTGTATCCATGATTATGAACGACATACTGAGGAGGAGTAATGCTTCATAAATGATGAAACAAGTATTAACTAACACTAATGCTGAAGAGTGTGCAGCTGTTATAAAGTGTTAGCAGCAAAACACTAAACATCAACAATACAGAAACACACAGAGGGGAACAACAACATCTACAACAGCAGCTTCACCTGCTGCTCACATCACACACGTGGAAATCACATATTTACCAACATTTTACAGTTAATTCATTTAGATTAAGATTTGTTTACTTTGAAAATTAGACTCAATTAATATTTTCTGGTCCAGAAAAGTCTTAAACACAAAGATTCACATGTTAGTGGCCACGTTGAGCCTCCTGTCAGTGTTTAGTTTCACCAGACTAGCTCTCTGTACCTGGCTATATCACCATGGTAACAGATGCTGAACACAGCCTGGTGTAGATCAGGTTATGTTCAGTGTCAGATTAAAATCAGCTGTAAGTGACACATTTTCTCTGAGTCTTTTATGTCCAGTCTGCTCTGAGCTGGAGCTCATGATAACATGAACGTCACAAACTCCTTCACCAGATTGTGTGTCAGAGCTGAATGCAGCGAGTAACCTTTCATGTTTAAGTGGATCGAGGTCAAAGTGTCACAGCTTTAATGTGCAGCTGTCAGCTTACAAATGAACTGCAGCACAGAGCGCTCACACACATTCATTCATTCACATG
Source organism: Rhamphochromis sp. 'chilingali' (assembly GCF_963969265.1). Lineage (NCBI taxonomy): Eukaryota > Metazoa > Chordata > Actinopteri > Cichliformes > Cichlidae > Rhamphochromis > Rhamphochromis sp. 'chilingali'. The sequence goes on along the minus strand of NC_137929.1, from coordinate 69,311,928 downwards.
TTAATGATTGCTACCAGCATCGCTTAGTCTCCTTTGATGCAGCAACAGTGTTGCCTGTGTTGTTATAGTTACATATTGTTTATAGCTCTGTGTCACCTGTTAATGTAACAATATTTCTTATTAATGGAGGTGAAGTCAGTGGGTCTACTTTGTGTGGAAGAAGACAGAAATAACGTATGAATGGTCGTTGTGTGGATGTGGAGAAGAGAGGCCCCAAATGCAGGCTGAAGCTGAACATCCTGGATGACTCAAACTGTTTCCCTCTGCAGTGACAGCTGCTTGATGCTGTTTTGTTTTAAAGCCCATCAGAAACACATAAATACCTTAACAGTACAATTTTTATTAATATTTTTAATGAAGCTTTTTTTCCCAGGAGGTCTTAGTGATGCTGTAAATGTCACTAAGTGCAGTTTTATTCTCACAGACAAACTGTCACATGTTAAAAAACTGTTGAAGGTAAACGTTACAAATTTGTGGACTCATTTCTATAAACTGGCTTCAATCAAGCAGCAACTAAATTGTCAAATAGAGCTAAAATATTTTCATAATTATTTTCAGCACTCATTTATTGACAGACAGACTTTATTGTGTGAAGAGCGTGTCGTGTACCTGAGCTGTGAGATAAAAGGCAGACACTGCAGCAAACTCCTCACTTCACTCTCTTCATGTGAGCAGCCTGTCAGCTCCACTTGTTTCTTCTCTGGTTGGAGTTTCAGCAGCTCCAGGAGGATGGAGGTCTTTCTCTCTGAGAGGTCTATGGACCAGACTGCAGGAGCTGACTGGAAAACTGGCTGTAATGATGGAAGGACACTCAGACCTGTTTCAGTCTCACAGTCCTTCACATGGGAGCAAAGATCCAACAGGAAGTCACTCTGATATTTGTCACTGGAATGAGAATGAAGAGGGAATGTCTGATAAGAGCAGACTGATGATAGCATGTTGAGGATCTTCTCTCCTGTCCTCTGTTCTCTCTCTGCTGCTACAATGAAGAGATTCATCAACAACTCAGTTTGATCTGAGAGATTTCCTGATGACTGACAGAAACTGGAAGAAAGAAAAGAAAACATGATGTGATGATTTGATCTGAGAACAACAAACAGAAACAAGCAGCACTGATACCGTCCTAGATATGTCTCAGATAAATATCTCCAGCATTAAAAATACATTCAAGACATAAGGTCAGTACTACAGTTGGTTCAATTATTTCTATAAAGTAACTCGACTGGATTTTAAACCACAATTGAAGATCACATGAAAACATTGAGTGTTTAATAAGTAAAACCAAAGAGCATACCTGAGTGAGTGGATGTGGGGTAAATGGTGTAAGAGGAACGAGCTCGCACTTTGACAGACTCTGTGATCACAGTGAAGGCAGACTTTCACCTTCCTCTTCCTCTTCTGCAGGACTCTCACAGCTCCGTCATACAGTTGTGTTTCACTGTTGACTGGGAGGTGCAGCTGATTCTCAGTGAAGTCAAGTAAACTCACGTAATCCACGTCCACCTCACTCAGAAGAGAAATGCTCCACAGCTGGCGTGACAAGGAGTCACTCCTACAGTTGGAAGGTTGGTAGAGAAATTCACAAGTTCACATGTAATCAGCTGCTGAGAACAAAGTCTATTTGTGTAGATTCATGCTGAAACTGAAGAACCATGTTCGCCTTTTTCATGCAAAACTCCTAATTTATGCAAAGCTGCCAGAGGCTTAAGAGGATTGACTCTGCATACGATATAAACCAGAGACGGGTGAGCTGATGTGAGTTTGCAGCCTTCAAGGTTTAGAAAGTAAATCTTAAACAAGTGTAAAATCTACATTCAAAATACGAACAGATATAGTCAGCAGAGTCACCGCAGTTTGAACAGGATGTAAGAATCATTCTGTCTACAGAAATAACACCATATAAGACACATGTGGAGCTTCAAATGTTAGAGATCCTGCAGCTGGCTTTTGGGGCTGTGCAGGGCTCTCTCTTCTGGAAGATGATTGAATAAAAAGAAATATAAAATGTTTTGACCACTATGAGTCAGATTTTCTCTGTTCTATCATGGGGACAAAAGAATCGGGGTTTAATACTAATTTACCTCTTGTAGCAGTTTTTATCTCTGGTTATAAGGACAACTTTACCCTCCTAGGATGTGGCGCCCACATATGGGGACATCACATTTTGGTTGCCTACTAGACAACAATACTAAGTTTTGCTCTTTCAAATGAACCATGTGGCTCAAAGGGGCACAATTGTTGTTTCTCCTTTTGTTTTTGTACTCAGGAAAAATGCTGCTGTGTTCAGACACCAAATAAAGAGTTTTGTACATCATTACTCAATTGTGACTGTATAGTGTTCTACTATAAAGTCACAAGAGCAAAAAGAAATGTAAAATGCATGAAAGAGTTCGGGTGTTAGGAGGTTAATGGACTGATCATTGCTGACGTGTTTGGGTCTTGCTGTTTGGTTAGAAACTAAAAAACAAAGATACTTCTCTTAAATCTTAAAGGTTTTGACTCACTGTCAGCTTGTTTGTTGTGTTCAGGAGATGAGCTAATATTTATAATTCATTGTACATTAATGAGAAAACTGTATTCAACTAGCAGACTAACAACATGAAAATTTATCTAAACACATTTTTGTAGAGGAAATCCTTATATTTATGTTTATATGTGAACTAGAGGGTGAGGCATTTTGACTTAGTGGATTTTAACTGAACACAAGGTAACAAAGGCAGTATGTTTCTCATTGGAGAATAAAAGCTATACGTGTCTGCCTGATAACTCAGGAGTAACAGCTACAAATGAACACAGCATTAATCTGGCAGATAGGTCTGTTACTCTAACCTTACTTTGGGTTGTCTTTAGCACTGCTCATGGCCTCTGATCATGAAATTAACTTCACAATAATTATGAGACCATGGGTCAGTGTGATGCAGTGGTGCTAGTTTACAAGTTAAATGTGCTTCAGGTGAGACTGAAAACGTCTTAAATAAGTAATAAAATCTCTCATTCAAATGACAAACGTCCAGGTAAAAGTTAGTTAGCTTTCTGGGATCCCCTCACCTGGATTATTGTGTATGCATCAAGACTAAAGAATAATGTTACCAAATACCTAAAGACTACGTACAAACTTTCTGCTGTGTACAACTCACTGGAAACATGATGAAACAAAGCTGAAACAAATCCTTCTCACTACAATGTTTTCATTTTTCACTTTAAGAAAAACACATACTGCTCTAAATCACTGAATGCTTTACATTTAAAACATTAAAAACAGATGTACAGAACCCTTTAACTTCAGATCTAAATGTTCTCACTTACCTTTGAAGTTTGCTGAGGCATCCCAGCAAAGGCCTCATTCCCTGTTTTGATGCTGTTGTATCCTCCAGGTTCAGCTCTATTTTCCTCTCCTGACTCTGGCTGATAACATAGGCCAGAACACAACACTGCTGAGGATCAAGAGTCTCTCCACTCGCATCAATACAGTAGTCCAGTTTATCCAGGAGACAGAGGCAGGCATCAGGTGACTGAGACTCATAGAGGCATTGACATAAGAACATTAAGTCCACTTCACAGTCTTCACTGTCACTACAACCTACAAAGGTGGTCACCAAGTGTTTGAAGAACCAGTCAGACGTGTCTCTGAGCTGCTGAGGAGGAAGGAGAACTTCTAACAAATCAGTGTTCTTCTCATTCAACAGTCCACACAGGAAAGGGACCAAGTGTTTCATGTGTTTGCTGCCCTGAACCAGACACTGCTGTAGAACACATCTGGTCTTCTCTGGATCCTTTAAGACCCACAGAGCTGCAAAAAACTCCTGAACCGTGTAGTGGAGAAAGGCACACAAGGGTTTCTTTACAGTTGGGCTGATTTGAATTACATTCCTGCTCAAAATGGCCAAATTAGCACAGCTGTCTAGCTTGGGCAGTGATGTTAGGCTCACATTTTTCCCTTCTGTTGCACAAAAAGCTGCCTGAGATAAAGACAGTATTGCATCCCATTTAGTGCTTTCATTTTCAGATGTCTTGGAAACATTCCTCTGATTGCAGAAATGGAGGATATTGAGGTATATTTCAGTAACTGTGCAGGGATGTGGAGAGAAATCTGAGCCCTCAAAGCTAAAGCAGGCGACCACCATCAGGGCGTACATGGGGACGTGGCAAAGAGAGAATAACTCCAGGTTACACAAGACTTTGTTGAGGTGGTTCTCACTCAGATTCTTGGATAAGTACTCTCTGATGCCCTGCTCACTGAAGCCTTTCACTTCCACTCTGAGACAGTCCCAATCCAACAGGAAGTCTGCTGACTCCACCTCTGGTCTGCAGGTGATGATGATCTTTGCTTCGGGTAGAAGGGTCTTCTGTATGAGCTTAAACACCACAGATGTAGAGCCAACATCTGTAACTCCATCAAAAATGATGGTAACACTGTCAGCATTATCCTTTATGTCCACTAAGACCTCATCGTTGCCTTCATCTGGTTCACAGAACACACTGAAGAGAAGATCCTCCAGTTTATGGACCTCTGTGATGTTGGGTGCTTCTCTCATATCAAAGTAGAACATGTAATCTAGATCCTTGTTATCTTTCTCTGACCACAGTTTCAACATCTGATGGACCACAGCTGTTTTCCCAGTTCCAGGTTTTCCTACCAAAAGGATTTTTCTTTCATATGTTTTCAGCAGTTCACTGGGAGAGGTTCCATGTTTGTCCTCAGGTATGTAGGCCTTGAGTTTTTTAGTGCGAACCTTCCTGCTTTTCTTGATCTTTGACTTTTTTATTTTGGATGGTGAAGCCTGTCCTGGTGTGTCTAACACAAGCGAGGTGTAGGACAGGGAGTTCTGCTTGTTGAACAGGACTGCTTTACTTCGGGCCCATGATCTTTCTGAAATCTTTCGAGCTTCTGATTTCAGCTTTTCTTGGTATCTGTGACACGGGCTGGGGCCTGAAAGAAAAGAGGTGTGGGAGAAATTAATTAAAAATTTATTTAGGGATTTAACTCATGTGTCACTGAACAGCACTGCATTATAAATGAGTGTGATCACGAGAAATCTTGCCACAGACTTCAGTTTGTTTAAAAATACCTTGTAAATATGTTACATCCATGTTGGTGTCATCCGTGAAGGAAAAGCAGCTGATCCAATAGTTCAGGTTAAATTTGTCTCGTGAAGAGGAATCTGATGCTGTAATTTCCAGAAAAGATGGCGGCCTTTCTGTTCTTCTCTTTCTTGTTATGTCAATAATCCTGAGAAACTCATAGCAGGCTGCTTCCCCTTTTTTTATGACACGGTCCACAATTTCTCTGGTTTTGTCAAAGTCGTCACCCGCTGTCTTTATTTTACTGACTTCTTCCTCTGAGAAAACTTCTTTCTGGTAGAGATGCTCTACAATCACAGTGAGACCCTTTAATGTTCCCACCAGTTTGGGCTTGGCCCTCCTGACGTACTCCACAGCGGACTGAGATGTACAAGCCATGTTTCCTTTATTTCATGTACAAGCCATGTTTCCTTTATTTCATGTACAAGCCATGTTTCCTTTATTTCATGTACAAGCCATGTTTCCTTTATTTCATGTACAAGCCATGTTTCCTTTATTTCCTGGATTTCTGTTGAAAAAAATGTGGATTTAAACAAAATGTAATTCATTTCAAAGATTCAGACTAATATATAATTTTGATGTTGCTCCTGTTCCTAGCATTGCTAGGCTTTGTTTTAAATTGATGTGTCAAGTGTGTTTATAATTTATCCTCAGTCTTTGACTTTTAGTTTTTTCAGCATTCTGGTTTTTGATTTTATTTTCTTGTCTTCTTTAAATGTTTTTTTCTTTATTATTTTGCAATTGACAGCACCACCACTCTCTTGGTGGCGCTGTCACTTGGTGTTCGCTCGCTCTGCGTGAGAGTATCACTTCCTGTTCCTGCTGAACCACAGTGGTGTTTCTGAGTAGCTTATCTGCTTAGCAATTTAATTAAAAACTTTTAGATACATTTTTTTTCATAGTATAATCTTCGCGTGCTTCATCCGAAGCACACTCTCTGTGTACTCACTACCTGATTTATAGCCAAAGTATTCACTCACTGTGTATTTACTGTTTCGCTAGCTTAGCTTAGCTCTCTGTCTCTCTTCCACAGCATGTCTTTATCCTGTCTTCCTTCTCTTACCCCAACCAATCACAGCAGATGGCCCCGCCCCTCTTTGGGCTCTCACACTCTGAGGGGCCTCTGGATGTCTGCCTGGATCTCCTCCATGCCTGCTTCATGCCCTCATTGGAGGGGCTATCACTCCCCACACCCTCTAGCATATTGTTAAATGGAGGAATGTCTTAAAGCATTCTCAATCATCCAGGAAAGTAAATCTCCAAAAGTTGATTCTGTTCATCTGGACGTAGCGTTTTGTGGGAGAAACGTTTCATCATCATCCAGGTGACGTCTTCAGTCTCAGCTGACTGCAGGTTTCAATCTTATAAACAAGACATTTGCATATTGACTGAAACCAGCCCACTGAAGGAACAATGGGCTGGGAGATCAGTTTCTTCATCATTAATATGCAAATTGTCATGACCATTGATCAATGTGATGAAATGTTGCTCCCACTGAAAATGCTACCTCCAGATGAACAGAATCAACTTTTGGGTACATGGAGAAACCTTTTGAATACAAGCGCGCTCACGCACTTAAGCAATGCGGTTGAAAAATGTGGGTGCGCCTAACTTTTGTGCTGGTTTTCTTAGGCGCACCAGTGCAATCATGGCAAAAAGTTAGTGTAGAGCCCTGTAGATGAGACCTAAACTAAACACAACTGTAGCGACTTCCACAGTCGCTAGAGGTCGGGGTGGAGTCTGCCTATTTGCCTGACGCGCTGTCAACTTTACGCAATAATGCGAGAGGTGGAATTGCTTGCTTGTTTATTAAAGTGCTTTGAGAGTTTACAGAGTAATGTCATCGGCTCCTGATTCAGACTCTTAAACATCACAGGCTCTGATGCAACAAGGGGAAACTCGTGGTGCAGCGGTCAACAAAAACTACGGCTCCAGCTCTCCTCTCAGAGAATGACAGACTGACCACGCCCTCTTAATTTCACCACTAGCACCCACGTGACTCCCGATACACATCACCATAGCAACCAAACAAATGAAAACCCAGTGATCATCAAAATTCAACACATTTAGTTATGGCTGCTACAACAACAAAACCCTGACTAAATAACGGCACAAGAACTTAATATATTTCCAATATAACATAAGAAATCAGAAAATACAAAATAAACTCAAACAGCTGGGTCACACACCCAGCCCCTGACAAATTGTCTGATTAGAAACATCTGGAAAAACACAAGAAGACCCTCACTGTTGTTTAACTTCCACAGCTGAAAAGACTCTCAGCTGATCTGCATGTTTCATCATTTCCTCTTATTGTTTTTTACTAAATGTTTATTGCTTAGTGTTCAGTCCATCGTGTCAGTGAGGGGCACAGACCAGAGGGAGGAGAGCAGGTAATCATCATATCTGTGAGCTTTAGAGCAGACTGAAAATTACTACTTTAAATATTCATAAATTATTTTGAATAGGAAGAAGAAATCATCTGTGGTTCTCATGTCATGTTAAGAAAAAATAATATTACAATTGTGTATTAAACAAGTAGATTTTAATGTTTATTACAGTCACTAACTCATCATGTAAAATAAGCCACAGAAATTAGCATTGGTTACACCGCACAGTGCAAAAGTCTTGAGCCACCCATGACATCATTATATTTCCCTTCTAAGGATCCAGATGTTCTTCTAATTTCTTAATGCAACAAGTTTCCAGGTTTCTTTGAATATGGTGTAAATGTTTGTTTGTTTCTCTGCCTGCTACACATCTATTGTAGGATTTGCCCAGCTCGCCTCTCCCGGACAACCTTCCGCTCTAAGCTTCACCTCCACCCGCGTCAAGTAAGGCTGCTGCAATCTGCTGCAGGTTCACTGAAACCACGTCTAGCCTGCTTTCAACACGTCCCTGTCACAGTGACTCTGAGGTCTCCAGCTCATAACTGCACTTGCCAATAGCTTCAAGGTTCCTGCTGGATGTTACCCCGTGCCTGGTTCCCCATTCCTCGTCCTTGATGACCCCCCCCCCCTTCCCTTTGTGACTCTTAGCCCTCACCCTAGCACATGTGGGGACTCCTATGGTGGCTCACTGAAATGTTTACTCATAGTACTGTTTCATAGTTTATAGCGTTTTTCTCACAGTACTGCACTGTAAAAAAGGGCAGTGAAATTGACATAAAAACCATGTAAAACCCCTACAGAAATGTATAGTAAACCCCAAAACACAACTTTCCTGTTTCGATCACAGTGAATTATTGTAAACCTTTAAACAGAATGTTCCTGTTATATTTACAACATGAATGTGTGATTATAATCAAATTTATTGGTTAAAACTACAAATACTGTGAATAAAAACAGTGAAACACCGTAATACTCATAACCAAACAATCATGTTAATTTGACATGCAAATACTGTAAAAATCACAGTTTTAGTCAGTTTTTCTTAAAAACACATGACGTATATGTAAGTCACTTTACAACTGCATGGATGTACTGGGCCTACTTTTAACATGATTCATGAAATGATGCAAAGTCATGGATAGGACTAATAAAAATGTTTTCACAGAAGATGTCATTGTGAACCTGAGAGGTTGCCTCTCCATTTATAGGCTATATAAAAATATACAATTAAAATTGTTTACATCATGTTTTTTTCTTAAATCATTTGCAGCCTATTGTAGGGTAACCAATAAGAAATTATTATTTAACGACTAAGTAATGCTTCTGTCATAATGCTTGTATTCTTTATGTTTCTTTTAATTGCAATGTGATACTTAGACTAGAATACTTTTTTGGGTTAGGTCAGCAATGTCTCATTATTACAGGCTAAACAAACTTACAGTGCCTCCCATAGGATCTCTATGGTGCCTCATCTCCACAGAGCTGTAAGCTACTTCAGGCCACTCACAGTTGCACTGAGCGCGCCTAATTTTGAATGTGCATCTGAAGCTCGTCTCTGATTGGATAATGACGTGAGGGCGGGAGGAGAAGAGCGCCTAGTTCACGACTATAGCTAACGAGCCAGCACGAGAGAGAAGACGGGAGAAGAAAACATCGAACTTTCAGCAACTACGTTGTTAGGACAAATTACAAACATACGATTTCAAGTGTTTTTTGAGGATCTGTGTTTGTTCGTCAGAAAGTCTGCACGGTAAGTTCAATATCTTGGCGACGTTTTTTCGAGATAAAAGCACCAGTTGATATTTAGACCAAGGCTCATAACCTAGCGCTAGCATGCTAGTTCAGCTGAAAAGCACAGGCAAACTTTAGAAATACTAAAAATGATCATCTGCGTCTTTTGTAAAAAGGTATTGGTCACATTAAGAGGCTATGTAGTACATTGCAGAGTGCATAAGAATGAGCCTTGTTGTATTTTTAAATGTGTTGGCGCCAATTGCAGCCAAACATTCACCACGTACTCTGCTTTCAAGGGGCATTTTTATCGTGTGCACAATGCACCTGCACTTCAAGCTACTCCTAAAGCTCTTGTTGCAGATTTAAAATGTGCGGTTTCATTATGTGCCCGCCATTTTCAAACAGTGAAAGAGCTAGTGTCTCACTTAAATGATCATATTGCAGGGGGCAGGTCTGTGTCATGTCCAGTAAGTGGTTGTAAGCATATGTTTAAAAAAAAGTCATCATTTACTTCTCACATGTGTAGGAAGCATAAAGCTTGTTCCCCAGATGGTATTGATGACATGTACAAGGAATCTCGTCCTCAGCCCCCAAATGACAGTACAGAATATTCAGAAAACACACATGAAACCATGGCATCTGCTAGTTCAGCCAGTGATATGCCAGAGAAGGATAGTCATTCTTATCTCAGAAACATGTGTCTCTTTTACCTTAAACAGCTACTCAGCTACTTTGAAGAGAAGGAGGAGTCCATGCTTCTCTGTGTTGAAGATACATGTCTGGCAGATGAGGTACAACTGGAGCAAGTGCCTCTGACACCCACTATTATCATGTGTGGTAAGTCTGTTTCATAGCTCTCTCTCTCTCTCTTTTTTTTTAAGTGCATTTTTTATAGAATGTCATGTGACTGCCGTGTTTATTGATATAACCTGTTAAATAATTTCTTCACAGGACAGTCCTGCTATTCCTCAAGAAGATACATGCTGAGTGTTGATCGGCACCTCGTCAGCACAAACATATCCTCCTTCATTTCTGCACTGTGCCTCATGTTCGGGAGCTACTACAATTTCAACATCCATTATCCATCTGAGCTGGCTTCCACTTTAGAGTTTCTTCAGAGGTGAACAAATATGGCTTTGTTATTTCTCATAACTGAGACTCTGGGATCTGGAGTCTGGCTTTGATGTGGTTCGAGTCCAGGTCTGGCTCTGAGTCTCGGTCGGCTTTGGAGCCGGTTTCAGTTGTTTTTTCTGTTTTTTGTTGTTGTTTTTTTTGTTTGTTTGGTTTTTTTAAATACATTAACAGTCTGAATCTGGGTCCAAGCCTGGCCGAGACTCAGGGCTAGACCAAGCGTCAACTGACGTCTGACTACCTATAACCTTTGCTTTGGATTTTAACAATGCTAAAGTGTGACATATCACTGCAGAAGACACTCGTGAAGGGTGCCAATACTTTTGACCATGCATTGTTCACTTCCCCACAGCATTTTGGTTATACTTTGTCTTGAACGTGGTCATGGCCATGACTGTGTGTGTGTATATATATATATATATATATATATATATATATATATATATATATATATATATATATATATATATATATATATATATATATATATATATATATATATATATATATACTTAATTTTTACTTACTTTGTATGTGTATTTTAACTGATCAATTATAAAAATGCTTAATAAACTTTTATATGATTGTTATTCTACAGGTGTTTCTTCTCCATAAACCCAGAAAAAGGAACCAAAGTAGAGAACAAAAACTCAAAGCGTCGTCTCAGTGTGAACCCTCGAGTCCTCACCCTGATTTAGGATCTCGCCGACCACGAGTGGCGCTAAGCCTAAATCTTGACTCTCTGTGGACTGTTAGTTTTACTTTGTTAATTTTGTTCCACAATGTGTACTGGAACCTTTTACTGGTCGAATGCATGAAGCCAATTCATGAAGATGTTCTTTCTTTGTAGGAATGTTCTTTATTTACATAAGAAAAGAAAAAAAACAACATGCTGCTACTGCAGTGTTTCTAGACCACATGTGTAGGTTTGTTTCACCACGTGGTTTTGCTGATGTTTTCTGACCAGGGCCATGGTTGTGGTGACAGCAGGGTGCGTGTTGCGTTGCATGGTGATTATGATCATTTTTGGCACAATATGTGTTTTTTGTTTTAAAGTCTTAACAGGTTATTTAACTTTTTCTGGTGGAGGGTCTAACAAATGCTTGTTTCATGAACATGGTTCTTGCTTTGCAGGAATGTTCCACAGCTTTTATAGCCTATATTTTGATTGAATTGTGTAGTTGCTGTGTGCCTTGCATATTGTGTTAGTTGGAAAAATGGATCCATTTGCTGTCATTTTGCTAATGTGGCTGCAAAATAAATTTCCCAAAAGTGATATTTTCCTCTCTTGTGTTTTCTCATGTGTATTTTTGGGTGTAGGCGTAGCAGTAAGAAATTTGCTGGGTTATGGTTAAAATTTTACATTAAAACATATAATATTCAGCATAGATTTTATGTATAATTTACAGAGCAGCTCCATTTAATATGCACAGTTTCACCGTAGTTCTACCATTTTAAATTAGTTCTTTGTACGATATTTCCCTGTTAATTTTGCAGTTTCTGGATCCACAAAAAGCATTTATTACTTGTAAAAGATACAGGAAATAGTGTATTTATATATCACATCTATGTGTGAAATTAACTTCTTTTTCCTGTAGATTTAACAGTTTTAATCTGAGATTCATTCACTGTAAATCAATTTACAAGTTGCATCTGTAAAGCGCTTTTACAGGAAGTCCCTGGTAACCCCAGCTGCCAGGGTTTTCCTGTAAAAACAGCACGGTTTTTTTTTACAGTCTGTTCATACCGGTTCCTTTAGTGCTTCGACAGCATCTCATAGCTTGTAGATCATTTCTAGTGATTCATTTTGTTTCATGCAAAGTGATGTGACTCCTTGTAAAAGAACATCCCTCAGAACTGGTTTTTAGGCTCTCGTCTTTAGTTTGTCTTTCACTAAAAGTCTTGTTTTCATTACTCTCTTTTGTCACACCTGACTTCCTGTAATAAACTTTGAGATCTGAGAGTTATTTATTTCACACTTGGTTCAACAGTTTCCCTTCATACACACACAAACTGTGATTTCCCTTAATATCACACTGCACCCCTGAGTGAACAGGAGCAGGAAGAAGAAAATATTCTTATTAAACCGTGTCCCCTATCTGCACTCCAAATGATATTACAAGTGGGCACCATCAACCAAGGAACACATTAACGTTTGTCTACAGTTCGTAGCACAAAGCACACATCAAGAATATAACCAGCAATATACCCCACCGCATAATAGCAAGGAGAAGAGAATGACCCCCAGTTAACTCACATTTCTTTCAAATTCATCATATTGATTTATCATTTTAAACATAGCACATTTTAAAACAGCGCATGTTTGTACAACTCTTACAATTATAATGAGCAGTTCCACAATCTTATAACCGTTGGACTCATTTGTGTAGTCCTGCCAACTGATGCTAAAAATGATATTTCCTTCTGTCCTCACCTCCTAAACAAATTGAAAATGATATTTGTAACTTGAGGGCTAATATATTATTTTTTGCCTTATTTTGTCTGTAATTTCACTAAATCTTTCAATAGTTTCAATTTTATGAACAAATGATTCGTTTGTCCTCTGTATTTAACGTGAATATGAATCCTTTGTGTCACTTTCTTCTGTAATAAATATGGAGGTTTTATGGTATTTACATATGTATCCCCCCAAATTTCTACACAGTAACTAAGATACAGGAAAAAGTATAAAGTATGCATCGCCTTGTAGTCTAATAAATCTCTAACCTTACCCAAAATATAAATGTTTTTAGCCATCTTATTTTAAGTGCTTTTGAGTTGTGTCCACTCCCTCGTTTCGGGCGTGACAATCTGTTTTATTTCTCCACTATTAAAAACACTCTGGGATAACAGCTGAATGATTACTGGTTGATCTCCGGGATTTCACAAAAAACATTAAACAACATAAACTTTCTTTACTGTTTTGTAATGTCTGTAGTTTCTAATTATTGCTTTTAAATCGTATTATTTCACTACTTAAACTCTTCTGCACAAAGTTTGAAGTCAAAAACATCCCTGGCCTTTGATTTGGTCACTTCCTGTAACCGTGACGGGAAAAACACGAACAGCTGTGTCTGTCAGAGACCCTGCAGTACTGTTAGAATGGTTTATGGATGTATTTGTTGATTGTTGTTATTAACATTATACATTTCTGTGTTACACTGTCTGCTGTAATGTACAATAATCCTTCCCCTGAGTAGCCCGGTATGGCCGACGCATCGCCGTAATAAAGGCAGCCATATAGATATGACCTATATATTTTACAAAAAACCAAAAAACGTTTGCCGTACATACAAGTTAGAGTCGTAACACTTGTGTCTCTCTTTAAACGTTTACAGCTCAGTTTATGGTTCCCGTGTCTGCAGGAACGACTATTTAACGTCAGCGTATCCTATCATATCCTGAACACATGCGGAGAGTTTACCGCGTGGATCAAGTTTAAAGCGAAAATAACTGAATGTGACGATGTTGTGAAACACGCACTCGAAGTAACGGCGGGAGTCTGACCGCAAAACATCTTTAAAACTAAAGAGAAAACATACCTGAGCAGCGAAGCAGAGCCTCCGAGCTGAAGCTACTTTCATTCATAAAGAAACACTTCCTGTAGTTCCTCCTCAGCTGTGTAGGTCCTGCTGGTGTCCACACGATGGCGCCATTGTAGTAGCAGACAGATGACACAAACCACTTCTGTGGACTTTGAAAATGTTTTCAGTGAGAAACGGAAAACATTAAATGACTGAAATAGAAAGATCATTCTATAAATACACTAACAACAATAAATAGCGTGATATACACAAGGGCACAAATATAAAGAGTGAAAATGTGTAGTCAAAAGCTTCACACTGTCAGCTTTCACCAATACAAAGATCGAGCAGACGCAAAACGAGTACCAGCAAAATATCATTGCTCACTCACATCACTCAGTCGTTACACTGCACCGACAGTTTGCAGCTGCATGCCTGAATGTCTTCACATCACGAAGGATTTAATGTATAGATTTATTTTGACATGTTATTAATATACTGTACTACTTGTTGTAGTTAAAACAAGTCAAACTTGCATCAACACAACTAAATTTCTCTCCACCAGTCTAAACCAGTCCTACAAATATCTCCCAGTGTGGCAGCACAGATAACCACTGGTGTATAAGGTGCTTCTGAATTCACAATACTTTGATGAAGAACCTGCTGAGTAAACAATCAGCCTGTTATTATTGCTTCCTACATCTGCTTTTTGAAAACCTCCCAAAGGCCCGTTTAAGAGCCACGTCAGTGTATTTGTATCTGTTCTTGCTGCATCTTCATTAGTCTGTCTCTCTGTTGCTATCTGTCGTTTTGTCTCTTTAGCTCTTCATCTTTTTGTTTTTGTCAGTTTTTGTCAGTGAGCTGGTTAACTTTTGTGTGTCTGCTGCCTTTGTTTGTGTGTTCTCAACATGATGCACCCAAATTCAAGCCCTGCACATCTTGCCAGACTCCCAATCAGGAAGCAGAAAAACCTGCTGTCTCCGCTCTGGAAGTCTGTCCACCAAGAAAAGCTCTGACTTCTGCTAAATGGGCCAAACTGGGCAGAAAGTATACAAACACATCCTTATAGAATATGATGTAACACTATAATTCTGAAATATAGTGGGCCATGAAAGATACACCCGACTCATCCTGCAGCCTTCAATTGGAGCCTCCAAAGGATGCAGACCCTGGCTGCGTCCCAATTCAGGGTCTGCAGCCTTAAAGGCCACATTTTGAGGCCAATTGCATCACAGTGACGAAATGAAGGCTGTCCCAACTCAAAGGCTGCTCGAGATGCGGCCTTCATTTCCCTGACAACAACAGCAGACACGTGGTGTGTGTGCGGGTGTCTGCCTCTTATAACCACAGTGATTCTCCTGTGGTTTGAAATCTCACGTGATCTTGTGACGTGATCACGAGTCCAAACACTAACAGGTCACCTCAACAAGAACAGATTCAATCCTAATGATTTAGTTACCATAGAAACCTGAAATGGTTTGGTTGACAGCACATGTTAGACTGTTGTAAACGTCGCAGCCACACAGTCACACTTCCTGAGTGTTTCTAACATGATGGATGTGAAACACTGAGTGATGCTTCATCACATTCACACTCACAGCTCCTCTGTCAGTGTCTCAGCTATGCTGGCAGCCTGGAGTCACCTGTAACATGACTGTGGGCTGATGCTGAACTCTGACTCTTATATGTGTCTTATTAACCTCAGAGCTGCTCAAACTGAGGGAGGCGGGACTTACAGCACAGGAAGTGATGTCAGAATATAAAGGCTTTTAGTCCTGAGTGAGTGACAGGTTTGACGGTGACGTGGATCTCCTTCAGACCTGGATCACAGTCTTCACACTAAACCCTTTAAACATCTTTACTCTGTTGGTTTGATCAGTAAGAACAATAATGTCATAAAACCATGATGCTTCCTCTCCTGATGAATATAGATCCGTGTAGATGAACCACTCAAAGGCTCCACTCAAACAATACCTAACATTAAATATATGATTATAGTCAGAGGGGACTCCAAAATAAAAGCACCTTTAAACCAAGTTCTTTCAGACTAAAAGGAGACAGGAAAGACAAACTGATCAGAACTTCCTGGTGAATCATGTCAAATAAAAGAAACACAAACCTGTTTCGTAGTATAAGAGTTCATCCAACCTGCAGCAGTGATACTGAAGTCTGAACAACACAAAAACCAAATGAATCTGTCCATCAGTGATAATAAAGATCAGCCTGACATCAATCTGTAACATCAGCAGGACCAAGATCACTTCCGCCGTGTCCATTACTGGTAGGTTAAACTGGGAGAAAGTCTCTAACATGATGAAACCATAGTCTATGATCTAGAGCATCATAGTGGTGCGTAGGTTCATCCAGGTCACAGTGCTCTACACTGAACAAGTCAAACACCTGGACTTCACCCAGTTGGTGTCTTTGTGTCTTCTTTCTTCAGCTCTACAGACTAACACAGAGAACTGTTTCTAATACATGGCTTATCAGTGCGTTTGAGTCCATCCACACAGCTCAATATGTTTCTACTAACACGTTCTACCAACATAGAGGTCAGAGTGAAATAATGAGGTGTTAGACTGATGTTCTGCCTGACACCAAAGAGACACAGGAAGTGTTTGATTCAGTCAGAGGAGTTTGGACTTATTGAACCACCTTTGGTGTCTATGATGGTGTCGTCTGTGGAAGGATGTGTGGAGCAGAAACAAAACCAGCCAAGAACAACACCATGAAGCTCATTTAAGAGAAATGGAAAGCTCTGGTAAAATAAACACAGTTAATGATTTTGATCCCACCAGGTCCTGGACCCCTGCTCTCTGTCCAATCACAGACTGAACACATCAGCAGGACCACCAAAGTCCTCAGATTAGTCCAGGGTCTGTCCTCAGCCTTTGAGAGCTTCAGTTACTCACAGTTAGACACACTAACAAATATGTCATCATCCATCTTCTTCTACACTCTATCACTGATCACTAAAACTAGCTGATGTCTGTCCTGATGTCCAGGTAGGACAGACTGCAGTGAGTTTAATAAGCTGTGTTAGATTACACTTAGAGGGACAGCTTCATCTGTCAAACAGGATCTATGATGGTTTGATTACTGCACTTAACAGAGTTCATGGTTGAGCTGAAACAACAAGAAGACTCTGCAGGTGCACCTGGAGGTCTGTCATTAGATTTACTGCAGAAACTGGATCAAACTGGATCCAGGATGCAGCAGGTCTGTGCTGAGCAGAATGAATAAAGCCAATAAGATGTCTCTGTATGAGGAGGCGGGGTCACAGGAGGTTCACAGAAACTCTGCAGCAGCATCATCAGCTCACATGGAAACTTTGATGATTCACTTCTGTGGTGTTTTTACAGAAACACGTCACAAAATTAGCTCCACCTGTTTTGTGAGCTTTGAGTTTCTTGTCTTCATCCTGGATTCTTGTGTTGGTGTTTTTACACACAGCAGATATTTCCTGGTTTCTTCCTTGATGACCACATGAAGCTTTCTGAAGCTTGGATTGAAAACGCTTCATTACTCAAAGCTTTCCAACACAGGCCTCTGTGCTGCCATCCTGTGGACAAACATATGAAGTGCAGCGTGAAGCTACAAATTAAACTGCTTCAGCTACGTTTATATATAACATACTATAACCTGTATAACTATATGTATAGTGTATTATGTAGGTTTTAGAGCTGGGGGTAGAATTGTTGATGGCCTGTTTTTTTATTTATGTTCCCCATGGTTCACCAGCTCTCACACAACATCAGCACCGATGATCCACGTCCTTATAAACCTCTGAATCAGGTCCTGAAGCAGTGACATCCTGAGTGAAGACCTCACTGATCACATGACTCTGGTCACCTGGACTCAGTGTTTCTGAAGCAGTGTGCTGGGTTTTTACAAATACGTGGCTGCTGCCTGATGTTGGGCTGCCTGATGATGAGAGGAAGACGACTCACTCGCTCTTCTTCACTTCCTCCTTAAACATGTGGAAGGAGAGCAAAGTGCTGCCAGACTCTTATTTCTGACAGGAACAGAAGAAACCACAGCAAACTGTTGCAGTTCTTCATCTTCATCACAATCTATTTATTTCTGATGGTGTCTTCAGTCTGAGGGTTTGAAGTTTCCATGTCTGTGTGATGTGTGGTGTGAAGGCTGCTGGTTAAACTGGGACTCACTGTTTAAAGCACTGAGTGCTCATAGAGAGATGCTCCATGAGTCCCAGTACAGACTACAAACATGGTGGAAACGTAGCTTTGATATCCACACACTCTGCACGTCTGTGAGTAACTGTGATGAAGATGTGCAGAGATCTGTGTCCAAACAGGAGAAAGACTGTAAAGACTCTGTGCTTCTAACAGCCTCTGTTAACATATGTGAGGCTGTTTGTTGTTGTTGCCATGGAGCTTTGCACTGTTTGGGTCAGCAGGTCATGTGATCAGGTTTGTTCTGTGAAAGCTGGACGATGGTTCAGAGTCAGGGTTTGTTTGCATTCATCAATAAATATCTAAATAAATCAAAAACTCCATGTTTGTTCTTTCATCATGTGACCTCTGCTCATCCATCTCTGTGTAGATCAGGATACATTTAGTTCATAATACACGAGTCAGAGAAATCAAAGAAAAGACAGCGTGATGTCCTGTATGGACAGGTGGAAGGAACCAAGTCCTCAGCTGAAACACTCGTGTTTGTCCACAGACAGGAAACACAGCAGGAAACTTCCTCACAGAAGTGCAGCTCATGGATAACACACTTCCTGTCAGTCAGAATGAGGCTGCAGCCAAACACAGAAAGGTGTTTTTGTCCAGATGAGCCCAGAGAAGAAACACGAGTGTTCACAGACATCAGAAGCTCAGAGAGGTGAAACATGAGGTTGGAGTCCTCGTCAGCATCCAGAAGAGCTGCTGTGAAACCCTGAGTACTCATGACAGACTCTGATGGCACAAACACATCATGATTCAAACAGAAAGACAAACATGGAGCTCCTGATCCTCCTGCATGAGAACAAGCTGACATGAGCGCTGTGTCTGAGAGTGTCTCCCTGTCACAGTGACAATAACACAGCTGCTGCTCACAGTCATTAAACTGACCTGAGGTCAGCTGTGCTCCTTACATATGAACCATGTGACCTCACATCAGTGCTGTGGATGACTGTAGTCATAGAAGAGTAGAGCTGTAGCAGGTGGTGTGAGGAGGTGGTGTATTCTAGTTAACGCAGTACTGAAACACTCCAGCAGAGGGCGCTGTTAAGTCCTTATTGTAACACAGTTACTGTGTGCAGTTAGACTTCATACATAATCTGCACTTATTTCCATCAGACATGCTGTCAGTAAATGATTGGTTTCTATTGATTCTACTTCCTGTTGACTAGTTTGATGACAGTGAAACAATCACAGCTGATTGTGTGATGATGTAAACTGTCACTGTTACATTCAGTGTGTGTGACATAATGTTAGTGCAGGCTGATAACAGCCTGGTTCTGTTAGAAACACATGAACGTGTCCATAGATCAGTGTGTGTTTAACATGAGAGCTTCAGCCCTGCTGATGTGTTAAATAAAGACATGTATTGGTTTCAGCTCTGCTCTCAGGCTTTACTGCACAGGTGAAGGTAGAAAGTGTGACTGCATCTATAGACTGGAAACACAGAAACATGCTGAAGATAGTTGTAGTATACTCCAAACAAAGTAAACACTGTGGTTGTATCAGAGACGAGCTGTGATCAGCTTGTTCACTCTGAGCCAGTCTGACAACATATTTGTAAACCAGCACATGGAGGTGTTGCCCTGTCACAGTCTTCAGGTGGAGTCCCACCCTCTTCCAGTAAGGAGCAGCTCACCTGTGTGTCAGTGTTTAGTGTCCAGCTGTGGAGTGGATTTTGTTGTTTGGTGTGTTTGAAGAAACTGTAAGTTTGCTTTGCTTCCTCCTTTAACAGTTTGACTGTTTGGTTTTGCTCTGTGATGTTTGGACCTGATGTTCAGCTCTTATTTCAGGACAAACTTTGATCACTCTTGTGTTTGAAGACACATTATTATAGATTATTGATTGACTGAATCCACTCTGGTTATCAGTCAGTAACTGCACTGAAGCATTTGTTACTGTGATGAACATTTTAAATGGATCTGTGTGAAGCTTTAGACACCGATCAGAGATCTGATGGAACATCGATCGTCTCTTTAACTGGAAACAATCATATAAACTCAGTTTGTTCTTAAGAAGTCGCCTTTCAGGTTTTACTTAAGTGATGTCTAAAAAACACAAAGTAATGCAGCTCCCGCTCAGTTCACTCCTACTGCAAACAAAATTAATCAATTGAAAATATAGAATTATATTAATTGCATATGGACGCTACGACGTTAGTCATGCATATTGTGTTTCAAAGTATTTGGACTTGGAAGCTTCTCCGTTTCTTTGTTTTGCTGTCATGTTCACTTAGAACTTTGTGTTTTTAATTAGTGTATTTGAGTCTGAGTTTTCTTCTTTTAGTGTCTGAAGCTTTAATCATTAATAGTTGTTCAGTGTGTGGTCTCTCGTGTCTCCCGCCTTTAAAGGCTTTGGATTTTTGGTTAAATGCTTTGAATCTTGTTCCTTTTCAACTGTTTTTGGACTGAATCAAGGCTCGCTTAAAGTTGTTTGAGTCAGTTGTCCTGGATTTGGCTACAAACCTCAGCTAATGCCAATAATCTAGTGTTAAATACATTTATCCCTCAATGGTAGATATAGATGAAATAAATAGTTGAAGTGATACATGTTAAAATTCTGTAGGTTTTATTACATTAAACACAAAGTAAAGGTTTATTGATGGGTTTTTGGTGATTTTGTGTCCCTTTGTGAATAAGACCTAAGGCCCACTGACTCATTCCACCTTCAGTCTGTGCTCAGTAGCCTGTTCATTATTCTGTAAAAAGGCTGTCTCTTTGGAGCAGACATACTCATGTAAAGGTTAACATCGCCACACAGGATGCAATCAGGAACTCAAGTAATCAAAAATAAACATTATGTCCCGATTACCTGATATCAGAGTCCTCCTGTATCAGATGGACTGAACTCTGTTTGTTGGAAATGTTCAGGAGTGAAGATCAGAACCACAGATCAGCTGGTTCTGTCCAGAAGATCAGTTTCCACTTATCACACCTGTCCATGTTTTTATTAACAAGGACTAAGATTTATTGATCAAATCACAAAAATGGATTTAAAAACAGAAGGAGCTGAGTGAAATATAATTTTAATAACCTGGTCAGTATGCAGAGGCACACACTGTGACACATTCAGACTGAGGAAGCTTTCAGGTAAACATTCCTCTGCTGACAGCTTATGATTAAGGAGTCACAGAAACTGATGGAACCGCGGTGATCATTTTAAAGTTATTTGTGTTTGTTTTTCTTTTTGCTTTGTGCTGTTGACTTTGAGCTCATGCCTAAATATTAGAAATACAATTTCCGGATTAGGATAATAATTGGTGTTGGTGTGCTGGGCTGTAGTTTATAGGTTTATACTTTTAAATGTTGATTATGTGACAGTTCCAGGTCATTTTATGATGATATGAGAAAATAATTTAACAGGTACGGTAGCAAATGTCTTACTCCATTGAGTAATTAAGTAACGTACTGTGGTACTTTTTTTTTAAGTAACCAGTAATGTGTAATACATTATTTCCTTTTTCAGTAACAGCTCTAACACAATATGTGAACTTTACTCTGACTGAGAATCAGTCTGAGCAGTCAGACGGCATTTTTCTTGAGTGAACACATGAAGTTGTGCCCCACACTCACACGCACACACACACACACACACACTGTTAAAGCCAAGAAGCCGCAGTTTAATCATTCGGGGCTGACAGACTATGAAGTCTTTTATATATTATTAATTGCTGTAGAACAGCAGTGGGGACATCGCTGTGGTAGATCCCACACTTGATGGTGACCTGTGCTAATTGGCTTGAAGTGGCCCCTAGTGTTGGCCGCCACATCCCCATTGAGTTCCTGATGAAGGCTTTCAGGATCCTGCTGATCTTATATAGGTCTAGGTATTCCACGTGTGAGGCATCATGTCATAGGCAGTGTTGGTCAAGTTACTTGAAAAAAGTAATCAGTAACTAATTACTTCCTCAAAAATGTAATCCTGTTACTTTATTGATTACTTATTTTTGAAAGTGATCAATTACTTAGTTACTTTTAAAAACATGATTTACACCCTGAATAGGTAATGAAGCGATAGATCTTCAGTCACTTCAATCCCAATTCAAGTGTTTCTGTATAATCCATCATGTAAAATGTAATCAAATGGAAAAGTCTCTTTTTTTAACTTGGAAGTTTGCTGTAAAAAGAAGTTTTCTTCCCACGCAGTGAGCAGCGGACGCTAATGTTTTTGTCACTTTTTACAGAATCTAACTCAAAGTAAGGTCAGTACTTCCACGCTTTAAACGCTGCACGCTCATACTCTCTCCCGTACTCGATATATTATCCATTTTTGATCTGCACACAGCTGTTTCCACGAACGTCACACTTGCTTTCGTCATTGTCATTAGACACTCTCGCAAAAAATTCATGGTTTTAGTAACGCAGTAACGCAGCGTGCTTACGAGAAGGTAACAGTAATCGAATTACCGTTTTTGCAATAGTAATCCCTTACTTTACTCGTTGCTTGAAAAAAGTAATCGGATTACAGTAACGCGTAACGTGTTACCGCCCATCTCTGGTCATAGGCCTTCTTGTAATTGTGACGGAGCGAAGGTGATGTTATTTTTTTCACAGTGTTTTTAAAGGAGGGAAATCTTCCTCCAAACGGACAGAGCAGTGGAGCCGCCAAGGGAAAGCACACAAATTAAAAACTGTATAATTAAAATATAATTTATTATATTTAAATAGTTAAAAATATAAAATTACTTAAAACAACCCTGGCCAGGGGACAACACAATAAAAATCAATAAAACACAACATTAAAAGTCCAGTGGCGTCCGCCACGGTATAAGAGTCACTAGCGGTGCCGGAGGGAAACCCGGCGGCGTCCTTGCCTTCCTCTCCGCGTTCTGCGCCCCAGTGCGCTAAAGAAAGGAAGGCAGCGGAAGTCACTACTCTTTTAGGCAGCTATAATTCATTAAAGGGGACAAGTCAAAAGACTTACCCCGGGTGGGCAGAGCTCTCAACTCTGCCCGCTGTTTCTTTGTAACTGACAATCGGCACCAGCCCGTCCGCCGCCTCTAATTTCCCGCAGACGCGTAATCTGGCCTCCTGTTGCTGGCGCTGTATCTTCCCCTCCTTAACGCCAACCTCCACCAGTCCTCCGGCTTGCAGGCGCCGCCGCCTGATACCACTCACTCCGCCACTGTTGCCCGTTTCTCAAGCCTCCCCTCAAGCCTCCTTCTCTGTGGTCTGCCAGGCCCTCTTATTGGCCTCTGGGACCTCCCAGGTGTGATCAGGTTTATAATCAGGTAGGGGCGGAGTCTTTCCAGGACAAGTCACCAAATAAATACCATAAAAACATGCAGTAAAACTCATAAAAATAAACCAGTGTACAATATTAAAATATTAAAAAGGTAAAACACAGCAAAACATGCATAGTAAAAAACCCTAGATAACTTGTCCCTTTCCACCCCGTGACATAATCAATCCAGGCAGTCCACAGGTTGGTCAGCATATTTTTGCAGTCTCAGACGACTGCTCGGTCTACTGGTGTTGGCCAGAGGGGCCGATGGCGCGATATGGCAGCCTCGCTTCTGTCAGTCTGCCCCAGGGTAGCTGTGGCTACAACTGTAGCTGCCTCCACTACTGTGTGAATGTGAGAGTGAATGAATAGTGGAATTGTAAAGCGCTTTGAGGACCACAAAATGCGCTATATAAATGCAATCCATTATTATTATTGCCAGTATCTGGTGTTTTGCTTCTCTGGTATTGCTACCAATTATTTTTTGTGTCCTGCTCGTGTAATACCTGTGAATGTTGAAAAAAAATACTCTTGTATGATGGCTGCATGAATACAGGCTTGTGTCTCTGTATTTTGATAGGGGGGTTCACTGTACATCGCTGTACTGTTTTAGTTTAATATTATTTCTAAACAATTGCTTGAACACAAAATCTAAAAAAGGTTAACATTATGAATTTAACCTCCAAAAGTTGATTCTGTTCATCTGGACGTAGCGTTTTGTGGGAGAAACGTTTCGTCACTCATCCAAGTGACTTCTTCAGTCTCAGCTGACTGCAGGTTTCCCCAATTCTTATAAACAGTGCATTTGCATAATGACTGAAACCAGCACACTGAGGGAACAATGGGCTGGGAGATCAGTACCTTAATCATAATTATACAAATTCTCATGACCATTCATCAACAACCACTGACCAAAACCCATTGATCAAAGACCACTGATCAATGGCCAAGAGTACCATTCACAAAGAGTTGAGGAATGGCTGCAATTACAGCATTGTAAGATGGCGAAAGATGTACCTTTAGGCCCCCTCCTCGATTCAGAGATGGTCTTTCCCTTTCCATGTAAATGGCCTCCTTGACTCCGCGCTCAAACCAACGTTCCTCCCTGTCCAGGATGTGTCTCCCACAAAACGCTACGTCCAGATGAACAGAATCAACTTTTGGAGATTTACTTTCCTGGATGATTGAGAATGCATCAAGACATTATGACTTTAAATTTGATCCGAGTTTCCAAAGCGAGTTATTAGTAGTTTAGCAGCTCTGATTTTTTTTTTTCTGTCTATGTAACGGATGCGGAAGGCTGATTTTATTTCCACAGTATTTTTTTTTTTAAAGGAAGGAAACCTTCCTCCAAACGGACAGAGCAGTGGAGCTGCCAAGGGAAAGCACACGATTTAAAACTGTATGATTAAAATATAATTTATTATATTTAAATAGTTAAAAATGTAAAATGAATTAAAACAACCTTGGCCAAGGGGTAACACAATAAAAATCAATAAAACACAACATTAAAAGTCCAGTGGCCTGCGCCACGACCTAAAAGTCCCAGGGAGCTAAGAAATCCGGCGAAGTAGTATAAAAAGGGAAACCCAGCGGAGTCCTCTCATTCCTTTCCGCATTCGCGTCCCGATATGCTGGAGAAAGGGAGGAGCGGCAGTCACTATTCTTCTAGACAGTTTTCATTCAATAAAAGGGGATAAGTCGAAGACTTACCCCGGGTGGGCAGACCTCTCAACTCCGCCCACCGCGTCTTCAAAACTGCAAATCGGCGCAGCCGTCTCGTGCCTTCCGCTGGTGCTGTCACTCCCCACTCTCTGCGCTGATGCTCTGCACGCTGGTGCCCTTCGCGCTGGTGCTCTCTGCAGTCTCATCCGTCTCGAGCCTCCAGCCCTCAGCCTCTAGCCTTCAAGCGCAGCCATCAATCACAAGTCTATAGCCCAAGCCTTCTCTCCATATCTCTGGCTCGGCTTCTCAGTCACTTCGGTCACTCTCTTATGTCTCTTCCGCTTCGAGCCTCCAGCCCGAAGCCGAGGCGCTCAGCCTCTAGCCTTCGAGCGCAACTCCTCAAAGCAAAGCTTTCCTTCCTCACTCGTCCTCAAAAAGCGCTCCTTTCTGTCGTCTACCCAGCCCTCTTATTGGCCTCTCTGGTACCTCTCAGGTGAAATCAAGTTAGTAATCAGATAGGGGTGGAGTCTTTACAGCACAGGTGTTCAATTAAATAAGATAAAACATGCAATAGAACTCATACAAACAAACCCAATATACAATATTAAAATATTAAACAGATAAAACATCGCAAAACATGCACAGTAAAAACTCTAAATAACTTGTCCCGTTTCACCCCGTGACATCTACAGTTTTCTTAATTCTCCTCCTGATCAACATGTTCACGTAGTCCTGTTGGATTATTCATGGGTCTCAATAAAGTTTGTTAGATAAGAATAAGACTTCCCTGATCAGTCTGTGTTCAAGTCATGTGAAACTTGTAGTGGAAAGTCCATCTGTGTGCAGCACTCAGGAGCAACATTGAAACATCAGCTAGACAGCTGTTTTTCAGAATTTAAAAACTTTAAAAACTGTATCAATTTGAACGATGGTGTTACATTCTGTGAGGCTGTGGGAGTGTGTGGGTGGGGTGTTTGCCCGCTCTCTCCGCCTCCTCCTCTCTTGCCACTCCTACTCCCTCTGTGCCTCTCACTCTCCTCTCTCCCCAGGACACAGCTGCTTTTGATTAGCCTCGTTTGCCACCTGGGCCCAGTCAACAATCACCTCTGAGGCTGTTTAAGTTAACGTTATTTGTAATTAAACTATATTATTTGCAATAAAACTATATTATTATAGAACAACTCTGTCTGTTTTCCTTTTCATTCTATTTCCGGACCCATTTGTTACTGGTCCCCTCATTCACACGCCTAGACCTCTTCATGGGGACGTAACAATGTGGGGGCTTGTCCGGGATATGAATGGAAGGAACAGCGATTGAGTTTTGGTGTGTTGTTTGCCGGTCGCTTGTTTAGTTGTATTGTATCTGCTGGGCTCTCTCTCCAGTTAGCACAGGGTAGTGTCTAGCTGAGCGTAAGCTCCTCCTTCAGGCACTCATTTTTTATTTTGCCTTTTTTATTTTTGGAGTAATCCCGGGTGGGGATTAGTTCCCTGTTGGGGGTAGGCTTGTTGGTGCTTTGTGCACCTGATGCTTAGCCTTTAAAGCTGCCTCGAGCATGGCACACTCCAGAAGCTAAGCAGGCTAGGATTTTAGTAGGTAGGTCTGGGGAGAGGGTCGGTGGTATTTTTATTTATTGGTTAACCCTGTGGCCACACATATGTCCCACCTGTCTTTGACTTGTGTGTTGGAAGTGTTCTTCTTTGTTGTTATTGTTAGCCTCAGGTAGGTTTTTGTTTTAGTTTTAATGGCTACCTTTGATATTGCCGTGTTTAAGGCAAACCCTTCGCTTGTCCAGCTGGACCCCTGTAAGAAGAGAGATTTGCATGAGGTGGCATCATTTTATGGCATCTCCACAGCTCTGCCTAAGGCTGAGCTAAAAGCTGCTCTTGTGTCTGGCTTGGTGGAGAAAGGGATAGTGGCCTTGCCAGTGTCTGCCAGTCCACCTGAGCATGGTGTAGCATCACAGCCTTTTTTGCAGGTGCCAGCTCAAGCTGTAGCTCCATCAGTGTCCACGCCTGTTGTGCAGGGGCTGCCTGAGGACCAGCCAATGACACTGCCTCACTGTGAAAAACAGTCGGCTGGTTCCGGTGTTCCCCGACATTGAGGTTGACAGTTACTTCAAGTCATTTGAATAGCCACAGCCTTGCACTGGCCACGGGATTCGTGGGCTATTTTGCTACAATGTAAGCTGGCAGGTAAGGCTCAGGAAGTTTGTTCCTTACTGTCAGCTGAGGACAGCCTAGACTATGACAAACTGAAAAGTGCTGTCCTGCTGGCTTATGAGCTGGTCCCAGAAGCCAATAGGCAGTGTTTCCGGGGGTTGAAAAGGGGACAGGGTCAGTCCTATCTTGATTTTGCCAGGGAAAAAAGTGTCTTTTTCGATCGGTGGTGTGCGGCCTGCAAAGCTACTGACCTGGCTTCGATACGTGAACTAATGCTGATCAAGGAATTTAAGAACTACATTGCCGAGCGCATTCAAGGCTCGCAAAATTTCAAAATCTCTGGTACCCCTTCTGGCAGGCATTCGTCAGTTTTTGGTAGCCCAAAATAAATTTAAGTAGCCCGAATAAAAAAGAAAGCAATTTTTTTATGTTTTGTTTCCTTTATTGTACTTTAAAGTATAATATTGTAACGGAAACAAAAATTAATCAAAAAATCATTAAAATACAAATCACAACAACTGTCTAGAAATTACAACCATCAACTCAAATACTTGGTCCAAATTGAACAGAAATTTCTATGAACTTGTAAGGACTGTGTAGAACATGAATCAGTCTGTGTCAGATCCTGAATCTGAAATTTCCACTGAAGTCAGGGGTAAGAAGTAAGTGGAACCAAGATCTAGGCCATTTGCTTTTTGAAGTTTGCAAAGACTGCTAAATTTTGCCAGAGAGATTTCACTTGTCACGTTTGAATAGTAAGCTAATGAGTAATAAGTCGATGTCAGAGGAATTGGTGCGCAAGTAATCGTCACTCAGCAATCAGTGCTGCCACTGTCTACACACCTTTCCACAATCGCAAAATGAAAGTGAAAGCAAAAAGCAAGCGCAAATTCAAACGAGATTTCAATATGTAACATATTGACAGTGGCTGATCGATGCCAATGACATAATTACTCAGCTACATTGGCGAAAGAATGCAAAAGCATAGACATATATTTTCCTTCCTATCATAGCCCGACGGGCAGGGCTGAGTTAGATTTTGGTAACCCAACTGGAAAAATTGCTAGCCCCGGGACGTCGGGCTAGCGATTTTGGGAGCCCTGGCATTACAGTATATATTAATGAACATAAGGTTTCCTCACTACAGTAGGCTGCGACGCTGGCTGATGAGTTCGCACTTGTCCATAAAACCAGTGTCAGTAGGTATGACCGATGCGATGCCCCAGTGAAAGCTAGCGAGGTGCCAGCTGCACAGTACACAGTTTCGCTGTCTGGTAAGCCTGAGGACAAGTGTGAAGTGACCATTCTGCAAGATACTGGTGGCTCACAGTCTCTCATACTAGCTAGTGTGCTTGCATTTGATGAGAAGTCTGACTATGATGCTAGCATCATTGTAAGAGGTGTTGGGATGAGTTTTGTGCCTGCATCGTGAGGGGAGTGAGCTGGCGAGTGGTTTCTTTTCAGTGGTTGTGCGGCCTTCTTTCCCGATTAATGGAGTGGATTTTATAATGGGAAATGACATAGCGGGTGGGAAAGTTTATCCTACCCCTGAGGTGACCAACAATTCTGTTGTAGAGCCTGTTTTAGATGCCCTGAGCCAGCAACACCCAGATGTATTCTCGGTGAGCATTCTGACTCGTTCACGTGCCCAGCAACAAGGTGAGGGGGTTGATTTGTCAGGCTCAATGATTGGCTCTATTCTAGAGATGAATGTGATGCCCTGTACTGATAAGGGAGATAATGGAGCCTTGGAGTCGGCTCAAAGTGTGGTTGAGCCAGCTCCTGAGTCTGAAGCTCCTTCTCTGCTCACTCGGGATCAGGGTACCAATTTCTTGTCCAGGGATTTTAAACAGACTTTACAGCCCCTTGGGGTTTCCCATTCGGTGTCTAGTGCTTACCACCTATAGTCACAAGGTGCACTTGAGCGGTGGCATCAAACTCTCAAAGCAATGTTGAGTAAATATTGCCATGACACAGGAAAAAGCTCGGATGAAGGTGTCCCTTTTGTATTGTTCGCTATATGTGATGCGAAGCAGGAATCTTTGGGGTTCAGCCCAGCTACCCTGGTGTTTGGCCATGACGTGCGGGGTTCACTAAAAGTGCTGAATGAGAATTTTCTCAGCGGTTGTGTGTCTAAAACTAATGTGGTGGAGTTTGTGAAAACATGCAAGGACAGGTGGCAATGGGCTACTTTGTTAGCAAAAGAGGCTCTCTGTGTATCCCAGGCAAACATGAAGAGACGATTTGATCAAAAAGGTGTGGAAAGACAGTTTCAGCAACACAAGCTCTTGTGTTGCTGCCCATGCCTAATTCTGCCCTCATGGCTCGTTTCTCAGGCCCCTATGTAATAGTGAATAAAGTGTCTGACACGCATGAACGCATGAGGAAGACTCGCCTATGCCATGTTAACATGCTGAAACCATACCATACCAGAGACACCAGCATGACAGAACCATCAGACACCACTGGGACGGCTCTCCCCGGCTCAGTCCCTGTTACCCTGCTAAGTGTAGAAGTCAAGGGTGATGATGATCTGGGTACCCTTTCTGAGGGACAGCAATGTGGGCGGTTGTCAAATTCAGTTTTTTGAGCTAAGGCCAAGACCCACCTTTCTCATCTTCCTCCGTCCCAGTGTAAAGATGTACTTGACTTGTTGCACTCCTATCTGTCTCTCTTTAGTGACGTACCCTCCCATACCAATGTTTGTGAGCATAACATTCACGTTGGTGACACAGCCCCAATCAAGCAGCATACCCTGCCCCATCGCCAAACGTGAAGTGATGAAAAAGGAAGTTGAGTACATAGTAGAAAATGGCTTAACACAACCTAGTTGTAGCCCCTGGAGCTCCCCATGTCTTCTGACGCGTAAGTCTGATGGCACACCCCATTTCTGCACAGATTATCGGAAGGTGAATGCTGTAACGGTCTCTGACTCGTTTCCACTTCCTCATATGGAAGACTGCATCGACAGCATAGGCCCTGACAAATTTATTACCAAACTTGATCTCCTTAAAGGTTACTGGCAGGTGTGTGCGTGGGGTGTTTGCCCGCTTTCTCCGCCTCCTACTCTCTTGCCACTCCTACCCCCTCTGTCTCTCTCACTCTCCTCTCTCCCCAGAACACAGCTGCTTTTGATTAGCCTCGTTTGCCACCTGGGCCCAGTCAGCAATCACTTCTGAGGCTTTATAAGCTGGGGATGAACTGTGAGAGGTGTGTTTTTTTTCCCCTCTGTGGCCCTACACGGTTTTCTGCTAGGTTTTGGACAGACAGCCTCCTTGCGAGTAGTGAGGGCTTGTGGGCCCTAGAAGTGTCTCCCCGTGGTGAGAAGTACAGTAAGAAGTGTGAGAGGTGGGAAGTGCCTCACTTATCTGTTTGGTAGTTTTTTCTTTTGTTGCTGTGACTGTTTCCTTTGTTTCTTTGGCATTAATGGTAAAACGCAGTTGCCGGCTCTTTAAGTTAATGTTATTTGTAATAAAACGATATTATTATAGAACAACTCTAGAAGAATAACAGAATGAAATGAGACAAAATTAAGTCCACTTTAAATCTGACGACACAAAGGTAAACATTCATAAACTCATCTGAAAATCTGCCTCCTCCCCCTTCAACCTATCCTGCTTCAGGTGGCTTCCTGCCAGGAAGCAGCTCGACAGTATGTTCAGATGTGGAGTGGAGCTTGCTGTTCGTGTCTCCGTTTTCTTTGTTTCCTCCTTTAACAGTTTTACGGTTTGTTTCTGCTCTGTAATGTTTGGACCAGATGTTCAGCTTTTATTTACTTATTTCTTATTAGCATCATTGTTGACATGTGAGCCAGACAGTGTGAGAGAGAAAATGATGTGTTTGTTCATCAAACTGCTACACAGTGACACTCACATGAACATGAACACAGTGAAGCTGGACAGAAACGGCTTGATTCTGTGGATCCTTCCAGGATTTCAGTGGTTCTACAAACACATCAGTCTGACTGTGAAAGCACAAAGCTGCCATCCACACAGTCACAGCTCACATCTAAGGAAAACTCCCAGTTTCCTGTTCCGCAGAGAGTTGACTTCAAGTGATCCACACTGGTTATCAGTGCATGACTCTGCAATTAGACATTTCTTTTTTACTGTGATAACGTTTAAATCAGGTAGTATCAAACTTTAGACACTGATCACTAATCAGTCATCACCAGTGGGACGTTGTTGTTCAGTTTAACTGGAAACTGCAAGAACAAAGAGATAAAATCAGTGTGTTCTTAAGTTGACATTCAGGTTTTACTGAAGTAACATCAAAACAACAAAAAGCAGAGCATGGCACCAGATCGTCTGGCAGCCTTTAAAACAATTTCCCTCAGGATAAATAAAGTATTATGAAAGCAGCTCCAGCTCAGTTCAGAGTTATTCAAAGGAACGCCAGTCAAAAGAAAATATAGATTTCCACCAACATTATGAACATTATTTCAGCCTGTTTTAAATCCTGTGTTTTCTGATCATATCTGCAAATCGAGGCTGAGACTTATGTCAATCAAAAAGCATAAAAAATACTTGGACTTGTCAGCTTTTCCTGTTTTTTGTGTTTTGACAATCACTTTTATTGCTGCTGTCACACTCTGGGGGTTTTGTGTTGACTTTGTACTTTCTGTTCTTAATCAGTACATTTGAGTCTGGGTTTTATTCTTTTAGTGTTAGAAGCTTTTAATTATTTGGTCAGAGTGTTTCCCTGTGTGTTGCTCTTCATTGAAGTCTTGGGATCTATCCTATTTAATTAGACCAGAGGCCTTTCACCTTTGGTCTTTGGTCATTAGCCAGGTCATTATTCTGTAGAAAGACTTCTTTTAGAGCAGGTTTACTCTAGGTGTATATCTGATGTATGATCTGGATTAAAGGTGCAAATCAAACTCTTCGTGTATGTTAGTCTTTGTACAGTTCTGTTATATAACATGTTGTTACTGTGAAGCTTTACAAAGATCAAGTGTTCTGCAAACTGAAACTATGCAGCATGCAGTTACCAGTTTTTCTAGTTTGGTGATGATGGGAACTATTATGAAAGAATGTTTCCTTATTTGAGAACACCTGACGTCATTAAAAAGATACCTTTATTTGTCAATTATTTGATGTAGGACAGAGCAAAGAGCTAATGCTGACTTTAATGAAAAGCCCAGGAGCCACTTCTTCTGACCTGGCTGTGTTCAGGGATCGCTATAACATTTTCTACCTTTGAGGTTTCACACAAACTTCCTTATGTCCGTGTCCCTGAATGCATTTGATTTTTTGATTTGAATTTGATTTGAACTGATTTTATCTGGTTGGTTGGATTTTAGCTTTTAGACTGACAGATCTCAGTGTGTGAGAGGTTTTAAAGTTGAATCTAAAATTATGATCCTTTTTTATTAAAGTTTTATTGAATCTGTTTTAATATTTTATATATATATATATATATATATATATATATATATATATACACACCCAGCACGCCCCTGCGGGTGGTTTATCCTTCAAGCTCGGGTCCTCTACCAGAGGCCTGGGAGCTTGAGGGTCCTGCGCAGTATCTTAGCTGTTCCCAGGACTGCGCTCTTCTGGACAGAGATCTCCGATGTTGTTCCCGGGATCTGCTGGAGCCACTCGCCTAGCTTGGGAGTCACTGCACCTAGTGCTCCGATTACCACGGGGACCACCGTCACCTTCACCCTCCACATCCTCTCAAGCTCTTCTCTGAGCCCTTGGTATTTCTCCAGCTTCTCGTGTTCCTTCTTCTTGATATTGCTGTCATTTGGAACTGCTACATCGATCACTACGGCCGTCTTCTTCTGTTTGTCTACCACCAGTATTTCCGGTTAGTTAGCCACCACCATTTTGTCCGTCTGTATCTGGAAGTCCCACAGGATCTTAGCTCGGTCATTCTCCACCACCCTTGGGGGCATCTCCCATTTTGACCTCGGGACTTCCAGGTTATACTCGGCACAGATGTTCCTGTACACTATGCCGGCCACTTGGTTATGGCGTTCCATGTATGCCTTGCCTGCTAGCATCTTGCACCCTGCTGTTATGTGCTGGATTGTCTCTGGGGCATCTTTACACAGCCTTCACCTGGGGTCTTGCCTGGTGTGATAGACCCCAGCCTCTATGGATCTTGTTCTTAGAGCTTGTTCTTGTGCTGCCATGATTAGTGCCTCTGTGCTGTCTTTCAGTCCAGCTTTGTCCAGCCACTGGTATCTACAGCCACTCCTCTATCTGCCGGTGGTACATACCGTGCAGGGGCCTGTCCTTCCATGATGGTTCCTCGTCTCCCTCCGCTTTCTTGGGTTTCTGCTGCCTGAGGTACTCACTGAGCACTCGGTCAGTTGGGGCCATCTTCCCAATGTATTCTTGGATGTTCGTTGTCTCATCCTGGATTGTGGTGCCGACACTCACCAGTCCCCGGCCCCCTTCCTTCCGCTTAGCGTACAGCCTCAGGGTGCTGGACTTGGGGTGAAACCCTCCATGCATGGTAAGGAGCTTTCTTGTCTTTATGTCAGTGGCTTCTATCTCCTCCTTTGGCCAGCCTATTACCCCAGCAGGGTACCTGATCACGGGCAGGGTGTAAGTGTTGATGGCCCGGATCTTGTTCTTACCGTTCAGCTGACTCCTCAGGACTTGCCTGACCCTCTGAAGGTACTTGGTGGTTGCAGCCTTTATAGCGGCCTCTTCATGGTTCCCATTTGCCTGCGGGATCCCCAGGTACTTGTAACTGTCCTCTATGTCTGCAATGTTGCCTTCTGGTAGTTCAATCCCCTCAGTTCTGACTACCTTCCCTCTCTTTGTTACCATTCGACTACACTTCTCCAGCCCGACTGACATCCTGATGTCATTGCTGTATAGCCTGGTAGTGTGGATCAGTGAATCGATGTCTCGTTCACTCTTGGCATACAGCTTGATAGGAGGTGGCTGACAACTGCTCCGTTCCGTAGTCGGTATCTGTAGCCAGTCTTGTTAATGATCTCACTGAGGGGGTTCAGGCCTATGCAGAACAGCAGTGGGGACAGAGCATCTCCTTAGTAGATCCCGCACTTGATGGTGACTTGTGCTATGGGCTTGGAGTTGGCCTCTAGTGTTGTACGCCACATCCCCATTGAGTTCCTGATGAAGGCTCTTAGGGTCCTGTTGATCTTGTACAATTCTAGGCATTCCAGTATCCAGCTGTGGGGCATTGAGTCATAGGCCTTCTTGTAATCAATCCAGGCAGTGCACAGGTTGGTAAGTCTGGTCTTGCAGTGTGGATCAGTGAATCAATCTATCTATCTATCTATCTATCTATCTATCTATCTATCTATCTATATATAACTTCCTCTGCCTCACACTTTCACTCTCTGTTCACCTCACTGCTGTCTGACCGCATTCAGCTGACAGGGAGATGAAGCAGGAAAGAAGCAGCTGATATTTGGACAGCACACATGATGGAAAGGAAGATTTCAGTTGATGTGCACATGAATGATCTGTGTTTCCTCTTCAGGTGAAGGTAGAAAGTGTGTGTGAGCTGATTTGAATTGAGCAGCATGGATCAGTGTGAGGACAGAGAGGAGGGAGTCCCTCCCTCTAAAAGCACTCGGTGTGGGGAACATGAGAGCCAGACCAAAGCTCAGAGGTGAGATGACCATCTCTAAATGTCCATGACTCTTCTCCATGTCACAGCTCAGCACTCACATCACTGCTACATCATTATTCACAGGAACCAACCTGGACCTCCACCCAGCTCTGTGTCCTTAAGGAGTGATTGGTCTAAAGATGAAGCCATTGAATTTAAATCCCAGCCTCTGTCTGCTGCAGAGAGGTGAGCTGTTAGTAACATGAACTCTTTGATGTCAGTCTGGTGCCTGATTTAAATGAACTGCTTGATGTTGTTTCCTGGTATCTAAACTGCATCTCAAAGAAAGTCACTGAGCAAAGAATTCCTTTCATCCTATAAAACATGTCCAACATTAAACTCCTGCTGCTCACAGTAGGACCATCAACAGTCCTGCACAGTGTAAATGACTGTGTTTACCTCTAAGTGGAGCTCTTTTCTTAGACTGCCAAGACTAGTTTGGAGTTTCCTTCAGCTCATGCTCAGCCTGCAAAAATGTTTCTATTTGGGATGATGAAGGTATTGTAAGTCTTCATCAGCTTCTGTGGCTGCAAATGAAAAACACATTATTCTCCTCTAACAGGATCATAGGACCTGCACCCAGCTCTGTGTCCTTAAAGAGTGATCGGTCTAAAGATGACCCCATTGAATTTAAATCCCAGCCTCAGTCTGCTGCAGCGAGGTGAGCTGTTAATAACATGAACTCTTTGATTCAACTGCTTGATGTTGTTGGATATAAACTGCAGTGCAAACACATCATTCCCTCAATCCCATTTAAACTGTCTCTTAAAAACAAGCCTTTGGTTTGTAAACAACTGAAAATACACTTTAACAAACAGGAAGTGAAATATGCAAAAAAACAACAACATTTTATTCAAAAATGTAAAGTAAAACAGAAAGTAACTGACTGAAAGACGTCTTATTTGATCTATCTATCTAGAGAAGGGGGACAGGGAGGGACATAAGAAATACAGATATAAATAAATAAATAAAACAAGCAAACTGCAGAGACGTCTTAATATTTAAAATTTCTTCATCAGATTCAGAACTGTGTGTAGGCAGGCAGGAAAAAAGACCCAAGTGCAGGACTTGTGGAGTCAGAAGTGAACTCAAAAGAAAAGCAAAATGCAAAACTCAAAATGGCACATGAACGAAACAAAAAGGCAGGAACGGTGGTGTGATATGACAACGAGCACTGAAGGACAAGCAAACACACAGGGAACAAGGACCAGAAGGGAAACACAGCTGATGCAAATTAACTGACAGGACCAGGTGAACGCAATACTAGAAGCATCAACATGACACATCCTGCATCGTCCCGGTCCCCAAAAAGAACCGTCCCAATGAGCTGAATGACTTCCGACCGGTGGCACTGACGTCACATCTTATGAAGACTCTGGAGCGGCTTTTCCTCAACCTCCTCCGACCACAGGTACACCATGCCCAGGACCCAATACAGTTTGCCTACAAGGCAGATGTCGGAGTGGAGGATGCCGTCCTGTACCTCCTACACAGAGCCCACTCACACCTGGACAAGGGAAAAGGCACGGTCAGGATCCTGTTTCTTGACTTTTCCAGTGCCTTTAATACAATCTGGCCCTGTCTGCTCCAGGAGAAACTAAACAGGATGCAGGTGGACCCCTGCCTAGTCGCTTGGATCTCCGACTACCTAGCTGACAGACCACAGTACGTCAGGCTGAAAGACATCACGTCGGACACTGTGGTCAGCAGCACAGGAGCACCACAGGGAACTGTGCTGTCCCCTCTTCTCTTCACCCTGTACACCTCTGACTTCTGCTATAACTCTGAATTATGCCATATTCAGAAGTTTGCAGACGACACGGCCATCATGGGGTGTATCTGGGATGACCAGGAAGAGGAGTACAGGAGCCTGGTGAGGAACTTTGTCACATGGAGTCACACAAACCACCTGCAACTCAACACTTCAAAGACCAAGGAACTGGTTGTGGATTGTGGGACGTCCACACCAGGTCCACTGCCAGTTCAGATAGAGGGAGAGGAGGTGGAGGTGATCAATACATACAAGTACCTTGGGCTCTGGGTGGACAACAAACTGCACTGGACATGCAACACGCAGCACCTGAATAAAAAAGGCCAAAGCCGACTGTACTTCCTCAGGAGGCTGAGGTCTTTCAACATCTGCACGAAGCTCCTGAGGATGTTTTACCAGTCGGTGGTTGCAGGAGTACTTTTCTATGGCGTGGTGTGCTGGGGGAGCAGCACAGCAAAGAAGAACTCATCCAGGCTGGAGAAACTAATCAGGAAGGCTAGCTCTGTGGTCGGCATGAAGCTGGACACTCTGGTGACAGTGGCAGAGAAGAGGACATTAAAGAAACTGATGGACATTATGAACAATGCCGGGCATCCTCTGCACACGGACGTAAACAATCAGAGGAGCCTATTCAGCGACAGGCTGCTTCTCCCAGAGTCAAAAACCAACAGACTTAAAAACTCCTTTGTCCCACACGCCATCAGACTGTTTAACTCCTCACTGGAGGGGAGAGGGAGGCGAAGCATGGGGACAAGGGAGGGCGGGAATAACTGAGCTGTAGGTGCTTTTTTACACTGTGCAATATTTGCAATATTAGTTTTTCGTTTTGTCTTTTTTTCTTATATTCGACTGTGCAATAATCACTGTGCAATATACTCACCCAAATGAGCAATCCTATTTATCCATATTGTATATTCTGTATCTATATACAGTGGGGCAAAAAAGTATTTAGTCAGAAACCGATTGTGCAAGTTCCCCCACTTAAAATGATGACAGAGGTCAGTAATTTGCACCAGAGGTACACTTCAACTGTGAGAGACAGAATGTGAAAAAAAAATCCATGAATTCACATGGTAGGATTTGTAAAGAATTTATTCATAAATTAGGGTGGAAAATAAGTATTTGGTCACCTCAAACATGGAAAATCTCTGGCTCTCACAGACCTGTAATGTCTTCTGTAAGACGCTTTTCTGTCCCCCACTCGTTACCTGTATGAATGGCACCTGTTTGAACTCATCATCTGTATAAAAGACACCTGTCCACAGCCTCAAACAGTCAGACTCCAAACTCCGCCATGGCCAAGACCAAAGAGCTTTCGAAGGACACCAGGAAAAGTATTGTAGACCTGCACCAGACTGGGAAGAGTGAATCTACAATAGGCAAGCAGCTTGGTGTGAAAAAATCAACTGTGGGAGCAATCATCAGAAAATGGAAGACATACAAGACCTTACCACCTTGCCTTGGTTGGTGGTTGGTTGGTGCCTTACCACCACCACAGGCACCAACCACCTTGCAGCCGCAACACAGTGCAGCAGCTTCGTCAATGGAAATTCCTAACATGGTCCATTCAGACTCACTGTCCCCAGTCTCCCTCAGAATCCTGTTGAAGCTCTGCCTGAGGTGTGTGTTGAAGATCTCGTGGACCATGGCCTCTGCTAGCCATTCCCAGCACACCTTCACTGTAAGTTAAGGTGCGCCAGGTCTGTCCAGGGTCCTCCCCCACCACGTGATCCAACTCACCACCAGGTGATGACCAGTTGACAGCTCAGCCCCTCTCTTTACCTAAGTGTCCAAAACATGTGCCCTTAGGTCTGGTGATACAATTAAAAAAATCGATCATTGACCTGCGGCCTAAAGCGTCCTGGTGCTACATACACTTATGGACACTCTTATGTTCGAACAAAGTGTTCGTTATGGCCAAACTGTGATTTGCACAGAAGTCCACTAACAAAACACCATTCGTGTTCAGATCCAGGAGGCCATTCCTCCCAATCACACCCCTCCAGGTCTTGCTGTCACTGCCCACGTGAGTATTGAAGTTTCCCAGTAAAACAACTGAGTCCCCAGGCAGAGCACCTTCCAGTACCCCACCCAGGGACTCCAAGAAGGCTGGGTACTCTGAACCACCACTTGGCGCATAAGAGCAGACGACAGGACCCGTTCCCTGACCCGGAGGTGCAGGGAACAAACCCTCTCATCCACTGGGAGAAACCCCAACATATAGGCAGCAAACCGAGGAGATACTAGGATACCCACCCCAGCCCACCACCTCTCAACAGGGGCAAATCCAGACTGAGATAGAGTCCAGCCCCTCTCCCAGAGACTCGTTGCAGAGCCCAAGCCGTGCATTGAAGTGAGCCCAACTATGTCTAGCCAGTACCTTTCAACGTCATGCACTAACTCAGGGTTCTTCCCCACCAGAGAAATGACATTCCCAATCGCCAGTCCTGGAAGCTGGGGATTGGTCTGCCAGGACCTCCGCTCCAGGCCGCCACCCAGCTCACAATGCACCCGACCCCTATGGTGCCTCCTGCGGGTGGTGGGCCTGCAGGAAGATGGGCCATGTCCCTTTTTCGGGCGGTGCTCACCATGCCCCATGGACTAAGGCCCAGCGACCAGAAGGTCACCCTCGGGCACCCTCCCTGAGCCTGGCTCTAGCGCAGGCCACTGGTAACCCTATCCCGGGCAGGGTGAACTATTCCCTTGATGGTCTTCTAATAGGGAACAGTGTTTTTACATAATCAAAAATCTCTATTCAGCAGTTGTTGTCAGGGTTTTGATATTTACACCGATTAGAGTTGCTTGTTGTTAATGTTCAGATATAAAGAGAATATTACAATAACAAGAGAATGTTAAGATTAGATAACTGACAGGATGTCTTTGTGTCAGATATGCTACCATCAGACCCCTAGGCATTATCAAGTAGAAGTTTTGCATTTCTTTAGATTAAAAAAATAAATAAATAAAACAACATTTATATTATATATATATATATATATATATAAATAATTTTTTTTGTTTTATTTTTTTAGTGCAGAGCACCAGCAGGTTGCATTATGGGTTGGAATGTTTTATTGTATTATTCGGACTCTTCATTATTCCTCCACAGAGTGGACCAGGAGAGCTCAGAGGTTCCCAGTGGTCAGTCTGCCCAAAATCATCAAACACACCTGGACTCCATATTTATGGTCTGTACATGTACAACAACTACTTTTATATCTATTCTGTTCACAGTCATCTCCCAGCTGGGTTCTGGCTCAGAAAGTAGAGCAAACTTTCCTTTGAACTGCAAATACATCTGCAAATATCAAGCACTTCTCAGTATTTTAGAAAAAATAGTGAGATTTTGGCAGCTGCCCAGGCCAAAAACAATAAATGGATAAAATAACGTTTTATTTAGAAGTACTTTTCAACACAGTGAAGTAAACCTTACAAGCAACTAAATAATAAAATTACACTATGGCCAATAACACTTGAAAGATAAAATACTACCTAATACTATGTATTGTTGTCAGTGTTGGGGAGTAAGGGAATACATGTTTTGAGTTGAGCTGGTTTGAGCACGGAGTCAAGGAGGCCATTTACGCCATCTTAGAATGCTGTGATTACAGCCATTCCCCAACTCTCTGTGAATGGTACTCATGGCCATTGATTAGTGGTCTTTGATCAGTGGGTTTTGGTCAGTGGTTGTTGATCAATGGTCATGAGAATTTGCATAATTAAGATTAGGGAACTGACCTCCCAGCCCATTGTTCCTTCAGTGGGCTGGTTTCAGTCATTATGCAAATGTACGGTTTATAAAATTGAAACCTGCAGTCAGCTGAGACTGAAGAAGTCACTTGGATGAGTGATGAAACGTTTCTCCCACAAAACGCTACGTCCAGATGAACAGAATCAACTTTTGGAGATTTACTTTCCTGGATGATTGAGAATGCATCAAGATGAAGAGCTGTATTGATTTTGATCGACAGCTTCTTGATGTGAGGGACGCCATGCAATAGATCCACACCTCCAGTGAATGGACATGAAAGGTACCTCTCCAGCTCCCCTGCTTCTTGCTTTCCTGACCCCATGGATCCATCATCTTCGTCGAATAGGCTGCTGTTTGTGCTGGCCTCATCCAGCTCTGTGTCTAGGTGATGTCTGATGAAGTTGAAACCTGTGAAAAGATGTATTGTTTTCAAAAGAATTAGGTCTGGTCATTATAGTGCTGTAAACACTGCCAAGCTGCAGATGTTTGGCAAGAAGATTTGATCCCACTGGAGATGTTTTTTACTAACTCTTGTAGAAAAGCAATATCCTGCACAAACAGTTTGCAATGAATTCCAGTTTAAGTTTAAAATAAGAACACGTGCAAGGCTAAGCAGTGCTAGCCAATGGATCCTCCTGTTTGGCTGTTACTCTGGGAAAAGACAAGAAAGACAGTGATGGAAGCCGTGACTGGAGCTGCGATGTAGCCTATATAATATTTATATTGTACGAACGTGATAATTATGTATATTGTAATAACGTGATATTATATTGTTCAAACGTGAAAGGTATATTGCACTAACATGATAGTATATTGTACAAACATGAAAAGTATATTGTTAGAACAATATACTTTTCTATTTTTCTTTTGCCTGGGTGGCAGCTCTACGCTTCCGTATCCGAGTCTTTTCAATGTGGCCTCACCAAATTATTACGACTACAACAACCATGAAAAGAGTTGGATGGACACTGTTGCTCAATTGCAGCTGCCTGGTCAAAGTTTTTCATTAGTAATTTAGCAAAGTTGATGGTGGTGGTGTGTGTGTGTGAGTGAAAGACAGAGAGAGCGAAAGACAGATATTGTATGATAAGCTTCATGTTATGGACGCACAGTTTGAGCACTCAGGTCGCATCAGAGCAGCAGGCCTGCATCGTGACCTATGAACTTCTAACCCCTGCGATTTAATTGTACAGTTTGAGCAGGAGCTGAATAACGCGACTGAAAAAAATCGCAGTGTTTGCCCAGCTTAAATCAGACTGTTTAAACTAAACGAGCTGCTGTTTCACATAATAAACCCTGTCACCTGCAGAAGTGCCTTCTGTTTTAACAGTTAAAGCAGTAGAGACAAGCTGTGTTAACATGTGCGTGGAACTCTAGCGTCATTAACCAGGCTATCTGTTAGCTTATAGCTCACGCTAGCTAACCAGCGAGCAGTTAAAAGGACAGCCGAAGCTTCACAAAGCAAACTTATCTCACTACAATGTAGCGCCAAAAATATGACTCCCAGCTTGAGCTCGACACAGCTGCTGTAACATAAGACTGACATCCAGCTAACCACAGCTAAAAAGATATTTAGAGGAAACTTACCGTTTCCTCAGGTTACACGAGCTGAGTTTTTTCACGCTGAAAGGTTGGTTTGTTTTGGCTCTCACTGAAGACATAGCTGTTGTTTTGTACTGCTTTTAAGTGAAACATTGTTTGTATGTGAGGAAAATGCTGTTCATCCTCTTCAGCTCTAGCGTTGACTATTGGCTCTGCCATGTGTTCATGTGTGTCATGGTTGCTGTGTGGCAGGCAAGCAGGAGTGGTGGACCCAAAATGCAGAACTCAAACACGGAAGTGAAACTAAAAGCGCAGCTTTATTGCTGGAGAAAAACATCGTACAAACTAAACTCACCAAAAGAAAACCAAAAGTCAGAACAGAGGAACTAAGGACTGAAACACTGGAAAAACTAAACTGGAGCAGGAGACTAAACACTAGGAACATAGAAGCAGAACACACAGCTAGTAGAGGGTACGACGCGACAGGGAGCACAGGAAAACACAGGGCTTAAATACACAGACGGCAGTAATCAAAGGATGAGAGACAGGAGGGGAACACACCTGGGAGAAATCACAGCTGACGAGACAGGGGAAACGTAAACTGAGCACACTCACATACGACACAAACCTTCACAATAAGACAGGAAACTCCGACACATGGAACCAGACAAGACATTGAACTAAACAGACAGATTCACAAACGGATGGGGTGACACCATAGACAGACAGATACAGACGCAGACTCAGAGGCAGACCGAATACAACACGTAGAACTCAAACAACAACAATAATCATGATAATAAACTGGAAAATGCTAATAATTAACTTAAAGCGCTGGGTCACCGACCCAGGACCATGACAATGTGTTTCTTCTTTCCGTGTGTCCACTACTTTGATACGCTTGGGTGGCTCTGCCCGCCACAGTTTCAAACTGGTCATGTGACTGCATGTCCACATCTGATTGGTAAAAAGGTTACCGGGAACTCCACTGGCAGCATGTTATCTAATGTGTTAAACGAATTCCATCCATCCATTCGCTTCCGCTTATCCTTTTCAGGGTTGTGGAGGGCGCTGGAGCCTATCCCAGCTGTCATAGGGCGAGAGGCGGGGTACACCCTGGACAGGTCGCCAGTCTGTCGCAGAGCCAACACACAGGGACAGACAACCATTCGCACTCACATTCACTCGCACATTCACACCTAGTGGCAATTTGGATTATCCAATTAACCTATCCCCACAAGCTGTATGTCTTTGGACGGCGGGTGGAAGCCAGAGTACCCGGAGGGAACCCACGCAAACATGGGGAGAACATCCAAACTCCACACAGAAAGACCCCGGCCTGATGGTGGAATTGAACTCAGGACCTTCTTGCTGTGCGGCAAAACAGTGCTAACCACCGTGCCACCGTGCTGCTGCTAAACTAATTATTTTTTAAAAAGTAACGAGTCAAATTTTGCAAATGTAGCGGAGTAAAAGTACCGTTTCTTCTTTACAAATGTACTCAAGTAAAAGTAAAAAGTATTGTGCAAAAAAGGTACTTTAAAAGTACATTTTTTTCAAAAACTTACTCAAGTAAATGTAACGGAGTAAATGTAACTCATTACTACCCACCTCTGAGTGTGAGGAGGGAGAAAAAGGAAAAGTACGAGCTGTCACCCAGCAGAAACGGGAGCTGGAAGCATGTAAATATAATAATAACCACTGCAGCCAAAAAGAGTGCCTGATGAGCCCAGTTGTAAGTAATAATAATAATAATAATACATTTTATTTGAGGGCGCCTTTCAGAAACCCAAGGACACCTTACAAAAACACAATTAATAAAGGAACAATAGTCATAAAATACATTAAATAAGTTAAAATTACAAAACAGAGCGTGACAACAAATAAAATCAGCATTAAAGCGAATAAGCCAGTTTAAACAGATGTGTTTTGAGCTGTGTCTTGAATATAGAGAGGGAGTCAATATTTCTTAGTGCAGGAGGAAGAGAGTTCCAGAGCCGAGGAGCAGAGCGACTGAAAGCTCTGTTCCCCATAGTAATAAGGTGTGAGGACGGAACAGTAAGATGAATGGCAGATGATGATCTGAGAGGGCGGGAAACAGTGGTGATATGGAGTAGGTCACACAAATATGAAGGAGCAGATTTATGGATACATTTGTATGTAAGAAGTAAGATTTTAAAATTTATCCTGGCTTCTATGGGCAACCAGTGAAGCTGCTGAAGAACTGGGGTAATATGAGCACTTAGCGGAGTGTAAGTTATGACCCGAGCTGCAGAATTTTGAAGAAGTTGAAGTTTATGAAGGGACTTTTTAGGGAGACCAAATAGGAGGGAATTACAGTAATCATTACGGGACGTAATAAGACTATGGACAAGGATGGCAGCAGCATGGGGAGTGAGGAAGGGACGGAGTCGGTGAATATTACGTAAATGGAAGTAAGCAGACCGGGTTATGTAATTAATGTGAGACTGGAATGAAAGAGTATTATCAAGTATGATACCCAAACTCTTAACCTGAGGGGAGGGAAGG
The DNA here is from genome assembly GCF_963969265.1 of Rhamphochromis sp. 'chilingali'. Lineage (NCBI taxonomy): Eukaryota > Metazoa > Chordata > Actinopteri > Cichliformes > Cichlidae > Rhamphochromis > Rhamphochromis sp. 'chilingali'. The sequence continues at coordinate 69,267,634 of NC_137929.1, read as the reverse complement.
GTGGGAGAATTTTCAACGTTAATGGAAAAGCTGTGGGATTTGGTTAAGATAGATGGTGTACCAACAAGTAAAACTTCAGTTTTATTACTGTTAAGTTTGAGGAAATTGGAGGAGAACCAAGATCTAATCTCAATAAGACAGTCTGAGAGGGAGGTAGGTGGGAGGGATGAATTGGGTTTAGAAGAAAGGTAGAGCTGGGTGTCATCAGCATAACAGTGAAAATTTATATTATATTTTCGAAATATATAACCAAGAGGAAGCATATAAATAATGAATAAAAGAGGCCCCAATACTGAACCCTGGGGCACACCAGCAGACACAGGACAGAGAGTTGAAGAATGGGATTTAAGTTGGATAAACTGAGTGCGGTCTGAGAGATAGGAGGTAAACCAGGTAAGTGGGGTATGACTAATACCGATGGAAGCTAACCGGTTCAGGAGAATATTGTGAGAAATGGTGTCAAATGCCGCACTAAGATGAGGATGAGGAGGATGAGAATGGATAGGAGACCAGAATCAGCTGCCATCAGAAGGTCATTGGTAATTCTTAACAGAGCAGTTTCTGTGCTATGATTGGGGCGGAAACCAGATTGAAATTGTTCATAGAGATTATGGTCATTAAGATGTAAATGAAGCTGGGCGGCGACAACTTTTTCAAGAATTTTTGAAATAAAGGGGAGATTTGATATAGGGCGAAGATTATCAAAGTTATTGGGGTCTGCACCAGGCTTTTTGAGAGTTGGAATAACAGAAGCCTTTTTCAGTGCTTCAGGAACAATCCCAGTGTTCAGGGAGGAATGAATAATATTGGTTATGAGAGGTGCTAACGAGGGAAGACAGGCTTTAACTAACACAGTAGGGAGAGGGTCAAGTAGACAGGTGGATGACTTAGATTTTTTAATGAGATTAGATACATCAGTTATGGAGGGAAGAGTAAAGCTTGGGAATAACTGACAGGGAGACAGTGGGGGAACCAGGAAGTCTGCTTCAGAGTCAGGAGCTCCTAAAGAGTTAAGTTGACAGTGAATGTCCGAGATTTTACAAGTGAAAAAAGAGATAAGAGAATTGCAAAAATCAACAGAATACATGTGGGAGGGGAATGTGTCAGGAGGTTTTGTAATTTTACTGAACAACGAATAGAGGGACCTGGAGTTACCTTCATTAGAACTAATTAAACCAGAGTAGTAAGCAGATTTGGCTGAGGCAATGCAGTCCTTATAGAACAAAACATGATCATTGTGCATTTCTTTATGTACAGTAAGTCCGGTTTTCTTGAATAGACGTTCGAGTTGGTGTCCTTTAGCTTTAAGGTGACGCAGGTCGGAGGTAAACCATGGAGCTGAACGGGAAAATGAGACAGTTCGATGTTTAAGGGGAGCAAATATGTTAAGAAGGTTATGAAGGTTGACATTATAATGACAAACGAGTTCATGAGGGGTTGAGGAGCAGTGGATAGATGGAAGGTCATGGACAGCAGATGAAAAAACAGCTGGGTTGATATTACTAATTTTCCTAAAAGTGATATTACGAGAGATACAGGTTTTGGAAGCGGTTATGTTTGCATCAAAAGAAATAAACATATGATCAGACTGGGGAAACAAAGTGGCTTTACAATGGGTGGGGGTAATGCCAGAACAACAGACCAAATCCAGGATATGACCTTTGGAATGAGTAGGAAATTTTATGTACTGTAGAAGCCCAAAACTTTCCAGGCAGGAGGTAAAATCTCTGGAAAGAGGGATTTTATTATTGTCCATATGAATGTTGAAGTCACCAGCAATGATCAGATTTGGAGAAAGTACAGAAAAATGAGTGAGAAGAGCAGAAAATTCATTTAAAAACTCCTTGTTTGGCTTAGGTGGCCGATAAACAGTACATATGATGGTGGGGGTAGATCCAGGGAGCTGTAGTGCAGTGTATTCAAATGAATGGGAGGGAGGGGCAGAGACAGGGAGCACTTTCCAGTGCCACCGGTGAATTATCGCGAGACCTCCACCCCTCCCCGAGATGCGAGGTTGACAGGTGTAAACAAACTCAGATGGAGTAGAGTCGTTGAGAGAAACAAAGTCATTAGGCAGTTGCCATGTTTCAGTCAAACAAAGAAAGTCCAACTTACGATCACAGAGGAGATCATGGACGAGATGTCCCTTACCAGTGAGAGAGCGGATGTTTAATAGACCAAACTTGATGCTGGAGTTACCATGCCTGATAGTAGGCGTAGTTGATCTAGCCAGGTAGGCCAGCACACTGTGGTCAATAGCCCGGTCAGTCTTGCAGGGAGGACGACGAGTTTTTGACCAGATGGAAAATATTGAGTTAGTGTCACTGATGTTGAACTTCCGCCGAAGCCCTCGGTGGATATACCTGCGGCGGGGCTGGAAGGTGATGTCCGGGTAGAAGTATAGAGCCACCGGTGGAGAGATAGCCAGGCAAAAACGGAGCCGTAAAAGTTCCGTAGCAGAATACTGGAGAAGAGCTGTCGCCGGGTGATGAATGATGGAAAAAAAAACCCCAGGTGAGCACGAGCCACACCAACACCCTGTGGATCCGCATCTTAATCAGGGCCGAGCACTGAACACAAACGGAGAGACCGCTGATAGCTGCAGCGCAAGCAATAGAAGCCCGTAAATATTGCGAAAACAAGTTAGATACTTGATTTAAATTGTCGTCAGCAACTTCAAAAATAAGATAATAAGATAAGATAAGATAGAAATAAAAATAACCGGTGAGCAGCGGCAGCCAGGCGCGCCAGCGTTCACTCGACCGGAAAAATAAGCTATTAAGACTCGACTGTACACTGTGTTCCTGTTTTCCTCTGAAATAATTAGTTCAGTTGAAGCAGCCTTTCAACGCCTTTCTCTGTCTCTCACTAGCAAACTTGACCCAGACAACAAAGTAAAGCTGGGTTTGGCTACGAGCCGCGGACCTTCAGTAATAGTAATAAATCACATTCATGTAGCTGTAAACAGCATGATAATATTTATTTATTTATTTATTTTGTTTCACACATGGTACAGCAGTAATTCATTTCCCATACACAACCTTCCTTTCAATTAAAGTAACACTGTTTCCATGCATGAAAAGGAGCAGGAAGAAGAATAAATTCTTATTAACACGTGACCCCTATCTGTGACAATACAAGTAGGCAACCAAAATTACACTCTGACAATATTCTGCACATAACAAAACAAACCAAACAGAACAATATACTCAACAATGAGCAATACCACTAAATATCAAACTAAAAGGATAATTTTTTCTACAATTAAATTATGTTATTTTCAACTTTTTCATACTGGTTCATCATTTTATTCTTATAGCAGATTTTAAATTGAGAAACATTTGTACAACACTTAAGATGATCATTGAGAGAATTCCAGTTTCTTATGCCTATGACTTTTGGACACATTTGCCTTTGTGTGGTTCGAGCAAACCGATGGTTAAAATAAAACTTCCTTCTGCCGGTCCCATTTTCCAAACACAATACAAATAAACTTTGTAACTTAAGAGGTAGTGTTTTATTTTTTGCCCTAAACATAATAATCAATGTCTGTAATTTCACTATATCTTCTAGTTTTAATAATTTCGATTTTATAAACAAACTATTAGTGTGTTCTCTATATTTAACATTATGCATAATTCGAAGCGCTCTCTTCTGTAATAAATTTAATGGTTTCATATTAGTCACGTATGTATTCCCCCATACTTCAACACAATAACTCAGATAGGGTAGAAACAATGAAAAATATAATATTCTCATTGTCTTGTAATCTAATATATATCTTACATTACCCAGGATATAAATACTTTTAGCCAACTTTTTTTAACATGTTCAATATGTGATTTCCATGTTAACTTGTCGTCCACTATTACACCTATTACACTATTACACAATGGAATTCTGTCACTCTTTCAATTAATACTCCCTCTATAGATAATACTACCTCTTCCTCCTTTACACGTTTTCCGAATATCATAAACTTTTTTTTTTTCAAATTCAGCGATAACTCATTTACATCAAACCATTTTTTAAAAAAAAATTTCATTTCAATAACCATAATTTTAGCCAATTCTTTCAAGTTTTCTCCGGAACAATAAAAATAGTATCATCTGCAAACAAAACAAAATTTAACATTTTTGACACATCACAAATGTCGTTTATATATAAATTAAAAAGTTTTGGTCCTAAAACAGAACCTTGAGGGACCCCACATTCTATTTTCATTCTATCAGATGAATTGCCTAAACACTGCACATACTGAAACCTATTATCCAAATAGCTGCTTAACCAGTTCAACACTATTCCTCTCACACCATAAGTACTTAACTTAGAAAAGAAGATGGAGTGTTGCCTAGTGTCAAAAGCTATTTTTTTTTAAATCAATGAATACCCCTATAGTATATTTATTATTATGTGTTGCTGATGAAATGTCTTCAATAGCATTCATTAATGCTATTGCTGTTTATCTGTTCCGTCGAAAGCCGTACTGGCTTTCACTTAACCGTTGATGTTTGTCAATGAAACTATCAAATCTTTGTGCAAAGACTTTTTCAAGCACTTTAGAAAACTGTGATAGCAATGATACTGGTCTGTAATTATTAAAACTATGTCTGTCTCCTGATTTATAGAGAGGGATAACTTTTGCCACTTTCATTCGGTCAGGAAATACACCCTTATAAAATGAGAGATTAAAAATATAACAGAGAGGTTTGATTATACAATCCAAGGTTTTTTTTACGATGACCATGTCTAAGCCATCACAGTCAGTGGATGTCTTGTTTTTTGATTTTGCTACAATAGCTATGATGTCTTTATCAGTGATTTCCCCTAAAAACATAAACTGTACCATTCCATTCGTCATCCCATTCTAAATCATCCTGTTTTCTAATTAAGTTTGCCAGGTTAGGCCCAATATTTACAAAAAAAAATTAAATTCATTTACCACTTCATTCATATCACGTACGACCTTATTTTTCTTATTAAAGTAAGTAGGTAAATTTAAGGATGTATGTTTATTACCCAATACTTTTTTAAAGATATTCCACATACCCTTAACATTATTTTTTTATTTGTAAAATAATCTATTATAATACTCTTTCTTGGCCTTTCTGATAATTAATACTGACTTATTTTTATAAACTTTATGTTTCATTTCAGCAGGCTTTGTTCTAAGTTTTATATAATCTCTATACAGTTTATTTTTCTTTTTACATGCATTTTCTAGTCCTTTTGTTATCCATGGTTTACCAGTAGTTTTCTTTTTCTTTTACTGATATAATACCAGTGGACAGTGATTTTCATAAAAAAACAAATAAATATTTAAGAATGCCTCGTATGCAGTATTGACGTCATTTACATAAACCTCATTCCAGTCTTCTTTCATAAGATCTTACCTGAACTTATTTATTGCATCATCATTTTCTAATTCTCATATATCTGTCCAGACACACTTCCTCCTTTAGTGTCATTTTATAATCTAAAGTAACAAAAACAGGTAAATGATCACTTATGTCATTTATGACAAGGCCACTTATAATGTTGCTTTACAAGCAATTAATGAAAATGTGATCAATTAAAGTAGCTGACTTTCCAGTTAGTCTACTAGGTTTAGTAATCAGAGGGTAGAACCCTCTTCCCCATAATAACTCAAAAAAATCTCATGATGCCTTATGATTGGACATTTTTAAAAATTCAATATTATAATCACCGCAAATACAGAATGTCTTATTTCCCTTTACCTTGCTCAATAAAACTTCTACTACATCTGTGAATGTTTCTATCAGTGTCCCAGGCCTCCTATACATACAAGTAACAATTATATTACTCTTTCTTTCCATTTCTATTTCTACTGTCACACACTCCATTAAATCATCAATAGCCACAGACATATATTCAACCTGTTTACATTTCAAATCACTATCAACAAAAAGTGCCATACCTCCTGCCTTCTTATTAGATCTATTTATATGATATAATTCATACCCATCAATGTGAAAGTCCCAACCCCTTTCCTCATCTATCCATGTTTCTGATAGTGCTATCACTTTAGACTTGCCTTTCAGATTATTCAAAAAATCATTGATCAGAACAAAACTTTTATAGATACTTCTACAGTTGAAATGAATTAATGAAAATGTATTGCCTAAGTCAACATTATCCCTAAATTGATTCTCAGTATAATACTCGCATGTAACATTAATTGCATTAAAGACATTTCTTTCTGGATCGATATTATTTTCAAAATCATGTAATTTGTAATCCGAATCTTCAGTCATTGTGATTGGGTATTCTTTAAATGTCTGTTATCCTTATGACATACCCAAGTATTTCACAACATATTTTGGGAAACCACTCATACCTATACAATTCTTTCTGATCCATAAATAACTGCGGCTCAGATCTATATCTCGTCTCTACGCATAATGGTAACACCGTCAATCCCAGTTCCATATCCACCTGCAGCTTCACACTAATACTCTTCCAGTCTACTATCTCATACCTTGCCATTTTCCCGCTCCAGTCGGAAATACTGTCTTTCATTGAATAAGTTCGGCTAGTTGTTAGCAAACACATCATAACAGACCTTCTGCCGTCTGACCGCAACAGCGTAATCATCCCCCGTAGTTGTCCAAATCTACGGGGGATTTGGAATCCCTGATCATTACAAACTTGGGTTCTTCTGGTGTTCCGTTGAGCTTTATCATCACTTTGCAATTTCTTGTCCATGTTGCTTGGATTTTTTTTTCTTTACGCATGATACGGGCTTGTCTGGCAATATCTGCGTTTTTTTTTTTGTGAGATGTTCATTCACATATACTCCACTCCCTTTAAGTTGTCTGGACTGCCTCAGTAGCTCAATTTTGTGTTTTCGATTCACAAATTTTACTACTATTGCTGGAGGTGCCCTGGCATTCTTTCTGGGGAGGGTATAACACGCCACGATGTTGTTGCTATGCAGGGGAAGTTTTTTACTCGCAAAAAACTCCACTACCTGACGCTCTGTTTGTTGCTCCTCCACCGGGGGCTCATCTCCGCCAGACCTCACACCACTCCCAGTCTCAGTAACTCTTGCGTAGCTTCTGTGTTTGGTTTCCAAACCGGTAATAATCACGTCCTCCAGTCATGCATGCTGTTCTAAATCTTCCACTCTCCTTTCTAAGAGCTGGATTGTTTTATACTTTTCCTTAATCAAGCTTTTTAATTCTTTGATTTGGTCCATTAAAGTCGTTAAAATTCCTTGTTGCTTAACTATTCTTTTGATGTCTGTTGACAACGAGTTAAGCGACAGCTTAATCTCCTCCAAATCTTCTTCAATTTTTCTCATCTTTGCCATTTTCTCCTTTTTGTTTGTTTGTGTTTTGTTTCAACCAAAATATATTTGACTTATAATTAATCACACAACCTATTCTGAGACGCCAATCTGGCAGTAGCTGTGTTCGCCATATATTAAGTAATCCAAAGTATTCAGAATATTTTACTCTCATTGAGTAACGTAACGGAATACTCTGCTGGAGCTGCTCCTCCAGCTTTCTCCTGTGGCTGTCCCTTCCCCTCCTTATCTCTCTACTTAGCTCCTTCTGGACTCTCCTCATTTCCTCTCTGTTTCCAGATGGAGCTGTGACTTTATGGGGATACTTGGAGAAAGAAGCAGAATCTAAAATCATTGTGATATTTCACAGGAAGCCAGTGAAGTTGTTGAGGGACAGTAGTAATGGGTTCTATTATTAACACAAGCAGCTGAAATTTGCACCAGCTGAAGTCTACCACACACATGTCTCTATAATCTAAAAAGGATCAATTATAATAATCCATACGGAATATGGATTGTGAATATGTCATGTTCAAATTTTCAGAAGGAAATCAGGAGAAAGTTCTGTCGTTCAATAAAATTTAATTTGTTATGGCAGTGGGAATTACAAATTTGACACAGCGCTATGGACCATGGTCTGATACAACATTTTGCCTCATGCTATGGATGCCCTGAAGCAGCCTTACATGTTTTTATACAGCAACAATAACAAATGATTATCATGGCTATGTTCTTCAAACATGAGAGCCTCCTGTGGAACCTCTCGCCTGTGTCTGACCTCGTCTTGTATTTGTTCCCTCCTCTGTAAGAGACAGAAAAGAAAAATACCTCCCTGCCTAGCCTTGATAATGTTATTATCCATTATTCTTCTGCTGATTCTAAAAGCCCACTTTCAGGATATCTTGTTCGGACTTCCTGAGAAGAAAATAGCCTGCTACTTATCAATTGTAATCGTGTAGCAAATCTCTCTGCACTTCTACGTCATTCCTACAATATTTCAATCCAGAAAATCACGCCGAATGAAGCTCCCATCCCTCAAAAGACAAAGCATAATTGATATGAGCACAATTGCAGTGTGTATATGAAAATAATTAAAACAGCTTTATTTAATCATTTAATAAACAAAATATAATAATTTTCAATACTAACAGTGGTCATACAATGTACTGTATGGATTAATTAGAGCCAGCTGCTGAGGGATCGTACAAATTACAGTACTGAAAAGGGGCATAAAAGTGTTACACCGCACAGTTAGGTAACACTTAGGTGGCTAAAAGACACGAATATAGTTGAGAAAAGAGTTTTACTGTTTGCGTCACCAGATCGGATAAATGTTCCATAACATCCAGATTCAGCTGCAGATAGAGCATCCTTAAAGTTGTGTGTATGAGATAAAGGTTCTTATGAACAACATGCGTGATACCTTTTAGTGACAACATTCAGATTTAAGAGCAGTAGAACAAATTAGATATGTGGATTTTACCTTTTCCCAATTCTTTTAGAGAGCCAGAGTTTGAATTTCATTGAGGGATTGTGTTTATGGTGCCTAATTAAAATCATTCCCAGAAACATACCTCCTCCTGTGTACTTTTTTGTCTGTGTTGTGAGAAAAGTTTCTGGGTCATTCATAAAAAATTCTGTTCCAGATACTGGAGGACAAAATCATCACTTTTGTGAAGAACGAGCTGAAGAAAATCCAGACAGATCTGAGTCCAGATGACCTACAATGTTTTAAGAGTCAATGTGAGGACGAGGATGTCTTACAAAGTGTGAATGAGGAACAGAGCAAGAGAAGCAGAGAAGCATTTGTGACGATTACAGTGGACTTACTGCAGAGAATGAAACAGAATAAGTTCGCTGAGCGTTTGCTGAGAAGTGAGAATTATTCCATAAATATGTCTGTGAAGGTTCTCAGTCATCCAGGTCATCGTAGTCTAAGGAGCTTGGAAAGAAAAGCGTCTGGACTTGTTTAAGTTGCTTGAAGACGTTTCACCTCTCATCCGAGAAGCTTCTTCAGTTCTAAGGGTCAAATGGTGGAGAGTCCCAGATTTAAGCTCTGTGGGAGTATCCCCCCAAAGAGGGACAAAGGACCCCCTGATGATCCTCTACCTAATCACATGAGCCGAGGTGTGAAAACGGGTGTGGGTCACAATCAGCCAGGGTTTCGGGTGAGCTCATTGTGAAACCTGGCCCCACCTTATCATGTGATTTCCTGAGAACAGATGGCCCAGGATGTGAGTGGGCGTTAAGGCGTCTGGGAAGGGATCTCAAAACTGGATTATAGATGGCAGAGAGTTGGTGTCGTAAACCCCGCCTCTGTTCAAAGATGGTCGCTCACAGTGGACATAGATGGCTTCTTTCACTCCTCTTTCAAACCATCTGTCCTCTCTGTCCAAAATGTGAACACTGGCATCCTCGAAAAACTGTCCTTTATCCTTAAGATGCAGATGAACAGCTGAGTCTTGTCCTGTGGAGGTGGCTCTTCTATCTTGCGCCATGCTCTTGTGAAGTGGCTGTTTGGTCTCTCCAATGTAGAGGTCTGGGCATTCCTCTCTGCACTGTACAGCATGCACCACATTGTTAAGTTTGTGTTTTGGAGTTTTGTCTTTGGGATGAACCAGTTTCTATCTGAGTGTGTTGCTGGGTCTGAAATGCACCGGGATGTCGTGCTTGGAGAAAACTCTCCTGAGTTTTTCTGATACACCGCCCACATAGGGGATGACAATGTTGTTGTGTCTGTCTTTCTTATCCTCCCTCGCTGGTGTTTGGTCTTGAAAGAGGAGTGAAAGAAGCCATTTATGTCCACTGTGAGCGACCATCTTTGAACAGAGGCGGTGGTTTACGACACCAACTGTCTGCCATGTATAATCCAGTTTTGAGATCCCTTCCCAGACGCCTTAACGCCCACTCACATCCTGGGCTGTCTGACCTCAGGAAATCACATGATAGGGTGGGGCCAGGTTTCACAATGAGCTCACCCGAAACCCTGGCTGATTGTGACCCACACCCGTTTTCACACCTCGGCTCATGTGATTAGGTAGAGGATCATCAGGGGGTCCTTTGTCCCTCTTTGGGGGGATACTCCCACAGAGCTTAAATCTGGGACTCTCCACCATTTGACCCTTAGAACTGAAGAAGCTTCTCGGATGAGAGGTGAAACTTCTTCAAGCAACTTAAACAAGTCCAGACGCTTTTCTTTCCAAGCTCCTTAGACTATTCCATAAATATTTACGCTGCTAAGACATTCAACAATGTCTCAAGAAATACACAAAAATATATTCAAAATACATTTTTGAACTATGTGCACTTCATAAATCCTTGATGTGTGTGTGTGTATCGGGTCAATCAGGAACCGGAACTAGGAGCTTTCAGTGGAGTCAACGAAACCTTAAATCTGCACTGAAGAAGAAGTTCCAGTGTGTGTTTGAGGGGATTGCTAAAGCAGGAACCCCAACCCTTCTGAATCAGATCTACACAGAGCTCTACATCACAGAGGGAGGGACTGCAGAGGTCAATGATGAACATGAGGTCAGACAGATTGAAACAGCATCCAGTAAACCAGACAGTCTAGAAGCCATAATCAGACAAGTAGACATCTTTAAAGCCTCACCTGGAAGAGATGAACCAATCAGAACAGTGCTGACAAAGGGAGTGGCTGGCATTGGGAAAACAGTCTTAACACAGAAATACACCCTGGACTGGGCTGAAGACAAAGCCAACCAGCACATCCAGTTCATATTTCCATTCACTTTCAGAGAGCTGAATGTGCTGAAAGAGGAAAAGTTCAGCTTGGTGGGACTTGTTCATCACTTCTTTACTGAAACCAAAGAAGCAGGAATCTGCAGCTTTGAAGACTTCCAGGTTGTGTTCATCTTTGATGGTCTGGATGAGTGTCGACTTCCTCTGGACTTCCAAAAAACTACAATCCTAACTGACCCTAGAAAGTCCACCTCAGTGGATGTTCTGCTGATAAACCTCATCAGGGGGAAACTGCTTCCCTCTGCTCGCCTCTGGATAACCACACGACCTGCAGCAGCCAATCAGATCACTCCTGAATGTGTTGGCAGAGTGACAGAGATCAGAGGGTTCACTGACCCACAGAAGGAGGAGTACTTCAGGAAGAGATTCAGAGAGAAGAAGCAAATCAGCACCATCATCTCCCACATCAAGACATCACGAAGCCTCCACATCATGTGCCACATCCCAGTCTTCTGCTGGATCACTGCTACAGTTCTGGAAGATGTGCTGGAAACCAGAGAGGAAGGACAGCTGCCCAAGACCCTGACTGAGATGTACATCCACTTTCTGGTGGTTCAGGCCAAAATGAAGAAGGTCAAGTATGATGGAGGAGCTGAGACAGATCCACACTGGAGTCCAGAGAGCAAGAAGATGATTGAATCTCTAGGAAAACTGGCTTTTGATCAGCTGCAGAAAGGAAACCTGATCTTCTATGAATCAGACCTGACAGAGTGTGGCATCGATATCAGAGCAGCCTCGGTGTACTCAGGAGTGTTCACACAGATCTTTAAAGAAGAGAGAGGATTGTACCAGGACAAGGTGTTCTGCTTCATCCATCTGAGTGTTCAGGAGTTTCTGGCTGCTCTTCATGTCCATCTGACCTTTATAAACTCCGGAGTTAATCTGCTGGAAGAGCGAGTAATTACATCCCAGAAGTCTGAAGGAAGAGAAGAATCTGCATTGAGACACTTCTACCAGATTGCTGCGGACAAGGCCTTACAAAGTCCAAATGGACACCTGGACTTGTTCCTCCGCTTCCTCCTGGGTCTTTCACTGCAGACCAATCAGACTCTCCTACGAGGCCTGCTGACACAGACAGGAAGTACCAAACAGGAAACAGTCCAGTACCTCAAGAAGAAGCTCAGTGAGAATCTGTCTGCAGAGAAAAGCATCAATCTGTTCCACTGTCTGAATGAACTGACGGATTGTTCTCTTGTGGAGGAGATCCAACAGTCTCTGAGATCGGGAAGACTTTCCAGAGACAAACTGTCTCCTGCTCAGTGGTCAGCTCTGGTCTTCATCTTACTGTCATCAGAAAAATATCTGGATGTGTTTGACCTGAAGAAATACTCTGCTTCAGAGGAGGCGCTTCTGAGAATGCTGCCAGTGATCAAAGCCTCCAACAAAGCTCTGTGAGTATGCATCTATGCACACTTTTATTGTTTAAATATTGCAATGTACAGTCTATAGCAGCAGAAAATCTTAGCATTTCCAAAACATTTGTGGATGTAACCCATATCAAAGTGGGCCCAGAGATTTACTTCAAAATCGAATATAAATAAAAAAGAAAATTCTTGCAAGGAGTTAAAGCAACTTGTTTACAACAGATAATGAATGGTGGCTACATGAGGGTTCAGTATGTGATCATTAAGGATTATTTTGAACAGTATCCACCAACAACAATCACTGATATTCTACTTTGGAAAGTACGAATGCCTGTGTCAGTGGGTATTAATTTATAATCACTAAAATTACTAACTCCCCACATGTTTAACAGATACAAAGGTGTGACTTAGTGATGTTCGATTCGTGAACGAATCGTTCAATACTCGAGAATCACTTTACTGACTCGTGAATCATGATTCACAAGCCCAACTGACTCACTGACTCATCCCTGTTGCTGTTAGCAAACTAATTCCATTAGTAGAAATATATCTGGCTTATAATTAAAATAGTGGGGGGGACAACAGCCAGTTTCATAACAAAAGCATTTCTCCTCTGAACTGGAAGAAAAAACCCTGAGTAGAAGCACACATCAAGACAATAGCTCCTCGGTTCACAGTAGCATCGCTCTGCTAACATGCTAACAGCACATTTGAGCTAATCACCCCCTCCCTCCTGTACTGAATCGTAAGCGTAAGTGAATCACTCAGGACTCGCTCACCCCCTCCCTCCTGTGTTGAATCATAGAGCGAACGAATCACTCACTCACTCACTCACTCACTCACTCACCCCCTCCCTCCTGCCTCACAGCTTCTTCTTCTTCTTGGTTGGCAACCAATGTTAAGGAGCATTACCGCCCCCTGGCTCACAGCTCAGTGGACATTTAGATGAGAAAATATATATTTGACACATTTAAGGAAAATACTAATAAAATACAAATAAACAAAATAAATGTTTATTAAGCAATTTTGATAGGAAATTGCTTTATTTTAGAAATGTTTTTGCTCTTTTTTGCTCTATAAAATAGTTGGGGTTTTTTTTAGAATCATTCGTCTTAGCAGTGGGATTTACATGAAAAGAGAAACAAATTGAGTTTGAGTGAAAATGTAAATTTTTTGCACTCTCTGGTCAACTGACTCAGTGAATCAAATGACTCAAAAAATCTGATTCACTTTGGTGAGTGACTCATTAAAACTCGATTCAGTAAAAAGAATCAAATTTACCATCACTAGTGTGACTGTGCTGTTTCAAAGCAAGTTCTATTTTTTAATGCATGAATTTTGAGTTGTATTCTCATTTATGATGTGGACATAGAATTGTTTGTTTTCCTTGTGGTAAGTTGAAAATAAGTCATTTAATTCGATCACAAATATAACCTTTTTTCAGACTGTCTGGCTGTAATCTCTCAGAGAGAAGCTGTGAAGCTCTGTGCACAGTTCTCATCTCTAAGGTTTTTAGTCTTGGAGAACTGGACCTGAGTAATAATGACCTGCAAGACTCAGGAGTAAAGCTGTTGGCTGCTGGATTAAAGAGTCCAAACTGTATCCTGGAAACTCTCAGGTGAGGCGCATAATATGCTTTTTCAGCATAACATGCTTTTTAAGCGCTGGTCTTTTGAGATTCATAACATATCAATTTCTTTTCTTTGTTACAAACTGTTTCATACTGGATTGCAGACAATGTACTTCAAATCTTCAAACCTGCCAGCACAGTGGCACAGGAGTTAGCAAGTCCTGAGGTTGATTCTGCCACATCGTTGTGTCCTTTCCGTGTGAAGTGTGCATGTTCTGCCCGTTTTTTGTGTGGTTCTCTCCGGGTACTTCGGTTTCCTCCCACAGTCCAAAGACATGCAATTAGTGGGGTTAGGTTAACTGATCATTCTAAATTGCCCACAGGTGTGAATGTGAGTGTGAATGGTTGTTTGTCCTTATGTGTTAGGTCTGTGACAGACTGGCGACCTGTCCAGGGTGCACCCTGCCTCTTGCCCTATGGTAGCGACCCTGAAAAGAACAAGCAGAAGAGAATGGACGTTTTATTTAATGGGAAGACCAGGTCTAAAAGAGAAGTCAAACATAGGACATCACCAGAGACCCAACAGTTATGCAATAAACCCAGAAAGAATGAAAGGAATGAACTCTGTGGCACTACAGCAAAGGCTAAAAGGAAGTATAAAGCACGGTTTCTAAAAATTATTCTTTTGTCTTGTCCAATAAGTCAAAAATGTTTACTTCCATCAACAAAACTTTCCAGTTTGATTCATTTTCTGTATTCTGTAACAATTTACAAAGTATGTTTATACATTGGAGTTTGATTTATTCATGTTAACCCTTACACCCTCGTGAAATTATTTCTGTCTGAATACATGATGAGAATTTTAAAACTCTTCTCATTCATCCCTTTTGACTTAAATTAAAAAAAAAAAAAAACTAATCCAAAATTAACTTTGTAAACTAAATTTTAAAAAAATAATCAATAAAATGGCAGTGGCCATTTCATTTCTATTTCACATGTTATTACATGTAAACTTGATGTTTTCAACATAGGAAATAAAATCCTAACCTGTAAGTTGGCAAAACCTTAAGGCAGTCAAAAAAGAAATCAACCGCACCTATCAATTGTAAAAATGGATAAAAGGTTTTTGGGTCTGTTTTTGGATATATACTTATTCAGCTACATTCAGTAACACAAACAAACTGAAACGTAAAAGATTCCACAAAAGAAGGCACTAAATATAATAAAGGAAATATTTTCTATATATGATCCTGTGGCTGTCAGGGCTCTGTGTGCGGGCAGGCGGAGGTGAGGATCCAAACTCAGGACTCGTGAAGCCAAATTTCAACAGAAAACCACAGCTTTATTGCTGGCAATGAACAAAACATGAACAGAACAACGAACACTGAGAACCGGACACTCACAGGCAGAATCTGAGGGTACGACACCGAGCACAGGAAAAAAAAGGGCTTATATACACAGGGTGGTAATCAGGGAATGGGCAACAGGAGGGAGACACAGCCGGGAGGGATTGGACTAACGAGACAGGGGGAGCAAAGCTGTACACACTGACATAAGACATAGACTTTCACAATAAAACAGGAAACAAGAATCCACCAAACAAAGACGCAGACACAACACTGAGAGACAGACTAGACACTGAACTAAACCTGCAATTAACATGAGAACACAAACCTAAGAACTAATCCCTAAACAAGAATAACTGAAACACAGATTATTATTATTATTATTATTAATAATAATAATAAAAATAATCATCATCATCTAAAGCACCACAATGATTAAAGAATCCAAAATGCGAACACGCACCAAAACATAACTCAAAATACTGGGTCAAACTTACCCAGAACCGTGACAGTGGCAGTGAAGTTGAAACAGATAAAGTGCTCCACTGTCTGCTGCAGAATTTAGTCCGGTTTATCTGTTTACGATACATAGCCAATAACCATAACCCTCATTGGTTCTGTGTCAGTTTATGCAGAAATCCAAGCTTATATATTGGGTACTTCTTTTATCTGTTGTGTCGCCCCTTGAGAATCAACATGTATTTGCCTCAGATGCATTGGTGCCACAAAACAATTTTTCATGCTTTCCCTGTGCCTGTGTGGATTCTCCTCTGTGGGCTCAGATTGTGGTCATAAATATATTGTACTTTTAAATCAAATGGTTATTTGTGAACTGAGTTTTGTAATCTTGTAAACCAAAATATGTGAAAATGGTATATTTGTGCATCTACAGATGACAATTTGTGTGCGTGTAAAAAAGATTTGTGTTTGTAAAAAAATATTTACACGAGTTACAAATTTTTTGGTTAAGGTCTGGTTACAGATACAAAGCAAAAATCTACGTGTAAAACTCCGTGCTCGGGTTCCCTGGCTGTGTATCCACTTTACAAGTATAAACACACACAGACTGTTTTCCATTGTGGTGATGAAGGAAAATGCTGGGGTGGCATGTGAAAGGGCATTTATTCTTCCAGGATGTGAAGCTCAGTAAAGCGCCTCTCCAACAGCCAAACCCATCTGTTCTCTGATTGGACTGTTAAATTTGTGATTGACATGACATTGACCAATCAGCTGAAAGGAAGAAAAATTTGTACTTGTAAGTTGAAATCCACACACAACCAGGGAACCTGAGCACAAAAAAATTATGACCACAATTTGAGCCAATACTCCTCCAACTACTATTGTCATGTGAATATTGTAAATTGGCTGTAGGTGTGAATGGTAGCATTGATTATTGTGCTTCTGTGTAAGTCCTTTACAGCTTTCTCACAGATGTTTCATTATGGTAGAGAAGCTTTAATAACATGTTTGCTATAATCTTTAGTTCTCACTGTGTTATTGTATCACTTCCTGTTACAACACAATTTGGTGATTTGCGTAGCTTAAACATTTCAGATCAGTTAATTTCAAATTTTTACAGGGTGACTTATTTTAAATTGTACTAGACTTGTAATACACTTTATCTTCAATCACCAGCAAATTCAATTCTTAGTATGTCACTAGCAGTATGGTCTGTGGTTCTCCAGCTGTGTCACCACCAGCAGTGTCAAATGATTTGTTATTTAGCCGCCTCTTTCAACACTAAAGGTACTTTACTGTCCTGAAAATATTATTTGAAAAGTAGCAAGTGTGGCCTAAAACATAAACTTCTCATAAACCACCAATTCCCTGTTCCCTGTTCTGTGACACACCCATCAAGTAGAAAAAAGTTTAATAAATAAAAAACTTTGGTTATTGGTTATCAGAAATATGCATGAAGGCATTCCAGTGACCATAGTATTTCTGGGTCCAGGGCATTTTACACAGAAACAAATTTGAAACTGCTACATTGGCTTCCAGTATTCACAGCTGAACTGTTTTTTGTTGTTTTTTGTCTGCAGGCTGTCAGGCTGTCTGATCACAGAGGACGGCTGTACTTCTCTGGCCTCAGCTCTGAGCTCCAACCCCTCCCATCTGAGAGAGCTGGACCTGAGCTACAATCATCCAGGCGAGTCAGGAATTAAGCTACTGTCGGCTGGACTGCAGGATCCAGGCTGGAGACTGGACACTCTAAGGTATGGAGAGAATGTCTGATGGAGGAGGAAGAGCTGGAAACATTTCCTTTAAATAATTTGATTCTTTAATTCATGTTTGTTTCACGCAGACATAACATAAACAATGACAGACAGCAAATCTATCTATTCCATCTATCTATTGCACTATTTCTCCTTCTTTCACCTCTTTTGACTCATTATGTGTTTATACGCCTCTCTGCATTTAATTATGAGTTATTATTAATGTGAACTTTTTAAATGATGCCAAATTGCAAACCCTTATCTGTGTATCTAATAAAACCTCCGTAACTTTGCTCTGCTTCACTTCAGCAGCATCAGGTAATGTTCAGATGTTGATTCATGGTTTTCTTTCATTTTTGTTTCACTGCAGAATATTTTAAAGGTTGTTTTCTGCTATAAGAAGCCAGGCCAGGAAAATCTCCTTCATGTTTTCTGTGTTTTATCCACAGTTACTTTGACACAAAGACATCTGCAGTGATTCTTACACCTCTGATGAGCTTCTAAAGTTTCAGTACTGATAAGAACTATAATACTTCTGACTGTCTGAGGCAAAATTTTTCAGAATCAAATCAGTGATCTAATCGAACAGGACCTTGTGAAGAGGAATTAAATCGATTATAGAAATCAGTGGCAATACACAGCCCTTATGCCATTGAATGCTGAGGTGTATCAAGCATAGATGTCACCAACTTTCTGTAGAGTCAATCAATACAGACCACCAAACTTTGTGGTCTTCAGATTATCTCAACAACAGTGCAAGGAGAGTTACATGGAATGGGTTTCCATGGGCAAGCAGCATCATCCAAACCGTAAATCATGAAGCCCAACGGAATGTGTCAGATGCAGTGATGTAAAACACGCTGCCACTGGACTCCAGAGCAATGAAGATGTGTTCTCTGGAATGATAAATCACACTTCTACTTCTGACTATCCAATGGATAAGTGTTAAGTTTGGTGGTGGGTGGGGCGGGATTACAGTGCAAGGTAGTTTTTCAGGGGCTGGGCTCAGTCTCTTGGTTCCAGTGAAAGGAACTCTCAAATCAAATCAAATCAAATCAAATCAAATCAAATCACTTTTATTGTCACATCACATGTGCAGGCACACTGGCACAGCACATGCGAGTGAAATTCTTGTGTGCGAGCCCCACAAGCAACAGAGATGTGCAAACACAACAACACAAACGAGCAAAATACAAGAATGGCCAACCTGAAACTAATAAATATATGTACAATATATAATAGTGTATGCATTTCTGGATGTGTATACTAAATGTTTTTCTATGTGTGTGTGTGTGTGTGTGTGTGTGTGTGTGTGTGTGTATACACATTTTTACAAATTAAATAGTAAAAAATAATAAAATGAAATATATAAAAATGCTAGACAATGCTAGACATTTTGGACAATTTCATCCTCCCAAATTTGAAGAAACAGTTTAACCCTCTGGGATCAACGGACACGCCGGCGTGTCAAAATCACACAACAATTTAAGACGACTCAGCAACAAGAGGACTCAGAGTCCGTTTCAACTTGGGTCGAAAGTGTGGACTTAAACTATATACCAGTTTTTAAATTGTGTCGATAGGCCACGTAAAACCAGAATTATGATAAAAAATACATGCAATGTTTTTTTCTGAACAAAACAGTGGTGTTTACGGTGAAAGGTCTAAGGACAGGGGCAGCAAACACTCTCCAGTTGCGAGTGAAAAAAAAAAAAACACCTCTTCCCTCTTGGTGTAAAAGTTTACCATGTCAGCCAATGTCTGTGAAAGTTCTCAGTCATCCAGGTCATCGTAGTCTAAGGAGCTTGGAAAGAAAAGGGTCAAATGACCATTTGACCATTTTATCCAAGCATGAAATGGCAACATGTGGCATTTGGTTCTTTAGGAAGAGGGAGAAGTTTTAGGGGTGACACCGGTGAGAGAAAGCAGGCAAGCGAAAGAAATAGAGAGAATGAATTTTCATATGTGAGACATTAGTAACGTTTAGCGTCTTTGGAGGCTGTAGTTTTGTGTTGTGTGTCAGTTATACTGCTGAATGTCACAGTTGCTCCAAAACAGCCACCAAAGTCAGATTCCAGTGTAAACGCTGTCTCCATCTGGAAAACTGGACATATACACCTCCTGTTGTCAGACCTGCAGGGTTTAGGCCTGTGGTGTTCTCCTCTGTTTTATAGTGAACAGAAACAATTTTTGGGACTGGCATATATAATTTGTGTGCCTTCTTATTTGATGCAGAACACCTGATTCATCTGTAAATAGTTTTAAATGGTTATATAAAAAATGCCTGAGGCCTTGGCTGTACTTTTAGGAAAATAGTACCATTAAACTTTGGTGTGCAAACCTTATGCATAATTTTTAGAAATGTGTAATTTCTATTTGCATTTCAAGTTATGAAAATGATTCGTTAAACATGTTTGTGGTTTTTACAGTAAAAAATATAACTTTTTCTACTCGGATTTAATTTTTTTTCTCTGAATTTAGATCAGTTGTGCTAATATAGTAATTTCAATTTCAGATATTTGACGTTGTGCTGAAAGTAACGGGACTAAACAAGGCAAGATAAACATTTTTTAAAGGTGAAATATAGAGGTCAAATCAAAAGTAGTCAAGAAAGGCAAATTATACCCTGGACCCTAGA
The DNA here is from genome assembly GCF_963969265.1 of Rhamphochromis sp. 'chilingali'. Lineage (NCBI taxonomy): Eukaryota > Metazoa > Chordata > Actinopteri > Cichliformes > Cichlidae > Rhamphochromis > Rhamphochromis sp. 'chilingali'. Next base: position 69,247,435 of record NC_137929.1, on the reverse strand, counting down.
GAGTTAAAGATAGCGTCTTCCTTTTCCAACATGACTGCTCACCAGTGCACAAAGTAGGCTCATGTCTAACCTACCTTAGCACTAAGAAGAGGTATCAAGAAAATCAAGAAAAAATTAATTATTAGCAAGATTTGTTTATTTCTTTGTTACTTTATTTATAGCACTTTTAAAGCCAATACGTAGCACACATAGAACACAAAATGAACATTAAAATTGATGAGCACCATGAGAAAACAATTAAATGTGGAAACTATTTAAAAGTGATAAAGAATATCTAGGATCAAGAATATACACATTGTTTAAACATGTTTACCATCAGAATCTTAAAGAGGCAGCAGAACAATCAGGAAACGCAAATTCCTATCCTATTTAAAACACAAGGCTTTTTGGAGAGCATCTGTCATATTGCCCCATGGTCAGTGCTGGGAGGGTTACTTTTAAAATGTATTCCACTAGAGATTACAGAATACTTCCACAGAATGTATTTTGTAATGTATTCCATTATATTATTCAATGAGAGTGACGTATTCTGAATACTACCGTTACTCATTTTATATTAAGATTTTAAAAATCTGGTAGGTATTGGTATGGCGAATTATATTCAGTAATAGTAATAAATCATATAGAAATAGTACATTCATGTACTTGTAAAAAGCATGATAATATATTAAGTAATCCACAGGGTGGACATTAGGTCAGGCTGCGCCTTTTGCAGTGATCTCGTATAGAAAACTATTCTGCGCGTATATAAAACAGGTGCGCTGTTCCGAACCAAAGTAAAGGGAGCTCTGGCTAATGCGTCGGGTTCTGTGTTGGGCTCGTAGCTGGTAACTAGCTTTATTGTCTGGGTCAATTTTGCTAGCAAGAGAGAGAGAGGCGTTGAATAACAAGAACACAGTGTACAGTTGAGTCTTAACAACTTAGTGCAGTGGTTATTGTTATATTTACATGCTTCCATCTCCCGTTTCTGGTCGGTGACAACTTGTACTTTTCCACTCTCCTTTTTCTCCCTCCCTCGTGCTCACACACATATAACGGGAGGGGCAGTCCCACACATTCTCCCTGCAGCACAGACTAAACTGCCCATGAGGCTGCATTCTTAAAGGGGTATGCCTGTAACAGTCTGCTCACAGTTCCTTCATATTGAAACATTTTTTTAAGAAATATTTCTTCATGTCATTATGCAAGTAGCGGTGACATGGGCCGCGAGATTGTGACACAGGCATCAGAGCCTCTTAATGCGCGTTTTGTTTGGGTTTCATTAAATCCCAGTTCTTTTGTATTCTTTACGGCCAAGAAAGATACAGGGCTCAAAGTGGTCAAACTCAAAAAAATGATCTTTAATTTTACATACAAGCACAAACGGAAGCCTAGCTATATACTCACTCTCTACGTCACATCACACTTTAAGTTTCGATCAAACAACCTAGTTGGTTTCACTTTCTGCAGCAGGTCCTATGCTTCTGCAAAAGCATGCAGTTTCCTGTCAGGACTTTTGGCACAGAGTGTACTCAGAGTAAGGCCTTTCTTATATAAAGCAATATAATCAGCATATAAACTTTCAAAATTATAAATTTAAACCTCAACAGTTTCCACTGGCATGGGATTACCAAAAGTAGAGAGAGGACAGACTAACATATGAAGCAGGAAAACACCACCATGTAATCCATCTATTTCAGTGAAGTAACTGTATTCTGAATATCACATTTTTAAACGGTAAGCGTAACGGAATAATGTTACTCATATTTTATGGGGCGCCGTTTGTAAAGTGAAACATGCTGAAATTAACGGCAACATTTTTCCACATTTAGCTCAAAACAAGTCATTTTTTACAACATTTAGTAAAATATTAGTAACTTTTCATATTTAAAACAGAATGTTAAATGTTAAATATTCAATCTAAATGTTAAATGTTAAATCGAAATATTATATTTAAATCTAAATGTTAAATGTTAAATCGAAATATTATATTTAAATCTAAATGTTAAATGTTAAATCGAAATATTATATTTAAATCTAAATGTTAAATGTTAAATCTAAATATTATATTTAAATCTAAATGTTAAATGTTAAATCTAAATATTATATTTAAATCTAAATGTTAAATGTTAAATGTAAATATTATATTTAAATCTAAATCTAAATGTTAAATCTAAATGCTAAATGTTAAATCTAAATGTTTAGGCTAACATGCAAATTTATTGCACGGATCAGCGGAAATACCAAAATAAAAGCTTTCCGAAAACCTCCGGTGCAAAAGTGTGCCGGTAGTGGTCAGACACGTTCTCACTCCCAAAGCGTAATAATTTTCGCTAGGTGAGAAATTGTCAACATTTTATGCTTTCGGGTACCCAACACTTTCCTAAATTACGGCATCGGAAAAAGGAGAGCACATGAGAACCGTTTGGACTCAATCTACACATGTTCATTCATTTTCTAAAAATCGCTTTGGAAAACACTATTTTACGTCATTTAACTGCTAGTAAAGTTATAGTTAGGGATAAGGTTAGGTTTAGGTCTGGAACACATGGCTGGAACGTCTATTATGGCGGGACCGTCATTCCACTGGAATTCAGCCATAACCCGACCATGAGAAAGCACGTCCGGCGATTTAGCTGAAAACATCAGAAGATCCGTTTTGTCGGCCATCCAAAGGTTCAGCAGTAGTGCACTCTTAGCAGCTGCAGTCTCCACTTCACAATCGCTGCAGCGCATGTCCAGCAAAATCGCTGGACATGGTCGTAGGCAAGAAGTGAAGCAGCACATGGCAGGGAGAAGTGAGGAGGAGAACAGACACAATTTTGCACCGGAGGTTTTCGGGAAGCTTTTATTTTGGTATTTCCGTTGATCCGTACAATAAATTTGCATATTAGCCTAAACATTTAGGTTTAACATTTAACATTTAGCATTTAGATTTAACATTTAGATTTAGATTGAACATTTAACATTTAGATTTAAATATAATATTTAGATTTAACATTTACCATTTAGATTTAAATATAATATTTAGATTTAACATTTAACATTTAGATTTAAATATAATATTTAGATTTAACATTTAACATTTAGATTGAATATTTAACATTTAGATTTAACATTTAAAATTCTGTTTTAAATATGAAAAGTTACTAATATTTTACTAAATGTTGTAAAAAATGACTTGTTTTGAGCTAAATGTGGAAAAATGTTGCCGTTAATTTCAGCATGTTTCACTTTACAAACGGCGCCCCATAATATTTTGTATTTTAAATACGTAACAGCAGTACATATATTCCGTTACTCCCCAACACTGCAAATGGTAGAAATTTAATTAAAAGTAGACCTATATGTTACAAAAGTAAGCTAGCTTTATTGTCATAAAATCCAGCTGTACTTGGCCTGTAACAAAACTATTCATGTCCCCGCTGTGTAATAAGCCCAATTACAGCTATTACAATGAACATTAATGTAACATTCATTTAAAATGAGGCTTTAAAGTGAGGACGTCTGATTTTGTTAGACACCTGTTTCCTCTCTCCTTGTGGAGAAAAACAGCTGGTAGCGATGGCAGGGAGGTGTCCTTTCCAGCTAAACAGAAGAGGAATATAAGGATAATGAAGGTGACAGTTTGAATCAGTCATATTTCATTCATACAGTGGAGTACTGACAGATCCAGGATCAGTTCAAATCATCAGCAGTTTGATCCACGTATGGATTGAAGTGTATTTGTGAAAATGTTGGACTGTTCCTTTATCAGTGTCTAACAGTATGTGTATGAGAGCCATGTAATGTCCATGTGTGCATGCTGAAAGAGACTGTGCTGCTCTGACCCCCCTCCTCCTTTCAGGGTGGAGCCTGCTGGAGTCCAATGGTTGAGACCAGGTCTGAAGAAGTGTAAGTGTGTTTTTAATGGGATTCATGAAAACAAAGCAGCACACATTCAACCATCTTCATCATGTCAGGAGTCATCATCAAAGTGTCAATCAATGAACAGATGATGGATCAATAACTGCAGCTGGATTGTGTTTGTTCTCTCCATCAGATTCCTGTCAACTCACAATCGACACAAACACAGTTCACACAAACCTCAAACTGTCTGACAACAACAGGAAGGTGACACGTGCGGAGGTTCAGTCATATCCTGATCATCCAGACAGATTTGATATTCTTCCTCAGCTGCTGTGCAGAGATGGTCTGACTGGTCGCTGTTACTGGGAGGTCAAGTGGACTGGAGAAGTTTATATATCAGTGAGTTACAGAAGAATCAGAAGGAAAGGAGAGGGTAATGACTGTTGGTTTGGACGGAATGATCATTCCTGGAGTCTATACTGCACTAATGATGGTCCTGTTTATGTCTGTTACAACACAAAATTTGTATCCGTCACCTCCTCCTCCTCCTCCTCCTCTGTCTCTAACAGAGCAGCAGTGTATGTGGACTGTCCTGCTGGCACTCTGTCCTTCTACAGAGTCTCCTCTGACACTCTGATCCACCTCCACACCTTCAACACCACATTCACTGAACCTCTTTATCCTGGGTTTATGGCCTGGTCTTATCCTCCTGATTCCTCAGTGTCCCTGTGCTGAGTGAAGTGTAAAGAGTGTCCTCCTGTTAGAGAAACACTCTGAATGTTGAACAGATAGTTCAGTCTGTACATGTCTGTCTCTTTCACTCAGAAACATGTTTTCAGATTCATGGATTCAGTCAGTTGATGTTTGAAACTGTTCTAAATGATTCATTGTAAACTTCTTCCTCTTCAGTCCTTTAAAGATGGAAGCTCACATTATTCCAGGATCCACATGTTGTTTTTCTGTCTTTTTCCACTCAAAGGTTCACAGTGAATATCAGTATGTTGTGTTTCTCTTAAGCTCACTTCACAACCAGCTCCTCTGCATTTTCAACAAGTCATGGGGCTCATTAAAATGAATCCAAATTTTTGATTTATCTTTCTTTATGGGATGTTTCCATCATGGTTGAATAAGTAGACATCCAAAAGTACTCAGTGTATCAAATATTAAAGACATTCAGTTTCTCTCATGTTTCTGACAATCTATAAAAATAGCTGCTTTTAAAAACTGATCCAATCACTAGTGATGGGATTTCCGGCTCTTTTTAGAGAACCTGCTCTTTCGGCTCGGCTCACTAAAAAGAGCCGGCTCTTTCGGCTCCCAACTGGCTCTTCAGGTTAATAATAATTAATTTATTATTAACAATAATATAAAATTATGCACAAAAGGAATTACTAATGTAAAAAAAGTGGTTTTATTTATATATGTTTATATATAAATATATACGGTGGCCCCTAGAGACAAAGCATGTACAAACTCCAAAACACATTTCTAGCGTTAACTGAACTTTCAAAACAGCTACCTAGATCACTTAAATTACACAATTGAAAGCATATGTGTATTGTTTGTGTATTTACACACAAGCACTCATATATATTCAAATAATTAAAAAAAATGTTCATTTACCTGTTACTACCACACACAGAATCAAGTTGTTGGTACTTCCTGGGTTGTGTAGCTGCTAGGTAACAAAAGTTCAACACTGCGTCTAGCATCCTGGAGCACTTCTGTTTGGTTTTGTTAGTGCTTCGGAGTTTGTACGTGTTTTGGAGTTTTTACGTATTTTGGAGTTTTTACGTGCTTCGGGCTTTGTACGTGCCGTAAATATACTTTAAATATACTTTCATTTATTCACTCCACATAAAATGTAATAAATAAATCAAATATGAAAACAAAAAGAAGATGCATGGGCCTGCAAGAATAAACTTTCTGAATCCTTTATCACCCGCAACTGAAAATAGTTGTGGATGATTACTATACCTTTCTAATGTGATGTTGTTGTCCCTGAGTCTCTTTCTCTCTCTCCCTCCTGCTCTACTGTGAGTGTAACTACCGCCCCTCCCCTGTGTTTGCAGCGCAAAGCACAAGTCGCGTGCGGAGAGAAAGGGGAAAAATAGTGCGAGAGAGAGGGTGAGAGAAAGAAAAAAAAACCCCACGGATCCCAATAAGGAGCCGGCTCGCGTCGTTCACTTCAAAGATCTGGCTCTAAGAGCCGTTTCGTTCGCGACTGACACATCACTACCAATCACAGAAACATGAACTTCAATATTGATCAGATCAATACGTACAGCTCTGATGGCACAAACATCTTCTTGAACTCTTCGTTGTTGGTGATATGTGGCCCTCTGCTGGTTTGAAGATAAACTGCATGATGTCCGTTTAATGAGCACAGATGACATTAAGTGTTTTAAAATCTGCTTTTTCTAATTGTTCAGGGTCCCCCTTCAGGAAACAGCTTCAACAAACTCTGGCTTTCAAAATAAGACCTCAGTCTGAGTTTTTTAAAAAACTCTTATTTTGGAGGGAGCTGACATTAAATATACATGTTATCGGTCCATCAATTGGCTTTATTAGCAGTTATTAGCTCCATAATTTTAGCTCAGATTGGCCCTCCTGCACCTTCTAGCAGGCTCGGTAGGTCGTTTTCACCAATTGGTGAGCCGGATCACTATGTCGCTGTTGGAGGGACGATGATGAATCCAGATCCAGTACAGACAGACTCCAGTTCACTTCACACTGAGAAGGGCACTTGTTGGTCTATAATATGTGAAACATGAGTCAAATGTATCCATCATGAAAGATATCAGGTCATCTTGAGCCACAAAAACATTCCTATCATGAGGTAGAAGCTGGACTTGTTGCAGAGGGACGTTTATATATCTGATATTTATCCAGTTAAAAGTCACATCGAAAATCAAATATGTCTTTTCAACAGTCGTGTGTCCAAGAGGAGCAGAAACTGCAACAAATATAACAACAGTTATTTTAGGCTATTTTAAATGGCCACAGAGGACAAGATTGGTTATAATGCAGCTGCTTCAGAGGAATAAAGATACTTGAAAAACTGTTTTTAATTTATGTATAACTGTCATATTTATATTGTTTGATTGTCAATTATACTTAGAAATATATAATCATATATGCTTAGCGGTACAGAATCAATTGTATAATGATAAAGGTCTGATCCATAGTAGTCTGAAAAGACTGTGTGCCTTCCAGAGTGTTCTGGCATACACACACATCCTAAGGTCATGAGAAAGGTGGTATCTTCTCTTTCTGATTTATGGTATAGGTGGACACCTACTGTCTATCTGTTCAAGTATAGGAGCCCTTTCTTTAGGTGGACCGCTGGACTCCTGGCACCGCCTTTTTAAGGAGGCATTCAGAGGGCCATATCTTGACACACACACATACACACACATACCTACACTAACACAGACAAGGTACTCTTTGCTGGTGTAAGATGTCATATGTTAATGACCTAAGCATATTCACATAACCTCAATAAAGGGCAGTGCTACGAGGGAGCTGACAGAGAGTGACTGGGGTTCAAGTGGCAGGAACAGCGCTCGTCACAGGCATCTCCCTCGTGCACGAGATCACACAGAGTGTTCTGCCTGGTGTCCAGTGCTTTGCTAGAGGCAGTACAATTGTCTCTGATTGTTCCAGCAATAGGGTTGTGCTAGACAACCCTATCAATAACACCTTTCAATAATGTGTTCACTAAAGTCTATTGACCAGTATAAGTAAAGACATTACACATACACAAACACATGGTAACATTGGAAATCTGTTTTGGTAGCCCGACTGGAAAAATCGCTAACACCAGGACGTCGGGCTAGCGATATTGCGAGCCCTGTATCTGATTGAGGAATCACTCATCTTTGGAAAAGAGAGTTTATTACAGAGAAATGTCTCTGTTCCCACTAGTGCTGTCAGCGTTAATCTCGTTGAAATGATCTTAACGCCACAACACGGCAAATCTCCGTTAACGAGCTACCCCTGATCGCCCCGTGCGTGGGGCTAGACGGCCAACACGTTAACGAGCTAACTGCGCTAACACACTAGTTCACACCCATGTAATTAAGCATTGCGTGGCACATCCAACATACTGTTTTACTTTAGTCCATGACGCGCTTACCATCAGGGTCATACGTCACATGAAAACCAAAATAGTTCCAAACGCCAGATCTGAATGAGGGTGGGGGAGGTTCAATTTGCCATGTTGCAAGTTAACTTGCCCTGCGCTCTTCCTTCTGACGATGCTGTCTGTGTTGAGCGCTCAGTGGATCTGCGCTCGACAGTGCAGCCTAGGCGGAGTAGTCGAACGCAGATTCACTGAGCGCTCAACACAGACAGCATCGTCAGAAGGAAAGTTGATAAAATAAATTAAAAATGTTGTATTGTTCGATACATATGCGTACCAAACCGAAAGCACTGTATCGAACGGTTCAATATCGATACGAATATCGTTGCACCCCTAATATATATATATATATATATATATATATATATATATATATATATAAAGCTGGGCGATATAAGATTTTTGCATATCACGATATGTTTTTTCATTTCAGGCGATAACGATATCTATCACAATATAAGCCAAATGACTATATTTGTAAGATTTAAATGTGCCGTTGCTCACAAGTAAAATGTGAAATAATCAGCAGCTTGTTTTGATTTAAATATTTATTTCCCATAATAAGTTCAACAGGGTAGATGTACTTAACCCTTTAGAGCCGATCGGAGCAGGAACGCTCTGTTATGCGTAACTATTTTTAAATCCCGGTAGCTCTGCAACCACGTAAGCTAGCGCAAAAATTTTTTTTGCATATGAAACCGGAGGAGTTGTACTTACATCTTATGCCATCAGCTTGTCCTAGGTCACGGTTTCCTTCCACATATAGCTTTGCAAAAACTGCATAAAAAGCGCTTGCAGGAACAAAAACATAATATTCCAGAAACACGCTTTGCCGGTCCGATCAGCTGTTCAAAACACTTCCTACGTTGGAATAGACGTCAGCGCGAACTTTTGCATTTCCGCCATTACCTGCCCGAAACCGGAAGTGACGTCATTTTCGCGGAAATGTAGTCTTTTTTGCGATCAGGGCCTCAGGGCCTATACTGCTCTTTTTAAAAGTTATCTTTGACTTTATGACTTTCTGTGTCGTTTCTGGGATGCTGAGGACTCATATTGCACTGCTGGAAATAGTTTATTTTGATGCATATGCTGCTTTTTTGCAAATTTGCAGTATAATATTTATTTTCGTTTTTCCTGCAGTGTATAAAAATTGGTGTATTTCAAAAATAAAACTATGAAGACACTCAAAATAAATTTCCTGTGGTGGGAAACTATTTTGTGCAACTTTTTTGTATTTACAGTTTTGAGGGATAAGCCTCTTAAATTTCTCTAACTACAAATATATGTTAAAAAATCAAAAACAATTTTCAATTTTTTTGTAGTTTATTGCACTTTTTTGCAATTTATGTAATTACTATGCACTTAATGAATACATATTATTAAAATCTGGGCTATAATGGTTGTATTGATGTATAGCAACTTGAAATGCTCCCAAAAATGGCTCCACAGCATGTAAAAATATAATATAAGCTCTGGCGGACTTGGTTCTATGGTAGGTCTTAAAGGGTTAAGGAACATGAGACTTTTTTAGATAAATAAAGGCAAATATTGCAAACTACACAAAAGGCAGCCACTAAAGCGTTTAAGTTTCAAAATAGAACAAACAAAACAGATTACTAAATTGTCAATAATACTAATAAAACACGAGAGTCTGCACACAGGAAACAAGAGAGATGAGGCCTGTCACAATAGTTTAACTTTTCTATCGAGAAAAAGTTATTTCGCAATACATATCGTTCTCGTTCTCGTTCTATCGCCCAGCTCTATATATATGTATATATTATGCTATTTCTTACTTCTTGCATTGTCTTTCTTTTTTACTGTTTGTACTGGAGCACTGTAACCAACATAATTCCCCCTAGGGATCAATATAGTATTCTGATTCTGATTCTGATACACATACAAAGAATTTGGTTCCAGTAGATGGTGGCTCTCAAGCACAGCAATGTAAATCACAACAGTATGTAAACAACACAATACATACACACATATCCAACCATAACCAATCTAAATCTTATATACATAAAATACAGGATGACAGGAATGAATACTACAGAATGTACATAAGGTGCAGTTGCAGTCTAGCAGTGTGAGCAGTGTGACAGTTCAACTGTTTAGGAGGGAAATGGCAAGGGGAAAGAAACTGTTCCTATGTCGGGTGGTCCTGGTCTGCAGGCTTCTGTACCGTCTGCCAGAGGGCAGCAGATCAAAAAGTCTGTGTGCAGGGTGTAAAGGGGTCTGTGATGATATTCCCTGCCTGTTTTCTGGTTCTTGAGAGGTACAGGTCCTGGATACCAGAGTCACCTTTAGTCAGCTTTTGGTCGCTCTAAATATTTTTTTTTATTTTGTTTTATTTTGTTTTAATTTCTTGTATATTTTAATGTCTGTTTTACTCATGTTTTAATGCCTTTATTTTTCACTGAATGTCTGTAACCTGCCACATAAAAGCAAGCCATTAAAACTGGCAGTGAACCCCTACCGGCAGTCAACTGCAATCAAACTGAGCTTCTATAGGAGAGCTTTGAGGAAAGTAAAAAAAAAAGCCTCAGCACAAACGAGCACATGAATCTTCACATCTGTGGCGTGAATAAGGCACGGCGGGACCACGGAGCAACGTTCAGAGCCATCTTTATTTAATTCACGTCACACCACAACCACACCAACCCCTGAGTCCCCGTGTTTTAACACGGCGGGCGTGATTGCGGATGCCGTGCAGGTGGGTCCGCACGGCACCGCAGACCACGCCCCACCACATACCCCCATCGCCCGATTGAGGCCGGGGAACAATCTGGCCGAACCTACTCCCCCCCCGCAAACTGGGGCGAGACTTGGCCCAAAACATCGGCGCCCCCAGCCCCTGGCCAAGCGACGGGGGAGCGTCCATTCTGGTGGCCGCCCGCGCATCCAGCGGCGACGGCGAAGCTGGTCCGGAGGTCGGCCGCGTAGCAAGCGGACACGGCCCCACAGGCATGGCCGTGAGCTCCTGCACACAGGCGGCTGGGCAGACGTCAGGCGCGCAGAATCGACTGGTGGCAGTGAGGCTGGACTGGCAAGCCTGCCGACCCCCGGCTTAGCGGGGCTGTCCCGCTCCTCTGCCTCCAACTCCGGCTGTGCAGGCTGCCCTGGACCAGGGACCTCAGTCTCCTCGCACAGCTGCTCCACCACCGCCTCCGCCACTCCCGTTTGGAGCGGCTCCCCGCACTGCGCCTCCGCCTCCAGCAGGCACAGCCCCTCGTCCACCTCTGGGTGGTGCGGCTCCTCTTCCTCCGGCAGGTGTAGACCCTCGCCCGCCTCGTCCTCCTCCACCGCTCCCGGCAGGAGCAGCCCTTCACTCGGCTGTTCCTCCTCCTCCGGCAGGCTCGGACCCCTGCGTGACTCGTCCACCACCTCCGGCTGCCGAGGTTCCTCACACAGCTCCTCCACCGCTTTCCCACAGTCAGTATACCCCGGTGGGGGTGGCGGCGTCGCGGTCGCCCAGGCCTGGAGCAGCACTGCCAGCTCTGCCATCTTCCCCAGGTGGTGTTCGCTCTCCTTCCGCAGCTCTTCCTGTTGGCGACACACCTCCGCCGCCTGCTTCCGCTGAGAGGCCGCTATTTCGGCCACCATCTCGGCCAGCTCTTCCCTTCCCTGGCTCTGGTAAGTACCCGCCATGCCGCCTCCTGGGTTTCGGCACCAATGTGGCGTGAATAAGGCACGGCGGGACCACAGTGCACAGTTCACACAACACTAATGTTTACTGTCAGATGCTTCTGAAACATCACAGTGTTTTATTCCTGGAATGTGAGTTTCTTCCCCAGGTCTGTACTGTTACTCTCAGTGTGTCTGTCTCTTTGTGTGTGTGTGTGTGTGTGTGTGTGTCACTTTTACTGCTACCTTCCAGATGTTAGCTGCCAAAAGATTTTGTAAAATGTTTATTATCAACTTGTTTTTTATTTTCCAACCTAAATATCACCTGCTTTAAAGCAGCCTGGTTGTCTAGCAGTACTTTTTTCTTTTTTTCTTCTTTTTTTGGCCTGTCCCGTTTGGCTCTTTTGCCATCAGAATTATTGTCTAAAGGCAAAGAAAGATGCCCAACGGATTTACTTTACCAAATTGACCATCCCAGCCTTGCCGTAATGGTCCATTTGATTCACCTTTTATTGTTTATTTTATTTTCACTTACTGAATACGGGACAGACTTGACTGGAGGAAAGAAGGGGAGAAAGAAAGAGGGAAAGAGAAACAGCTGAGAAGAGGGACGGGGGAGAAGGGCAAAAAACAAAAACCAACAGAATGGGCAGGGAAAAAAAAGAAAGAAAAAAAATGCATATATCGATCACCTGGATCACCTGCTGAGAAAGAAAAAGGAAAACAAGCAGAAGAGAACAAGAGTAATAGAATAAACAACATCACAATGATATATGGGAATATGACAGTAAATACTAAATATTAAACATTATTGTGCACTGGAAACCTGTTTTTGGTGCAGCAGCGGTCCCAGCTGCTCGCCTTTATCTAGACTGGGTCGGCTGCTGATCTCAATATAATCAATGTTTAAAGTTCTCAGTGTTCCTGTGTTGCTGCGTATAGGATCTCCCAGCATCATCAGCTGTGCTGTCCAGTCATTGTGTGCTAGGTTACCCTTATAGTGCAACGTCTGTTTGCACAAAGAGAAGCATGTGTGTCAAATATAAATAAGCACAGAACAGAAAAAGCTGCTCGTTTCTTCTGTTTAGAGTCAAGTTAGTGTTTTGTGTCTTTGTTTGCCTGGAGTTCCCCACCCCTAGCCTAATACATCTAGGACACAATTTAAAGCTTTACACACTTAATTACGATTATGTTGTCTGAGAACTAACACAGAGCAGAAAACGTACCTTGTGATTGAGCTAATTTTTTATTATTCCTCCACAGAGTGGACCAGCAGAGCTCAGATGTTCCCAGTGGTCAGTCTGCCCAGCAGCATCAAACACAGCTGGACTCCATATTTATGGTCTGCACATGTACAACAACTACTTTTACATCTATTCTGTTCACAATCATCTCCATGCTGCTCTTTGTAGACCGGTGGATTGTCAGTGTGTCCAACATGGATCTGATGTTTGGCTCCATGATTTCAGTCTGATTGGCTCATTCATAAATATTCTGTTCCAGCTGCTGGAGGACAACATCATCACTTTTGTGAAGAACGAGCTGAAGAAGATCCAGAAGGTTCAGAGTCCAGATTACCCAGAATGGGAGGATGATGAGCAGAGGAGCAGCAGCAGAGAGGCATTTGAAGATCACAGTGGACTTCCTGAGGAGAATGAAGCAGGAGGAGCTGCCTGACCGACTCTAGAGCAGTAAGAGGATTTTTGTAGAAAGATTTAACCTTCTGTGTCATGGCACTTGGTCTTCGACCCAGTCTTTCTATCTTTCTGGACTTTACTGGGTTATTGAAATATCGTATGAGGCTAGTTTCATGGTTATGTTTACATCAAGCATCAAGTATGCTTTGGTGTAACAAATATTGAACAAGTTCGCACAATCACCTCTTTACAATGGACTATAATGTTTAAATGATTTGCCTGTGTGTAATAAACCATAACAGCACATTTCACATATCTGTAGTAAGAAAAATCTCTTTCTGAAAACACTGCACGTCTTTAATGTGCTGCTTGCTTGTGACTTCTTGATGTTGGTAAATACAATAAATGAAAAATACATGTACAACACATTATGCTTCTGCTGTGAGGTCCTTTTTTTTTTGTTATTACTGATATATGACATTCCATTGGAAAGAGATGATTGTGAGAACTTGTTCATTATTTGTTCAATGAACAATTCAGCTGTTACACGTTTCAGTATCTGTTTGTATTTCGTGGAATCAACATTTGTGTGCGAGTACACAAAAATCAGTACAGTTATTGCAAAAGTACCAAAAATAAACTAAGCCGACTCACAACTGAACAATAAAACTGTTACAGCCTCATTTTGTTTTTTCACTAATTGAAAATATTTTAATCACAATAATACAACCTGATGTGTAAATATTGGGATGACCACTAGATGGCTTCAGATCTCCATAAAATAAAAATCAGCAGAAACATGAGACGTGCTCATTTCTATTTCTATTATTGCTCTTGTATATTACAGATTAGTATGATGCAATTGTGAGAGTTTTTACTGAGACCATAAAACTACATCTCCCTGATGATGACGACCATGACGACGATGTTAAAGATGATGGCGAGCGCTTCACCAGATCTCAAACTGCGTGTGCTCCTTGAAGGCTGCTCTGTGCACGATGTTGTTGCTGAAGAGTCTAGAAAGAGACCAAAGCAGAGAGCAGACGTCACTCACACAGAACAACATGAATCCACGTGAGCTCAGGCTGTGAATGATTCCTCTCAGAGTCTGAGAAGAAACTCCTTCATGTTGGCTCACCGCACACAGTGGATGGAGGGGTTGATGGAGAGCAGCTGCAGTAACACATCGGTCGAAGCATCAGTGATCTGATTGTGACTCAGACTGTAACACAAACACAACATGTGGCTCTAACTGATCGCTGCACATTATATTACTGTAGTGTGTGTGAACAGGCTGATGGTTGTTGGTGCCTCCCACAGGAGGATCAGTGTGTGACACTCACTCTAGGACTTGGACTTTGTGCAGATGTGTGATGAGAGGGAGCAGCAGCTGGTCAGTGAGCTGACAGTGACTGAGGTCCAGCTCTGTCAGCCCTTCACACGAGTCCAGCATCTGGACCAAAGCCCCGCAGACCCTCTGATCCAGCGTGCTGTGACTGAGATCCAGCTCTCCACCCAGGGCTGTACACAGGGACACCGCCCGCCTCACTGCGTCCCTCTCACTGTTCACAGGAACCAGAGACAGCAGCTGGAGGAGGACAGTGTTACTGACTCTAAACAGGACAAACAGAGAAACTGTCAGGATGCATCAACACCAGCGTGAACAAGGTTCTCTCTGGTTCAGACTCTTCGGTGGTCTTTCCCACCTGAGGCGGACCCTGTGGAGGACAGGAAACAGCAGGTCCAGCACGCTGTCCTCCACCTCACAGTCTCGCAGGTCCAGCTGTGTGTCCCGGCTGCCCTGTGTCAGGATGGTGGAGACGGCCCTGCAGTCATCAGCAGTCAGACTCAGAGGCTCAGTCTGATCCTCCTCCGGTAGCTCCACACAGGAGGAGCAGGACAGATCCAAGCTGTGCTGCAGAGTCCTCAGCAGGCCTGACGCTGCCTCCTGCTGGACGTCACAGGCAGCACAGCAGTGGATGAACCTCAGCAGCTGGTTCCTGTCAACACTGGAAAGAAACGCATGGAGACAGAAAATCTAAAATGATAGATGCTGCAAACAAACTGCTGGCTCCAATAAAATGTGTTGATCTTTAAAACTAAAGGATTTTAAGAACAGCATCTATGAACTAGCAGCAGATACATTATTGTAATTAGATGTTGGATTTATGCACAGCACTCATGTTATTAAGACAAAGTCACACTGAGCCCAGTTTCCCTGCTTGGGCTGATTGTGCAGGTGGATGTTAACAGATAACAGCTTTAAATGAATAAGGACTCTGTTCATCTGGTAACTCGTTGTTCATGATTTACTGCATTTATCAGATTAAAAGCATCATTTGTCAGCAGTGATGAAGAGTAAATGTCTCCTTTGTGTCCAGGAAGCCACAGAAACACAGCATGTAGCAGATTATTTTAATGGGTCCAGTTCAAATGTGTCTGCAGACAAACTTGTGATTTGCAGCCTTCAGCTTGTTGTTCGAGCAGCTGATAAAAGTAGCCCAGGAGGTGTAATGACAACACTTGATAATAACTATAATTAATACAATTAAATTGTTAATTCGACCAATTTTAATTCACTAAGATTAAAATGACAATAACGCTGATGATACCATTTGGTAAAACCACAAATGAGACACACAAATCAGAAGCAACAAGTCAGAGGCTGCAGTTTGGGAAACACTGAAGACCACCAGAAATGTTTGGGCCTCATTTGTAAACGAAATGATTTCCAATAATATATTTTTAAACAATTATCTGTATAATTAATGAGAAATTGCAAAGCTGACATTTGTAAACTTTGTAAATAATTCATGAATATTGTGTGACATCTAAAAACAGGACGGCTAATGCTAAGCTGCAGTGTGTTCAGCGATAAGTCGGCCCTTGGGTGTAAATAAAAAAAATGAAACTTTTGATTAGTCTGAATTTCTTTGTTGTTTAGTAAAGTTTGTGTTGGATTAAAATACAACAAACGGCTCTCACTGTTGCCATGACAGCGGGCTAATGCTAAAGAAAAGCGTGTGTGAATCTCTGAGACTAAACAACAGTCGGGGGCGGGGCATCTGTGATGAAACCCTCGATGATAAGTAGTGAAATAAACATCTGGTCATCATTAAAGAACACATACCATAGTGAGAACATGTTGTTTGTGTCATCAGAGTGTAATTATCGTCTCTTTCCAACTATGATATATAAGATAGGAAGCTTCACCACATTGTTGTTCGTACATGTCGCCACTATGAGCACCACTATCAGCGGCTCTGGGATTCTTTTCCAGGAAAACTGAACTCAAAGCCGTCTTCAAACCAGCTTACTGTCTGTAAACATCAACATGAACCAGTTACTGTTTGATCCTGTTTCCTGTTCTGTTTGCTACGGTGACCCTGGGTTGTTAGACAGGCACCCACTAATAAAATGTGTTATTGTTGCTGTTGTTGTTATTATTACTGCTCTACCTTTAAATGATGTTCACTCTGCCTGCTGTTTGAAACTTTCCTTGTAGTTTCTTGTTCAACTGTTCGTGTAATCTGTTCCACACTAACAGTAAAATGTTAGCTTGTTTTTGAAGCATTATGTTACAATAAAGTGTGTTGTTCAGCAATCACACAGCGCAGCACAGAAACGAGCTCTAATATCTGACCTGAGACGAGAAACGCTGTCCAGCATGAGCAGGATGGACTCTACTCCCCCTGCTGGTATGGAGGTCCACAGCAGGTTCAGTCTGACTCCGTCTCCGTGTCTGAGGATGAAGATCAGAGCAGCACAGTCCACTGAGTCCAGCTGTCTGCAGCTCAGGCTGATCACATGACCGAGTGACCTCAGCAAACTGGGAACAGCGTGACTGTCGTGAGCTCTGTAGAGCTCTCTGATGGAGCTCATCACAAAGCTGGGACTGGGCCTGAAAACAAAGAGTTTATTTCCAACTTTGTTTAAAGGATCCATGAAGTGCTGATTAAAGATGAGACAGCATTTCAAATCCTCCTGATTAATCAGCAGAAACTGTGTAAAAGATCAAACCACATTCAGCACCTTGTAAACACAATCCTGTCCAGAAAGGGAAGCAGACGTGTGGTCTCCTCCTGTAAGAACAGGTTCTTCCTCAGGTCCACAGTGATGGTCGGAGCCGACGGCTGCTGCAGCAGATAGTGAAGCAGCTCCCAGCTCAGGCAGCAGGAGGTCAGGTCTCCACCAACCTTACTCAAGAAGGACAACGTCAAGTCCTTGTCCTGGGTTTCATGGAGGAGAGACAGGAGCTGCTGGAAGCTCTCTTCACTCAGTCTGCAGAGATCATCAATATAAAATAAGCTTTGAAGTAAAAATCGACATTTTATTTGTCCTGTGATGTTCAGAAAGACATTTACTTGACTGTCAGAGGACCATGATGGAGCAGCAGTGCAATGAGACCCTGAGCAGGGATGCAGGTCTCAGTCAGGTCTAACCGTCCGACTGTCCAGTATCTCAGCAGGGAAGCCAAACTACTGACGGCCCTCAACAATACTCTGTGTGATGGTCGGGCTTTCTTAGGCACAAGAGAAAGCTCTTCAACAGCCAGCCGACGGGCCGCTCTGCCTCTTCTTACCCACTGAGACAGCAGCAAGGACATGTCGATGGAAAGCCTGAAGAACGAAGAGACGAAAGAGCAGAAATGATGAACACCAAGAACTAAAGATTCACATAGAAATGATGTTAGAAGAGCAGGAGAGAGTCATGGTTTCACTTCCTGCCTCAGACTGTGTAGTTGTGTTGTGTGTCTGAAGAGCAGAGCGCCTCCTCTGGCAGACATCTTGCTGGGTGTGAGGATGAGATCCACTTTAGAGCCGCACAGTTTGAGAACTCTCCCCACAGACCAGCAGCTTTTCCTGTGTAACGCTCCTGTTAGCAGCAGCTGGAAGCCCAGCAGCTGCAGCAGAGACTCCAGCTGCTGGGCCTCCTCTCTGGATCTTACAGACATGGATGTGCACACACTCTGGAAGAACTCTGGATCACAGCTGGAACACAGCGAAGATGGGATCAGAGAACATGCTGGAAACGTTCTGCAAATGAAACCATCATCACTTATTTACCTGAGCTGTGAGATAAAAGGCAGACACTGCAGCAAACTCCTCACTTCACTCTCTTCATGTGAGCAGCCTCTCAGCTCCACTTGTTTCTTCTCTGGTTGGAGTTTCAGCAGCTCCAGGAGGATGGAGGTCTTTCTCTCTGAGAGGTCTATGGACCAGACTGCAGGAGCTGACTGGAAAACTGGCTGTAATGATGGAAGGACACTCAGACCTGTTTCAGTCTCACAGTCCTTCACATGGGAGCACAGATCCAACAGGAAGTCACTCTGATAATGATTGTCCATGTATCTCTCATGAAGAGGGAATGTCTGATATGTGCACACTGATGCTAACGGCTCCAGGATCTTCTCTCCTGTCTGCTGCTCTCTCTCTGCTGCTGCACAGAACAGACTCACAAAGATCCTGACTGCTTCATCAGGATCTGAGCACCCATCAACACTGCAACAATAAGAAGGAAACATTTAGAGATGATTTGATGTGAGCTGCATAAAAACAGCCACACACTGCTGATGGACTCCATGTTGTATATAATGAAAGTCCATCTTAAAGCCAGCTTCCATCAGAGCAGCTGAGCATAGTATTTAGACTGTTACTGACTCACAGCCAGTGTTGGGAAGGTAAGTTTTCAAATGTATTCCACTACAGATTACAGATTACATGCCCCAAAAGGTATTTTGTAACGTATTCTGAATACTATGGATTACTTAATATATTATTAAGATTTTACAACTACATTAATGTCTCATTGCTGTGTAATTTATTACTATTACTGAAGGTTACTCACCAGACCAAAACCAACTCGACTTAAAATTTATTTCAAACCTAAAACCTTTAGTGAACAATGAAACAAATAAGAGTAAACTGCAATCATTTACTGGTAGCAATAAAATAATCTTCTACGTCTTAAGCTCTGTCCACACCTGTACAGCTTTTTCTATGTGTTTGGGCCTTTCGTTCACACGTAAACGGCATTTTGAATAATCTAAAACTGAGATTTTTTAAACTCCTTCTTTGCATTTACGTGGACGAGGAATACGGGGTTCATCACGCAGCGTCAAAACTTGTGCGTCTTTTTTCACGTCTTACTATGTGCAGTTTTTACACACTTACACACACAGTTACTGTCCCCACATTTAAAGGCAGAGGCCTCATTATTTTATGTTTAAAGCGGACCCTCGTTTATTGCGGCAGTTAGGTTCTAAAAAATCCCGCGATAGGTGAAATCTGTACAGTAGTCAGCTTCATTTTTTAAAGTTATTATAGATGTTTGAAGGCTGTAAATAACCTCACTACAAGCTGTACACTTTCCTCAGACAGGTATGAACATTTTCACTCTTCTCTGGCTTGTTTAAACACAAAGTTCAAACCTTGTTAGAAAAATAAGTCCAGTATTATAGAAGAAACCAAAGATCAAACCCTGTTTTCAGAACATGGGAACAGCTGCAGAGAGTTCAACATTAATGAATCAATGGTACAGAAGTAGACGAAGCAAGAAGAATGAGTCAAGTTTGACTCCTCTGACTGTTTGGCTTTGCTTAATGCGTCTTATAATCTGAAGAATGCGGTAACTTCTAGCTTCCTTTAGCATGTGCAGAAGTCAAACTTTTGGTGCCATAGTTAGCGTCTTCCTCAGCCTTTTGGGAGCTACCACAGGAGCCTCTGACGGTGCAAAAGGTTTCGTCGACATTGTTGTGTTTGTGGGGGAGAAAACCTACAAACAAACAGCACTGCTGCTCGAGGATTTATGTAAATTTGACAAGCTGAACTCGTTCTGTACTGGACAGGAGACACGGCTCAAGGTTGATTGATAATGGTCTGCAACAAATCAGGATGCACAACACAATGCGCTGTTAAAAAAAAGAAAGTAAATCTGCAGAATTGCACGGACCACACTGCCCATGAGGCTCCCGTCTTTAGGGCTGTGCCTGTAACACTGCTCATATTGCCTTACTATTAAAATAGTTTTTCAATAATAATTTTTACAAATATTTCTTACAGCTCTAATGTGCAGCACAGAGCGCTCAAACACATCTATTCATTCACTTCTTCACAGATGTTTATCATCCATTCATGTGCTCATGTTTGTGACTGATGAAGGCAGCATTCGATTGGTCCATTTAGTGTGGAAGAAGAGAGAAATAGCAAATCAAGGCCCCTTTTATGTGAGTGTGGACAGAGACTGAAGCTGAGTGAACACAAAGTTTCCCCCACATTGTCACAGCTGTCATCTCTGACTGCAGGTTTAGCTTTCATCAAGCCAGCTCACACAAAGAAAGCCTGCTTATGATCAAGCTGCTTCACTCTTCAGCCGTCTGTACAATTATACAATTATATTAAAATGCATATACTGAAAAATGTTTCCACTGCTGACTTCAGGGAGCATCTCGTCTTCTGAAGAATTAATCATGTAAAGAAGAATTCATGTACCTGAGCTGTGAGATAAAAGGCAGACACTGCAGCAAACTCCTCACTTCACTCTCTTCTTCTTCTTCTTCTTCTTCTTCTCCCCACAACAACAGCTCCACTTGTTTCTTCTCTGGTTGGAGTTTCAGCAGCTCCAGGAGGATGGAGGTCTTTCTCTCTGAGAGGTCTATGGACCAGACTGCAGGAGCTGACTGGAAAACTGGCTGTAATGATGGAAGGACACTCACACCTGTTTTAGTCTCACAGTCCTTCACATGGGAGCACAGATCCAGCAGGAAGTCACTCTGATAATGATTGTCCATGTGTCTCTCATGAAGAGGGAATGTCTGATATGTGCACACTGATGCTAACAGCTCCAGGATCTTCTCTCCTGTCTGCTGCTCTCTCTCTGCTGCTGCACAGAACAGACTCACAAAGATCTTTCTGTCTTCGTCAAATGTCTCAGCATCAACCCTGGAACAATAAGAAGGAAACATTCAGAGATGATTTGATGTGAGCTGCATAAAAACAGCCACACACTGCTGATGGACTCCATCTGGTCCATGTTTCCTGTACATAATGACGCTCCATGTTAAATATAACATAAACGAGGGAAACATATCATCTCAGTTGCAGCACATAACTAATTTATTAATCCTCATAAAAACAAGAAAACACAAATATTTTAGAAATTTGTCAAAATTCCACTTTTAGAAGCTTCTTTAAATCAAGAAGAGACGGTAAAAACTTTACTTTAAGATTAAATGAATAGAAAAGTTGTTTTTCTGCTTTCTTTGTAAAGTAACTATATACTATGTGTATACTGCATGTGGTGAACGCATGTTCTCCATCAAAACTCTTCACTAAGCTTCTGAATACAATCTGACTTACCTGAGCTGTGAGATAAAAGGCAGACACTGCAGCAAACTCCTCACTTCACTCTCTTCTTCTTCTCCTCGCCATATCAACAGCTCCACTTGTTTCTTCTCTGGTTGGAGTTTCAGCAGCTCCAGGAGGATGGAGGTCTTTCTCTCTGAGAGGTCTATGGACCAGACTGCAGGAGCTGACTGGAAAACTGGCTGTAATGATGGAAGGACACTCAGACCTGTTTTAGTCTCACAGTCCTTCACATGGGAGTACAGATCCAACAGGAAGTTAATCTGATCATCATCATCATCCATGTGTCTCTCATGAAGAGGGAATGTCTGATATGTGCACACTGATGCTAACAGCTCCAGGATCTTCTCTCCTGTCTGCTGCTCTCTCTCTGCTGCTGCACAGAACAGATTCCCAAAGAACATCACTGCTTCATCAGGATCTGAACACCCATCATATGCAACACTGGAACAATAAGAAGGAAACATTTAGAGATGATTTGATGTGAGCTGCATAAAAACAGCCACACACTGCTGATGGACTCCATCTTGTATATAATGAAAGTCCATTTTAAAGCCATCTTCCATCAGAGCAGCTGAACAGTGTTCTTAGACAGTTACTGACTCACAACACAAACACTCAGCCTGTGTGTGAAATCACTGCGTTCTGAACTGTAACTGTTATTTTGTTCGCTGTCTGACTTTAGAGAGTCAAACACTAAACATCAACAATACAGAAACACACAGAGGGGAACAACAACATCTACAACAGCAGCTTCACCTGCTGCTCACATCACACACCTCTCTGCTGTCTGACATCTTCATCTGCTCACTATAGAGCTGCTACCACCATCATCATCATCATGCTCAGTAAAACAAAGTCAGAGATAAAGTCCAGCTTCATGTAACTCATTCATTTACTGAGTTACGTCACTGAAGGACTCGTTGAGTTTGCTTTCATGCTGTTTCCATGGCGATGATGGATTCAGGTGTAAAGGATGTTTCTGGCATGTGTGCACTCCAACTCTCTGCAGCAGGAGCTCAGTCACATGATCCTATCAAATATAAATCTAACCTTTCTGATGAGAACGTCTTTATTCTAGTTGCTGATAAACATTAAAAGTCGTCTGATATTTATAGAAAATATGAAACTTCATAGCAACAAACAGCTGAACACGTCAGTGAAACACAGGGATGGACTGAGAACGTTTCCCTCTGAAATATGACAGAGTCTGAATACATTTATAACATGATCCATGTAGATGAAGTCAAACATATGATGCTGATGACAAACAGGCAGCACAAGACAAAATCATCACTTTACAATTCATGGAGCTCCAAATATTTCCATCACTTATTTTCACAGCAAATCTTCTCTTACAGATATTTGACTCATGTGAAGAGCATGTTATTTACCTGAGCTGTGAGATAAAAGGCAGACACTGCAGCAAACTCCTCACTTCACTCTCTTCATGTGAGCAGCCTCTCAGCTCCACTTGTTTCTTCTCTGGTTGGAGTTTCAGCAGCTCCAGGAGGATGGAGGTCTTTCTCTCTGAGAGGTCTATGGACCAGACTGCAGGAGCTGACTGGAAAACTGACTGTAATGATGGAAGGACACTCACACCTGTTTTAGTCTCACAGTCCTTCACATGGGAGTACAGATCCAACAGGAAGTTAATCTGATAATACTCATCCATGTGTCTCTCATGAAGAGGGAATGTCTGATATGTGCACACTGATGCTAACGGCTCCAGGATCTTCTCTCCTGTCTGCTGCTCTCTCTCTGCTGCTGCACAGAACAGACTCACAAAGATCCTGACTGCTTCATCAGGATCTGAACACCCATCATATGCAACACTGGAACAATAAGAAGGAAACATTCAGTGATGATTTGATGTGAGCTGCATAAAAACAGCCACACACTGCTGATGCAGTTGTCCATGTGTGTCCTGTATATAATGAAACAGTCAGTGTTGGGAAGGTAAGTTTTCAAATGTATTCCACTACAGATTACAGATTACGTGCCCCAAAAGGTATTTTGTAACGTATTCTGAATACTATGGATTACTTAATATATTATCAAGATTTTACAACTACATTAATGTCTCATTGCTGTGTAATTTATTACTATTACTGAAGGTTACTCACCAGACCAAAACCAACTCGACTTAAAATTTATTTCAAACCTAAAACCTTTAGTGAACAATGAAACAAATAAGAGTAAAAATGCAATCATTTACTGGTAGCAATAAAATAATCTTCTACGTCTTAAGCTCTGTCCACACCTGTACAGCTTTTTCTATGTGTTTGGGCCTTTCGTTCACACGTAAACGGCATTTTGAATAATCTAAAACTGAGATTTTTTAAACTCCTTCTTTGCATTTACGTGGACGAGGAATACGGGGTTCATCACGCAGCGTCAAAACTTGTGCGTCTTTTTTCACGTCTTACTATGTGCAGTTTTTACACACTTACACACACAGTTACTGTCCCCACATTTAAAGGCAGAGGCCTCATTATTTTATGTTTAAAGCGGACCCTCGTTTATTGCGGCAGTTAGGTTCTAAAAAATCCCGCGATAGGTGAAATCTGTACAGTAGTCAGCTTCATTTTTTAAAGTTATTATAGATGTTTGAAGGCTGTAAATAACCTCACTACAAGCTGTACACTTTCCTCAGACAGGTATGAACATTTTCACTCTTCTCTGGCTTGTTTAAACACAAAGTTCAAACCTTGTTAGAAAAATAAGTCCAGTATTATAGAAGAAACCAAAGATCAAACCCTGTTTTCAGAACATGGGAACAGCTGCAGAGAGTTCAACATTAATGAATCAATGGTACAGAAGTAGACGAAGCAAGAAGAATGAGTCAAGTTTGACTCCTCTGACTGTTTGGCTTTGCTTAATGCGTCTTATAATCTGAAGAATGCGGTAACTTCTAGCTTCCTTTAGCATGTGCAGAAGTCAAACTTTTGGTGCCATAGTTAGCGTCTTCCTCAGCCTTTTGGGAGCTACCACAGGAGCCTCTGACGGTGCAAAAGGTTTCGTCGACATTGTTGTGTTTGTGGGGGAGAAAACCTACAAACAAACAGCACTGCTGCTCGAGGATTTATGTAAATTTGACAAGCTGAACTCGTTCTGTACTGGACAGGAGACACGGCTCAAGGTTGATTGATAATGGTCTGCAACAAATCAGGATGCACAACACAATGCGCTGTTAAAAAAAAGAAAGTAAATCTGCAGAATTGCACGGACCACACTGCCCATGAGGCTCCCGTCTTTAGGGCTGTGCCTGTAACACTGCTCATATTGCCTTACTATTAAAATAGTTTTTCAATAATAATTTTTACAAATATTTCTTACAGCTCTAATGTGCAGCACAGAGCGCTCAAACACATCTATTCATTCACTTCTTCACAGATGTTTATCATCCATTCATGTGCTCATGTTTGTGACTGATGAAAGCAGCATTCGATTGGTCCATTTAGTGTGGAAGAAGAGAGAAATAGCAAATCAAGGCCCCTTTTATGTGAGTGTGGACAGAGACTGAAGCTGAGTGAACACAAAGTTTCCCCCACATTGTCACAGCTGTCATCTCTGACTGCAGGTTTAGCTTTCATCAAGCCAGCTCACACAAAGAAAGCCTGCTTATGATCAAGCTGCTTCACTCTTCAGCCGTCTGTACAATTATACAATTATATTAAAATGCATATACTGAAAAATGTTTCCACTGCTGACTTCAGGGAGCATCTCGTCTTCTGAAGAATTAATCATGTAAAGAAGAATTCATGTACCTGAGCTGTGAGATAAAAGGCAGACACTGCAGCAAACTCCTCACTTCACTCTCTTCATGTGAGCAGCCTCTCAGCTCCACTTGTTTCTTCTCTGGTTGGAGTTTCAGCAGCTCCAGGAGGATGGAGGTCTTTCTCTCTGAGAGGTCTATGGACCAGACTGCAGGAGCTGACTGGAAAACTGACTGTAATGATGGAAGGACACTCAGACCTGTTTTAGTCTCATAAGAGTACAGGTCCAGGAGGAAGTCACACCATTTCTCTTTAAGAGGACTGTTTTTGTATGTGCACACTGATGCTAACGGCTCCAGGATCTTCTCTGCTGTCTGCTGCTCTCTCTCTGCTGCTGCACAGAACAGACTCACAAAGATCCTCGTTCGGTCTTCATCTGATGTCTCAGCATCAACTCTGCAACAATAAGAAGGAAACATTCAGTGATGATTTGATGTGAGCTGCATAAAAACAGCCACACACTGCTGATGGACTCCATCTGGTCCATGTTTCCTGTACATAATGACGCTCCATGTTAAATATAACATAAACGAGGGAAACATATCATCTCAGTTGCAGCACATAACTAATTTATTAATCCTCATAAAAACAAGAAAACACAAATATTTTAGAAATTTGTCAAAATTCCACTTTTAGAAGCTTCTTTAAATCAAGAAGAGACGGTAAAAACTTTACTTTAAGATTAAATGAATAGAAAAGTTGTTTTCTGCTTTCTTT
This sequence comes from Rhamphochromis sp. 'chilingali', assembly GCF_963969265.1. NCBI lineage: Eukaryota > Metazoa > Chordata > Actinopteri > Cichliformes > Cichlidae > Rhamphochromis > Rhamphochromis sp. 'chilingali'. The sequence continues at coordinate 69,221,340 of NC_137929.1, read as the reverse complement.
GTAAAGTAACTATATACTATGTGTATACTGCATGTGGTGAACGCATGTTCTCCATCAAAACTCTTCACTAAGCTTCTGAATACAATCTGACTTACCTGAGCTGTGAGATAAAAGGCAGACACTGCAGCAAACTCCTCACTTCACTCTCTTCATGTGAGCAGCCTCTCAGCTTCACTTGTTTCTTCTCTGGTTGGAGTTTCAGCAGCTCCAGGAGGATGGAGGTCTTTCTCTCTGAGAGGTCTATGATCCAGACTGCAGGAGCTGACTGGAAAACTGGCTGTAATGATGGAAGGACACTCAGACCTGTTTTAGTCTCACAGTCCTTCACATGGGAGTACAGATCCAACAGGAAGTCACTCTGATAATGATTGTCCATGTGTCTCTCATGAAGAGGGGATGTCTGATATGTGCACACTGATGCTAACAGCTCCAGGATCTTCTCTCCTGTCTGCTGCTCTCTCTCTGCTGCTGCACAGAACAGACTCACAAAGATCCTGACTGCTTCATGGAGACGTGACCTCAGAGGAACAACACTGGAACAATAAGAAGGAAACATTCAGAGATGATTTGATGTGAGCTGCATAAAAACAGCCACACACTGCTGATGGACTCCATCTTGTATATAATGAAAGTCCATCTTAAAGCCATCTTCCATCAGAGCAGCTGAACAGTGTTCTTAGACAGTTACTGACTCACAACACAAACACTCAGCCTGTGTGTGAAATCACTGCGTTCTGAACTGTAACTGTTATTTTGTTCGCTGTCTGACTTTAGAGAGTCAAACACTAAACATCAACAATACAGAAACACACAGAGGGGAACAACAACATCTACAACAGCAGCTTCACCTGCTGCTCACATCACACACCTCTCTGCTGTCTGACATCTTCATCTGCTCACTATAGAGCTGCTACCACCATCATCATCATCATGCTCAGTAAAACAAAGTCAGAGATAAAGTCCAGCTTCATGTAACTTTTTCATTTACTGAGTTACGTCACTGAAGGACTCGTTGAGTTTGCTTTCATGCTGTTTCCATGGCGATGATGGATTCAGGTGTAAAGGATGTTTCTGGCATGTGTGCACTCCAACACTCTGCAGCAGGAGCTCAGTCACATGATCCTATCAAATATAAATCTAACCTTTCTGATGAGAACGTCTTTATTCTAGTTGCTGATAAACATTAAAAGTCGTCTGATATTTATAGAAAATATGAAACTTCATAGCAACAAACAGCTGAACACGTCAGTGAAACACAGGGATGGACTGAGAACGTTTCCCTCTGAAATATGACAGAGTCTGAATACATTTATAACATGATCCATGTAGATGAGGTCAAACATATGATGCTGATGACAAACAGGCAGCACAAGACAAAATCATCACTTTACAATTCATGGAGCTCAAAATATTTCCATCACTTATTTTCACAGCAAATCTTCTCTTACAGATATTTGACTCATGTGAAGAGCATGTTATTTACCTGAGCTGTGAGATAAAAGGCAGACACTGCAGCAAACTCCTCACTTCACTCTCTTCATGTGAGCAGCCTCTCAGCTCCACTTGTTTCTTCTCTGGTTGGAGTTTCAGCAGCTCCAGGAGGATGGAGGTCTTTCTCTCTGAGAGGTCTATGATCCAGACTGCAGGAGCTGACTGGAAAACTGGCTGTAATGATGGAAGGACACTCAGACCTGTTTTAGTCTCACAGTCCTTCACATGGAAGCACAGATCCAACAGGAAGTTAATCTGATAATACTCATCCATGCGTCTCTCATGAAGAGGGAATGTCTGATATGTGCACACTGATGCTAACAGCTCCAGGATCTTCTCTCCTGTCTGCTGCTCTCTCTCTGCTGCTGCACAGAACAGACTCACAAAGATCCTGACTGCTCCATGGAGACGTGACCTCAGAGGAACAACACTGGAACAATAAGAAGGAAACATTCAGAGATGATTTGATGTGAGCTGCATAAAAACAGCCACACACTGCTGATGGACTCCATGTTGTATATAATGAAAGTCCATCTTAAAGCCATCTTCCATCAGAGCAGCTGAACAGTGTTCTTAGACAGTTACTGACTCACAACACAAACACTCAGCCTGTGTGTGAAATCACTGCGTTCTGAACTGTAACTGTTATTTTGTTCGCTGTCTGACTTTAGAGAGTCAAACACTAAACATCAACAATACAGAAACACACAGAGGGGAACAACAACATCTACAACAGCAGCTTCACCTGCTGCTCACATCACACACCTCTCTGCTGTCTGACATCTTCATCTGCTCACTATAGAGCTGCTACCACCATCATCATCATCATGCTCAGTAAAACAAAGTCAGAGATAAAGTCCAGCTTCATGTAACTCATTCATTTACTGAGTTACGTCACTGAAGGACTCGTTGAGTTTGCTTTCATGCTGTTTCCATGGCGATGATGGATTCAGGTGTAAAGGATGTTTCTGGCATGTGTGCACTCCAACACTCTGCAGCAGGAGCTCAGTCACATGATCCTATCAAATATAAATCTAACCTTTCTGATGAGAACGTCTTTATTCTAGATGCTGATAAACATTAAAAGTCGTCTGATATTTATAGAAAATATGAAACTTCATAGCAACAAACAGCTGAACACGTCAGTGAAACACAGGGATGGACTGAGAACGTTTCCCTCTGAAATATGACAGAGTCTGAATACATTTATAACATGATCCATGTAGATGAGGTCAAACATATGATGCTGATGACAAACAGGCAGCACAAGACAAAATCATCACTTTACAATTCATGGAGCTCCAAATATTTCCATCACTTATTTTCACAGCACATCTTCTCTTACAGATATTTGACTCATGTGAAGAGCATGTTATTTACCTGAGCTGTGAGATAAAAGGCAGACACTGCAGCAAACTCCTCACTTCACTCTCTTCTTCTTCTCCTCGCCATATCAACAGCTCCACTTGTTTCTTCTCTGGTTGGAGTTTCAGCAGCTCCAGGAGGATGGAGGTCTTTCTCTCTGAGAGGTCTATGGACCAGACTGCAGGAGCTGACTGGAAAACTGGCTGTAATGATGGAAGGACACTCAGACCTGTTTTAGTCTCACAGTCCTTCACATGGGAGCACAGATCCAACAGGAAGTCTCTCTGATATTGCTTCAGATCATCATCATCTTCATCCATGTGTCTCTCATGAAGAGGGAATGTCTGATATGTGCACACTGATGCTAACAGCTCCAGGATCTTCTCTCCTGTCTGCTGCTCTCTCTCTGCTGCTGCACAGAACAGACTCACAAAGAACATCACTGCTTCATGACGATTCCAAACATGAACACTGCAACAATAAGAAGGAAACATTCAGTGATGATTTGATGTGAGCTGCATTAAAACAGCCACACACTGCTGATGGACTCCATCTGGTCCATGTTTCCTGTACATAATGACGCTCCATGTTAAATATAACATAAAAGAGGGAAACATATCATCTCAGTTGCAGCACATAACTAATTTATTAATCCTCATAAAAACAAGAAAACACAAATATTTTAGAAATTTGTCAAAATTCCACTTTTAGAAGCTTCTTTAAATCAAGAAGAGACGGTAAAAACTTTACTTTAAGATTAAATGAATAGAAAAGTTGTTTTCTGCTTTCTTTGTAAAGTAACTATATACTATGTGTATACTGCATGTGGTGAACGCATGTTCTCCATCAAAACTCTTCACTAAGCTTCTGAATACAATCTGACTTACCTGAGCTGTGAGATAAAAGGCAGACACTGCAGCAAACTCCTCACTTCACTCTCTTCATGTGAGCAGCCTGTCAGCTCCACTTGTTTCTTCTCTGGTTGGAGTTTCAGCAGCTCCAGGAGGATGGAGGTCTTTCTCTCTGAGAGGTCTATGGACCAGACTGCAGGAGCTGACTGGAAAACTGGCTGTAATGATGGAAGGACACTCACACCTGTTTTAGTCTCATAAGAGTACAGGTCCAGGAGGAAGTCACACCATTTCTCTTTAAGAGGACTGTTTTTGTATCTGCACACTGATGCTAACAGCTCCAGGATCTTCTCTCCTGTCTGCTGCTCTCTCTCTGCTGCTGCACAGAACAGACTCACAAAGATCCTCGTTCGGTCTTCATCTGATGTCTCAGCATCAACTCTGCAACAATAAGAAGGAAACATTCAGTGATGATTTGATGTGAGCTGCATTGAAACAACCACACACTGCTGACACACTTTGCAATGTTTCTGAGTTTAATCTGGATCTTTGCTGATTTTCTGTCTTCAGTAAAATGAAACTTTGATAAAAATCAGAGTCTGTTTATTTCTTTGGAAGTCAGCAAACTCATAAATTGAGCAGAGGATCAAATAATTATGTCACTGCTGTAAAAAGGTAGAACACTGTGAGAACAGCTGTAATACAGTGTTGTATTATTCATGTACGTCGGAGTATTTGGAGAGTTTAGATTTTATATTTGCTATGGTCACTGAATCCTGGTGTTTCTTGGTTTAATGCAGTAACGTCTGTTTTCTACAATGTTTCTATGACAGGAAATGCTGTTTGCGTTGGATTCTCTATGATGAAGGAGATGGCGAGCCACCTCTGAACCTCATCACCTCCTTAGCCTGAGCAGCTGCTCTGAGCTTTCACTGTGCCAGACGAGGAGGCCACGCCCCCTTTTCCAGCCTTCACCTGAGTTCACCTGTGTGAAAGCACAGCACCAAACAGCTTAGCTGCTGTGTTTCACTCAGGAGCACTTTGGAAGTGAACCTGACTGGACGTCTTTACTAAAAGTGACTGACTACAAACCAGAGGAGCCAACGACAGAACTTCCAAACTCTTCAACATCCCAGAGACACTTTGCTGCATCATCAGGTGACTCCTTGTGATGAGGGAGCAGCTAAAGTAGCCTTGATCACTTCAATATCAACACTGTGTTCGTGCTGTTTACACTCGTCTGTGACGCTGTGTGAAATATTCACTAGTGTTTTGTGATCATTCACATTTGATTTGATAGAAGAAGTTTCAGGACATTGAAGTTACAGCTCTGAGTGGCTCCAGCTGCTCAGTGAGTCTCTTCCTCTCTTAAAGCCTCAAACTCACACTCTGGCCCTGCTCATTTAATATTCTGCAAACCTTCAGTGAGTTATGTTTGCACTGTGTGATCAATATTTGTCTGTTCTGTATCACTTTGTGCGTTTTCCTTTTCCTGTCATGAAGACAGCTCAGACCTGCTGGCATCTCCAGGTCCTGCTGAGCTTTCAGGTTATGTGATAAATGCTTTGGAAGTCATGGATGGGCCTCACTTTAGACCAGCTCACACAACATACTTCACTAACAACCAGTAACTGTCTGAATTAACTCAGGAATATCTGTAACACATGTACAACTTTATAAAGTGTTCATCCATCATTGGAAAAGTATCAGACTGCTGTCATTGAACATGTTATATTTGAGCCTCTTCAGCAAAACGTCATCATGTGTATCCATGATTATGAACGACATACTGAGGAGGAGCAATGCTTCATAAATGATGAAACAAGTATTAACTAACACTAATGCTGAAGAGTGTGCAGCTGTTATAAAGTGTTAGCAGCAAAACACTAAACATCAACAATACAGAAACACACAGAGGGGAACAACAACATCTACAACAGCAGCTTCACCTGCTGCTCACATCACACACGTGGAAATCACATATTTACTAACATTTTACAGTTAATTCATTTAGATTAAGATTTGTTTACTTTGAAAATTAGACTCAATTAATATTTTCTGGTTCAGAAAAGTCTTAAACACAAAGATTCACATGTTAGTGGCCACGTTGAGCCTCCTGTCAGTGTTTAGTTTCACCAGACTAGCTCTCTGTACCTGGCTATATCACCATGGTAACAGATGCTGAACACAGCCTGGTGTAGATCAGGTTATGTTCAGAGCGTCAGATTAACCCTCATAATGTCCTCCCGTATAAGGTATAAGTGGTGTCAGATGGATAGCCAGGAGGTCGACTGAGTGATGGGCCCCGAAATAGGAGAGGTAAGCACCGCCTGTTGATTCATGTCCAAAGGTGCTGAATTGGAAATTAAGCTAAATTAAATGTTCACTCAGTGGGGCTTCTGTTTTGTCCATAGTGAGTTTGGGGTAATTAGTGTTAAAAGCAGGGAATATTGGCCTGACTAAATTTATTGCTGTTTATTTTGGGGGCGAATTTTGAGTTAAGAGGTTATGTGTGTAAGTCAATACGGTGTGTGTTTAAAGTGATGTGGGTTGACTGGGGATGCCAGCCAGCCAACCAGTAGTTTAGGGTATTTGGTCTGATTGATCAGCAGAACGCGGTTCGGGCGTCAAAATAAGTGATGCTTATAATACACAGAATAAATTGTTTTAGGACTGGGGGTGTGGCCCCCCTAGGAGCGCAGTTGCTCAGCGTGTGGCGACGACCCCTGATCGTGGACGCACGGTCAGGTTAGAAGCTCGGATGGTTTCCGGGGGATTTCGAGCACCCCTTAAAAACTAAAGTGACAAGGGGATCACTTTTCTTACTGCGCTGTTTGATTGATAGGGTTGGACCCGGCTGCAACTATCTAACGTCGGGGACTTGTGAACTTTAAGTAAAGCCAAAAGCGTGAACTGGGATATTTCACGCGGCTGGTGGAGGTCCTTGTTGCCTGGCGGGAAGCAGTTATAAATTAATTAGGGCCTAGGAATCTGACCGCTCTCGGGAGGGCGTTCCCGAAGCGTTTAATTGATCAGCAAGGGCTCTGGGCTGAAAGATGCTTGTAAATTAGTCGAAAACGTAGGAATACCGGTATAGAAATAAGATGAGAAATAAATAAGATAAGTTGTTCTGGCAGGTGACGTGTTTATGTCTATGCGGGCCCGTGTATGTAAATAGAATATAAATTACCCGTGTGTGTAAATAAAGTGTAAATTAGTTGTATAAACTGTCTGTTGAATTTCTCCTGTGTGGTTGCAGAGTGTTCTGAGTGTTCTGAAAAAAGGAAAACTCTTTCTTTTCTCTCTCTGAGAGGAGGAGAGGGGACTGTGTGTGTGTATGTCTTCTTAGGAAAAGGAGGGGCTGTGTGTGTGGTGGAGAAAGAAGGAAAGAAAAAAAGGAAAAGCGTCTCTCTCTCTGTCTCAAGCAGCTGCAGAGAGGGGGGCTTGGTGAACCCCGCAGTGTGTGTGTGAGGAGAGACAGAGACAGAGAGGAGGGGGGGCGCATGTGCCCATTGAGTATTAAAGGAAGATAGAGAAAAACAGTTTCCCCTATTTGTTTAACTGTTCAACTGTTCAACCGGTACAGAGGTTCTGTTGAGGTGATAAGGAACCGTTGAACAACTGGTCTTGGCATCTGGTGTCGTTTGTCATGTGATACAGGCCTGAGTATATAAATAAAGTGTGAATCGGCTGTGTAAAGCGCTTACATTGATTATAACTGCGTGTGCTGTGAAAATGATTTAATACAGAAGCTGAGTGTGTGACGATTGAATAAAAAGTGTGTTTGGTTTTATATTGTTTAAAAAAAAATAAATGAGAAACTGCAGTCTGTGACGCAGTCTGAGAAGTTGTGAAGTGCATGAGAGCCGCGTGGTTCTGTGTTCCTGAGGGAAAGAAAAGGTGGGGGCTGTGAGTGTGTGTGTGACAGGAAGTTTGCATGCCCATATAAGAGAGATGAGTTAAACTCTTGCCAGATGAAGCAAGGGAGGCTTTAAGGAAAGAAATGAAAACGATATTAATGCTATGTTTTAGTGTGTTAATACAGGTTACAGATAAATAAAGGTGGACTTCTCTCAACCTGGAATTTTGAGTACGGCGCCAAAACCAGTAGAGTAGCATTATTGGGAGAAAACAAGCCAAAGTTTGGTTTAAAGTTTTACAGCTTGACCTCGCACTTGTCCCCATCCTGAGAAGAAGCTCAAAGGACAATTAATCTCCTGATGAAGACCAATAGAACATCGTGAACTTGAGAAGAATTTACAAGTAGCCAAAAGACAGTGCAACTGAACCGTTAACACAGAAACCAAACTGACGGGACCAGCAGCATGGAAGATGGAAGCATGCACTGTGAATTACAGGCTGGACAGTTGAATGCTGGGAAAGCACTGGACACTGATTGTCAGATTTGCCATGCTTGGAGTAATCTTGAAGAGACGACTGAAAGCATAAACAGAAAAGAAGAAACCACGTGATGAAACATGGACGGCGAAAGTGCAAGTACCCTCCTCGACTAAATCGGTTTCAGTTATGTACTGAAATATAAGAATGGACATTAGAGGCTTCTTTCAAAGAAAAACTCAGGCTGGGACTGAATTCAAAAGGAAAATACTGAAGAGAAACAGAGAGGAAACTGATAGGTTTGTAGCTTGTACCCATCCGCTGGAACGTTGAAGACAATATAATTACACTGCAAAGCAAGACACAAGTAGGCAAAGTTCTTCATGTTTCTCGTGCACGGGAGAGAAAACCGGACAGGCGCCGTTCCTTCGCTTGACCCCAGTTGCTCTCGTCCGTTCTCCCGTAACACTGTTCTTTTATTGAGGTTACATGAATATGCATAGGTTCATTAACATATGACGTCTACATACACACAAAGAGTACCTTGTCTGTGTATGTGGGTGTGTGTGTGTGTGTGTGTGTGTGTGTGTGTGTGGTCAAGATGTGACCCTGTGAAGACTCCCCAAAGCTGGTGCCAGGACGTCTGGGTCCATCTAACAAAAGGCTCTTATACTTAAAGAAATATACGTGTGCTTGCTATACCATAAATCAATAAGAAAAGATAAACTCTCCTAGGGAGTGTGATTTATGCCAGGACACTCTGAAGAGGAATGAATGCACTCCCTTCTACACAGAGTTGTTACAGACCTCCTTTAGGATGAAACATTCTTTCAATCTACAATTGATTATACACTTCTAAGCATATGTGAGTAAATGTTTCTAAGCATAAATGACAATCAACAATACAAAACCTATCAGAAACGGACTGTGTTTGCTGGAGAATTCAAGACAACAAAAGGACACTGAGAGAAGAGGACAGGAACCAGTGAGAGGTGAACCTGGACGAGTTTGACTGAAAGAATACAGGGTATAATTGGATTGAAACGAAAGCCTGAACTCATGATGGTGTTTAGAGATGTCCACCAGAAAACTAAAGAAGGTTAAATGAAGAGAGAAAATAAGTGACAATTACATGAATGAATGGAAAACACACATACACAAAGTGTTACATGTGAAATTATTTCTGGAAAAGAATCAGAAGTGAGATAGTTTTGAATTGAGAAATCAGTGAAAGGATGCATGAATTAAACCTGATTATAACATACAGAGGCAATGAAGAAAGCAGCTTACACGCACTGAACATTAACAAAAATACATAGGAACAGCAATGAAGACCTGCTTACACTTATACACATGACATAAGCTGGTATTTCTGACCAGAGAGAGGGAAACGGGTAGTTTAAATACTCATGATAATAATAAAATGTCTCAGTTGTGTTTCTTCAGGTGCAAAACAGACCTGGATCAATTCTCCACGTGCAGCGGTCGGAAGAAACCTATAGGTTAACTTGACTGGATCTGATAAGGCAAGTTTCTGGTTGAATTGTTCACAGCGCCATGTCTCCATAAACCTGACAAGTGGGCCCTAACTTCTGGCTGAGGACCAGGAATGCTGTTAATAAGGTGGGAACTTAAAATTTGGGTTAGCAAATTTGGGAAAGAAAACTGACGGCTTAAGTGGAGAAATGTGCAGGAGTCTGAAACACTGCAAAAGCAACATATGCAAAATCACCACACAAGCAGAAAATGTATTAACCTTACAAGGACAAGCTCATAATGATTAATGCATAGACATTGATTAAACCTGGCTAAAAACACAAACATACGCAATAAAGAACAGCTTGCTGTTTGTATGAGTGATAGAATGGTGTGAATGTTTAACAAAATACATTCGGGTTTGAGGAATAACTCTAAGAAGCTATATGATAAAGGGAGTGAGTTATGAACAAAGAAAAGTGATTAAAGTAGTTTTAAGCATAGCAGACAGAAGAGGAGTGCAGATTTGCATAGGAAACTTATAGTTTAGTGATTATATGTTGTCGTAAGGGGGTTATGTCTTATGTTGAATTTAAGTATGTTAAAGTGCATAAAGGGGGTGATTGTTGTGTGCAAATTGTGTGGTTTTAACAAGACTTTCGGTGTATTGAGGAGGTGAAATTATGTGAGTTGACCTGGGAGTGTCAGGACTGCGGTGGCAATATTTGTGTGTTTAAGGTTGTTGAGGTTGTGGGGATGGGTTGATTCTGTCAGTGAGGTTCGGGTTGTTGTTGTTTTTGTTTTTAATAGAGGGAGTTCTAGGAAACATGGACATGTCTGAGAGGGGCCCATTAGTTTTGTAACAGTGCACTTAGAGAAAACCTGTCAGGTGATTTTGTTTTGTGTTTTCATGAGCTAATAATCAGCTCTCTTTTTCTCATTTTTGTTCTAAGCAGGCCTGCAACAGTGAATAACAGCACTGACAAATTCTCGGGAAGAGCAAATATAAGGTGGGCTTTCCAGATTACAACTGGCCAAGGAGAAAGCTACCTGTGGGGATCTGATCAGGTCGTAAGTCCCTGTCTAAAAGGATTGTAGCGATTCAATCCAGTCCAAAACATAAGGAACTATTTTCCTATGGAAAATAAAAAATGAATGAGCTCATTTTGCTGAGGGTGGAGAATCTGACGCGGGACGCTCCACTGTTAGCAAAATATGGTGTGACTGCATGTGAATAAATGTGGACAAACAATTTGCTTTTACTAGGGGAAGTTTCTGTTTTATTGAGTGGGGTTATATTATGGGATTATAGTATATTGTTGGGAGAATGTCAAAATAAAGGAAGTGTGTGTCAAAATAAAGGGGGATTTAGGGTTTAATAATTTAATTGTTTAATAATTTAGGATCATTGTATGACTTTTGGGTTTTTGGTCATTTGGATATGGTAAAAGGTTAAAGGATTAAAGTGAACTGAATCCTGTTTAAAAGATACAATGCCAGTGTTTTAAAGCTGTGTACAAATCTTAGAGGGAAATTGTGGGACACGTTGACAAAAAGATATGCTTTGGGGAAAATGAGTGACGGGTTGAAGGAGGAGAACAGGTTTGATTTCTTTTTGATTTCTTTTTTGATTTCTAGAACAAGTGGTTATAATGTAGGCTTACACATACAGATATTACATAGGTTTATTTTTAGGATAAAGGGGAGAGCTTATAAATAGAAATCATTCTTTATACATATTGCATTTTGTGCCTTTAAAGGAGTTGTGGCTCAATTCGTCTCTTGAGGGTCACGAGCCTTTGGCTAGCGCTATGATTGGCCAATCTACTGTGAGGATGATATGAGTTATTGAGGAATTGCACATGCTTACAGAAACATACATGAGAGTATTGATTCCAGGCAAAAGGCCTCAAATTCGTTTAGCTGTTAACTGAACTTAAAGACGGACCAAAGAGGAAGGAAAGCATATATTTTGGTTACGTCTGATAAACTAGAATTAGAAAGTATTTTTACATTAAAAGGAGCAAAATGAAATAAAAGGAGTTATATCAAAACAGGTTATAACATAGGAAATGTGAGGTTAAAGTGAAGTTAGTGTTAACACACAGGAGTTGTTTCTGGGTAGCATTTAGCTATGATGAAATTTATGCAGGAGTAATTGCTTATATGCTTAAACTCAATTGATTAAAGTGGAAATGGGGTTTTGTTTCCTTTGCAGAAGATCTCTGGACCACAAGAGGGCTTCTTTTTATTTAATTTTGTATTAAAGCTTTACTTTTGATTTTTGATTTATATTTTGAACAGTGCACTGATTTTTGTTTGTGAATCTTTTCTTTAAGCAGATCTGCACATCGGAAATTACAAGCATTACACGTCGGCGAGAAAATTGTTGTAAGTGAGTTTCTCCACATTAAAATGGGCTCTGGAGGAAACCACTTATGGGGACAATTAGAAAGTGAGAGTCCCTGCCCAAAAAGGATTCAGCGAGGTAATCCGATCTAAAGTTCTTGTTTTTCTTTTTGAAATGACGTCATTTTGCTGAGGGCGGAAATCTAAATGCGGCGATGGTTTCCACTATCAGCAAAGAAAGGATGAATGAAAGAATGAATGGATGAAAGACTGGAAATAAAACAAACTGACTGACTGGTAAAAGCTGACAAGACTTGACCACGACTCAAGGTTAACCTCCACCTAGATAGGACAAAAGGGTGGATGAATTTATGTGTTTCTTTCTACAGGAGCAGAAAGATGACAGCGACATCTGAGGTTGCATGACGATTTAACTTTTAAATGCTACTTTCTGTGTTTGTGAAAGTGTGTACACACCTGCGCAGCGTTAACATTTGCATTTTTTAACTGGACAAGGGGTTGATGTTTGCTAATAATGTTTCCTACTACAGGATTTCTGGGCTTATGTGTGAAGAAAACGGTGTTTATAGGTTATGAGTTGGTAATGCGATTAAACTGTGGGAGACACATCCTGTCTTGAAAACAGTGTGATTCTTTTTACAGGAAATGTTTTCACAGGACCTCTGGAAGGTGGAGGGCTGACGCCTAACCGAGATGGTCAAATGTGTTTTGCTAATGTTTGTTTTGGCATGTGGAGGAATCAGTGGAAAACAGTCTAGTGACATGAGAAAACAAATAGGAGATGCAGTTTAATATGGGGCTTATAGGGATAAAACAAGAGGAGTGACATTGCTTAAGGGAAGTCACTGATTAAATTGGGGATAAAATAAATTGCGGCAATAAGAGTGATTTAATGATTTGGGAAATCCTGAACATGATACTTGTCTGTTGTGCTGAATACTTTAGTTAAATGAGTTAAATGAGCTTAACATGTAACTGCTGACTGATGTTTTTACACAGGGTTACAGGTTGGCGGGAGATTGTTTTAGGGAGAATGTGTAACGTTCTTGTACAGGTCTCATTAGGGAGTCAACATGTGGGAGGAGGCCAGGAAGGCCCAAGAGGAGGTGGCCCCGGAAGAGAGCTTACTCGAGATAAGCTCCACCCCAAGTAACACGGGGGGGAACATAGAGGCAGAATAATCCTCTCCCCCTGTGCCGCGGTTCTCCCTAGTAGTCTAACCTGGGGAGACGAAGAAAGAAGAGGAGCGTCACCCCAAGCATCAATTCATTCCAGGCTCCTAATAGGCTAGGGCTCTAGTCTAAAGTGATTGATAGTTTAAAGGAAGCATAATAGTTTTGTACGTTAATCGCATACTTTTATACTCATAACTTTATACTCCTATCACAAAGTTTAAAGTAAAAGTAAAGAGAGCCTGGGAACAGGGATCATGAAACTGTGGGAAAGTTGGAAATTAACGGGGGTTCAAGGTTCAAGGTTCTTTATTTGTCACATGCATAGTTATACAAGTATAACACACAGTGAAATGTAACCTGACACTCTCCTCGACATGTGCAAAAATTGGGGGGGGTGTAGAGGAGGAACATATACACATATATATATATATATACATATATATATATATATATATATATATATATACATATATATATATATATATATATACACACACACACACACTGGGTGAATGTGCAGTAGTAGCAGCAAGCAGGTGAATTCTGTACATTAATATGAATAGACATCTGACTATTTTACAGGATAGACAATATAAACATATTTAAATTTAAAGGAATTTGAAATGTACATTGTGCCTTGGTTTAGTGTCTGGAAGAGAGTCCTGTCTCAGTCAGTTATAGATGATGTGAGAGGGCGGGTGTGTGTGTTTAGGGCACGGATGGCTTGGGGATAGAAGCTCCTCTTGAGTCTCTCTGTCCTTGCCCGGATGATGCGGAACCTTCTACCAGATTGCAGAAGTTGGAACAGTTTGTTGCCAGGATGGGACGGGTCCTTCAGTATCTGCGCTGCTCTAGTCCGGCATCTCCTGGTGTAGGTGTCCTGAAGCGGGGGGAGAGCAATCCTGCAGCAGCGTTCTGCTGTACAGATCACTCTCTGGAGAGCTTTTTGGTCCTTCACACAGCTGTTCCCGAACCACGATGTCATGTTCTGTGTGAGGATGCTCTCCACAGCGCCTGTATAGAAAATCCTGAGGATCTTTGGAGAGACCCTGAACTTCCTCAGTTGTCGTAGGTGATACAGGCGCTGCCTAGCCTTTTTGGTCTGGACCTGAATGTGGGCAGCCCATGTCAGGTCTGAGGAGATGTGGACACCAAGATACTTGAAGGACTGCACCCTCTCCACTGGAGCTCCATTGATGATAATGGGCTTGTAGTCTCTGTGCTGACCCCTTCTGAAGTCCACCACCAGCTCCTTGGTCTTGCTGACGTTCAGCTGGAGGTGGTTGTCCTGGCACCATGATGCCAGATTCTTCACTTCATCCATGTAGGCCGCCTCATCGTTGTTGGAGATGGCACCCAACACCACTGTGTCGTCAGCAAACTTCACAATGGTGTTGGAGCCATGGGTGGCCACACAGTCTGAAGTGTAGAGGGAGTAGAGCAGTGGCGAGAGGACACACCCCTGAGGTGCTCCTGTGTTGATGGTGATGCTGTTGGAGAAGCACCTGCCCACCCTCACCACCTGAGTTCTGCCAGTGAGGAAGTCCAACACCCATGCACACAGACGGCTGTTAAGTCCCAGATCCCTGAGCTTTGTGAACAGTCTGCAGGGCACTATTGTGTTAAACGCTGAACTGTAATCAACAAACAGCATTCGCACATAGTTACCCTGTTTCTTGTCCACGTGGCTGAGAGTGGTGTGTAGGACGTGGGCGATGGCATCCTCTGTGGATCTGTTGGATCTGTAGGCGAACTGCAGCGGATCTGTGGTGTCTGGGATGGAGGAGGAGATGATGTTCTTCAGCAGCCTCTCAAACACCTTCATTACTACCGAGGTCAGTGCAACTGGCCGGTAATCGTTCAGGGATGAGGGTTTGCTGTTCTTGGGCACAGGGATGATGGTGGATCTTTTGAAGCATGTGGGGACCACAGACTTCGCCAGGGACTCGTTGAAGATGTAAGTGAACACACCTGCTAGCTGGTCAGCACAGCAGCGCAGCAGACGGCCGGTGATGCCGTCTGGCCCCGCCGCTTTCCTTGTGTTCACTCTCCTCAGTGCCGCTCGGACGTCATGCTCCGCGATGCTGGTCACCGGTCTCTCGCTGATGACGTCACTGTCCTCAGTAGTCAGGCGGTAGATAGCATTAGCCGCCTGGCTAACCTCGAAACGGGCGTAGAACCGATTCAGCTCGTTGGTGAATGCAGAGTCGGCGTTGATCGGCGCAGTGTCCCTGGCTTTGTAGTCCGTAATGGTGCGTAGTCCGTGCCACATACTCCGTGTGTCGCCCTGGTGGAAGCGGGACTCCACACGTTCCCGGTACCGGCGTTTGGCATCTCTCACCGCGCGCCGCACGCCGTATGAGGCCGCTTTGTAGGCGCTCATATCGCCAGTGGCGAGACCCGCGTTGTAGGAGGCGGTCCTGGCGTTTACTGCAGTGCGGATCGATCTGTCCATCCACAGTTTCTGGTTTGGGAATGTGGTGACTCTCGCAGTGGGGATAATCTCCTCCGCTAGCATATTGACGAAGCATACTGCTACTTCCGTAAACTCGTTGATGTCGACTGCGCATGCTCTGAACATGTCCCAGTCGACGTCGTTGAGTGCGTCCTGTAGCGTAGCTTCTGATTGGACAGTCCACCGTTTTACCTCCCTCGTGGTCACGTCTTCCCTCCGTATGCTTTGTTTATACTGGGGAATGAGGAAGATGGCGTTGTGGTCAGACTTCCCAAAAGCCGGGTGTGAGACAGCTTTGTAGCCCTGCTTGTATGGCATGTAGCAGTGATCCAAAATCCGATCCCCTCTCGTTGGACACAAGACATGCTGGTAAAAGTTTGGCATGACTTGTCTGAGGTTCGCTGTTGGGATTGATAAGTGTTATGACGTGTTTGTTGAAGTTGGACTCGCAAGCGAGCCCAAGAGGAGGAGTTGTCGAGAAAAACATCTTATTTTAAATCTCACTGTGTTATCATTTACAAGCACTGTCATTATTTCATCATTACTTCATTAGTCTGTATTACTTATCTTCAGTTTATCATGTATCATTTATCATTTATTTCAGAGCACGCAGAATAGAACACATTTTAGATACAATACTCTATCATGTGGTGAAAAGCACCAGCAGAAGCTGTACCTCCAGGCAGCCCAAATCATATAAGGACATTCAACTCTCTTTGGCCTAAACCCACAATTACACAAAATACACACACTGTATACACAATTGGTTAGATTCCCAGAGACTGAGGAGTGGAAACATCTGGAACATGTTGTTGTTCTGGGAAGATAAGATCTGGGGAATTCTTCTGACGTCATAATGACTATAAAGCTTTCTGTCTTTGTGCAGACGAAGACGTCCGGCTCTTCCCACACTGTACTGTGTGTTATAATAAAATAATCTGTGTTGACCCACTACTACCAGTCGTATGTCTCTTCCTCAAAATCCGAAACGCGACACTGGCTATATCACCATGGTAACAGATGCTGAACACAGCCTGGTGTAGATCAGGTTATGTTCAGTGTCAGATTAAAATCAGCTGTAAGTGACACATTTTCTCTGAGTCTTTTATGTCCAGTCTGCTCTGAGCTGGAGCTCATGATAACATGAACGTCACTTTGATGTGGTGACAAACTCCTTCACCAGATTGTGTGTCAGAGCTGAATGCAGCGAGTAACCTTTCATGTTTAAGTGGATCGAGGTCAAAGTGTCACAGCTGTCAGCTTACAAATAAACTGCAGCACAGAGCGCTCACACACATTCATTCATTCACATGTTAATGATTGCTACCAGCATCGCTTAGTCTCCTCTGATGCAGCAACAGTGTTGCCTGTGTTGTTATAGTTACATATTGTTTATAGCTCTGTGTCACCTGTTAATGTAACAATATTTCTTATTAACGGAGGTGAAATCAGTGGGTCTACTTTGTGTGGAAGAAGACAGAAATAACGTATGAATGGTCGTTGTGTGGATGTGGAGAAGAGAGGCCCCAAATGCAGGCTGAAGCTGAACATCCTGGATGACTCAAACTGTTTCCCTCTACAGTGAAAGCTGCTTGATGCTGTTTTGTTTTAAAGCCCATCAGAAACACATAAATACCTTAACAGTACAATTTTTATTAATATTTTTAATGAAGCTTTTTTCCCAGGAGGTCTTCGTGATGCTGTAAATGTCACTAAGTGCAGTTTTATTCTCACAGACAAACTGTCACATGTTAAAAAACTGTTGAAGGTAAACGTTACAAATTTGTGGACTCATTTCTATAAACTGGCTTCAATCAAGCAGCAACTAAATTGACAAATAGAGCTAAAATATTTTCATGAATTATTTTCAGCACTCATTTATTGACAGACAGACTTTATTGTGTGAAGAACGTGTCGTTTACCTGAGCTGTGAGATAAAAGGCAGACACTGCAGCAAACTCCTCACTTCACTCTCTTCATGTGAGCAGCCTCTCAGCTCCACTTGTTTCTTCTCTGGTTGGAGTTTCAGCAGCTCCAGGAGGATGGAGGTCTTTCTCTCTGAGAGGTTTATGGACCAGACTGCAGGAGCTGACTGGAAAACTGGCTGTAATGATGGAAGGACACTCAGACCTGTTTTAGTCTCATAAGAGTACAGGTCCAGGAGGAAGTCACACCATTTCTCTTTAAGAGGACTGTTTTTGTATGTGCACACTGATGCTAACGGCTCCAGGATCTTCTCTGCTGTCTGCTGCTCTCTCTCTGCTGCTGCACAGAACAGACTCACAAAGATCCTCGTTCGGTCTTCATCTGATGTCTCAGCATCAACTCTGCAACAATAAGAAGGAAACATTTAGAGATGATTTGATGTGAGCTGCATAAAAACAGCCACACACTGCTGATGGACTCCATCTGGTCCATGTTTCCTGTACATAATGACGCTCCATGTTAAATATAACATAAACGAGGGAAACATATCATCTCAGTTGCAGCACATAACTAATTTATTAATCCTCATAAAAACAAGAAAACACAAATATTTTAGAAATTTGTCAAAATTCCACTTTTAGAAGCTTCTTTAAATCAAGAAGAGACGGTAAAAACTTTACTTTAAGATTAAATGAATAGAAAAGTTGTTTTCTGCTTTCTTTGTAAAGTAACTATATACTATGTGTATACTGCATGTGGTGAACGCATGTTCTCCATCAAAACTCTTCACTAAGCTTCTGAATACAATCTGACTTACCTGAGCTGTGAGATAAAAGGCAGACACTGCAGCAAACTCCTCACTTCACTCTCTTCATGTGAGCAGCCTCTCAGCTTCACTTGTTTCTTCTCTGGTTGGAGTTTCAGCAGCTCCAGGAGGATGGAGGTCTTTCTCTCTGAGAGGTCTATGGACCAGACTGCAGGAGCTGACTGGAAAACTGGCTGTAATGATGGAAGGACACTCAGACCTGTTTTAGTCTCACAGTCCTTCACATGGGAGTACAGATCCAACAGGAAGTTAATCTGATAATACTCATCCATGTGTCTCTCATGAAGAGGGGATGTCTGATATGTGCACACTGATGCTAACGGCTCCAGGATCTTCTCTCCTGTCTGCTGCTCTCTCTCTGCTGCTGCACAGAACAGACTCACAAAGATCCTGACTGCTTCATGGAGACGTGACCTCAGAGGAACAACACTGGAACAATAAGAAGGAAACATTTAGAGATGATTTGATGTGAGCTGCATAAAAACAGCCACACACTGCTGATGGACTCCATCTTGTATATAATGAAAGTCCATTTTAAAGCCAGCTTCCATCAGAGCAGCTGAACAGTGTTCTTAGACAGTTACTGACTCACAACACAAACACTCAGCCTGTGTGTGAAATCACTGCGTTCTGAACTGTAACTGTTATTTTGTTCGCTGTCTGACTTTAGAGAGTCAAACACTAAACATCAACAATACAGAAACACACAGAGGGGAACAACAACATCTACAACAGCAGCTTCACCTGCTGCTCACATCACACACCTCTCTGCTGTCTGACATCTTCATCTGCTCACTATAGAGCTGCTACCACCATCATCATCATCATGCTCAGTAAAACAAAGTCAGAGATAAAGTCCAGCTGCATGTAACTCATTCATTTACTGAGTTACGTCACTGAAGGACTCGTTGAGTTTGCTTTCATGCTGTTTCCATGGCGATGATGGATTCAGGTGTAAAGGATGTTTCTGGCATGTGTGCACTCCAACTCTCTGCAGCAGGAGCTCAGTCACATGATCCTATCAAATATAAATCTAACCTTTCTGATGAGAACGTCTTTATTCTAGTTGCTGATAAACATTAAAAGTCGTCTGATATTTATAGAAAATATGAAACTTCATAGCAACAAACAGCTGAACACGTCAGTGAAACACAGGGATGGACTGAGAACGTTTCCCTCTGAAATATGACAGAGTCTGAATACATTTATAACATGATCCATGTAGATGAGGTCAAACATATGATGCTGATGACGAACAGGCAGCACAAGACAAAATCATCACTTTACAATTCATGGAGCTCAAAATATTTCCATCACTTATTTTCACAGCAAATCTTCTCTTACAGATATTTGACTCATGTGAAGAGCATGTTATTTACCTGAGCTGTGAGATAAAAGGCAGACACTGCAGCAAACTCCTCACTTCACTCTCTTCTTCTTCTCCTCGCCATATCAACAGCTTCACTTGTTTCTTCTCTGGTTGGAGTTTCAGCAGCTCCAGGAGGATGGAGGTCTTTCTCTCTGAGAGGTTTATGAACCAGACTGCAGGAGCTGACTGGAAAACTGACTGTAATGATGGAAGGACACTCAGACCTGTTTTAGTCTCACAGTCCTTCACATGGGAGCACAGATCCAACAGGAAGTTAATCTGATAATCTTCATCCATGTGTCTCTCATGAAGAGGGAATGTCTGATATGTGCACACTGATGCTAACGGCTCCAGGATCTTCTCTCCTGTCTGCTGCTCTCTCTCTGCTGCTGCACAGAACAGACTCACAAAGATCTTTCTGTCTTCGTCAAATGTATCAGCATCAACTCTGGAACAATAAGAAGGAAACATTCAGTGATGATTTGATGTGAGCTGCATTGAAACAGCCACACACTGCTGATGGACTCCATCTGGTCCATGCTTCCTGTACATAATGACGCTCCATGTTAAATATAACATAAACGAGGGAAACATATCATCTCAGTTGCAGCACATAACTAATTTATTAATCCTCATAAAAACAAGAAAACACAAATATTTTAGAAATTTCTCAAAATTCCACTTTTAGAAGCTTCTTTAAATCAAGAAGAGACGGTAAAAACTTTACTTTAAGATTAAATGAATAGAAAAGTTGTTTTCTGCTTTCTTTGTAAAGTAACTATATACTATGTGTATACTGCATGTGGTGAACGCATGTTCTCCATCAAAACTCTTCACTAAGCTTCTGAATACAATCTGACTTACCTGAGCTGTGAGATAAAAGGCAGACACTGCAGCAAACTCCTCACTTCACTCTCTTCATGTGAGCAGCCTGTCAGCTCCACTTGTTTCTTCTCTGGTTGGAGTTTCAGCAGCTCCAGGAGGATGGAGGTCTTTCTCTCTGAGAGGTCTATGGACCAGACTGCAGGAGCTGACTGGAAAACTGGCTGTAATGATGGAAGGACACTCAGACCTGTTTTAGTCTCATAAGAGTACAGGTCCAGGAGGAAGTCACACCATTTCACTTTAAGAGGACTGTTTTTGTATGTGCACACTGATGCTAACAGCTCCAGGATCTTCTCTGCTGTCTGCTGCTCTCTCTCTGCTGCTGCACAGAACAGACTCACAAAGATCCTCGTTCGGTCTTCATCTGATGTCTCAGCATCAACTCTGCAACAATAAGAAGGAAACATTCAGTGATGATTTGATGTGAGCTGCATTGAAACAACCACACACTGCTGACACACTTTGCAATGTTTGTGAGTTTAATCTGGATCTTTGCTGATTTTCTGTCTTCACTTAAATAAAACTTTGATAAAAATCAGAGTCTGTTTATTTCTTTGGAAGTCAGCAAACTCATAAATTGAGCAGAGGATCAAATAATTATGTCACTGCTGTAAAAAGGTAGAACACTGTGAGAACAGCTGTAATACAGTGTTGTATTATTCATGTACGTCGGAGTATTTGGAGAGTTTAGATTTTATATTTGCTATGGTCACTGAATCCTGGTGTTTCTTGGTCTAATGCAGTAACGTCTGTTTTCTACAATGTTTATATGACAGGAAATGCTGTTTGCGTTGGATTCTCTATGATGAAGGAGATGGCGAGCCACCTCTGAACCTCATCACCTCCTTAGCCTGAGCAGCTGCTCTGAGCTTTCACTGTGCCAGACGAGGAGGCCACGCCCCCTTTGTCAGCCTTCACCTGAGCTCACCTGTGTGAAAGCACAGCACCAAACAGCTTAGCTGCTGTGTTTCACTCAGGAGCACTTTGGAAGTGAAGCTGACTGGACGTCTTTACTAAAACTGACTGACTACAAACCAGAGGAGCCAACGACAGAACTTCCAAACTCTTCAACATCCCAGAGACACTTTGCTGCATCATCAGGTGACTCCTTGTGATGAGGGAGCAGCTAAAGTAGCTGTAGAGGCTAAGCCTATGCTTGAAGCCACTGAGGTGGTCGTTAACGGGGGTGACGCGATGTCATTTTTATGCATGAATTAAGTTCACACTCCAATAAATCCAGCAGTATGTATCTTGTCCTTTTTGGTCTTTATTCCGTATCGACTTAGCATAACAGCGCAACGGTCACAAACTGTTTGCCTTCTTAATGACACACCTGACGCCGATTACGTGCGTCTACCTTAAATACCTTTACATTACATAATCCAAACAGAAAAAGGTGACCTCTAGTGACCACATAAGGTATTAACCCAAGAATGGCTCCTACAGTAGCCTTGATCGCTTCAATATCAACACTGTGTTCGTGCTGTTTACACTCGTCTGTGACGCTGTGTGAAATATTCACTAGTGTTTTGTGATCATTCACATTTGATTTGATAGAAGAAGTTTCAGTACATTGAAGTTAAATCTCTTCCTCTGAGTCTCTTCCTCTCTTAAAGCCTCAAACTCACACTCTGGCCCTGCTCATTTAATATTCTGCAAACCTTCAGTGAGTTATGTTTGCACTGTGTGATCAATATTTGTCTGTTCTGTATCACTTTGTGCGTTTTCCTTTTCCTGTCATGAAGACAGCTCAGACCTGCTGGCATCTCCAGGTCCTGCTGAGCTTTCAGGTTATGTGATAAATGCTTTGGAAGTCATGGATGGGCCTCACTTTAGACCAGCTCACACAACATACTTCACTAACAACCAGTAACTGTCTGAATTAACTCAGGAATATCTGTAACACATGTACAACTTTATAAAGTGTTCATCCATCATTGGAAAAGTATCAGACTGCTGTCATTGAACATGTTATATTTGAGCCTCTTCAGCAAAACTTCATCATGTGTATCCATGATTATGAACGACATACTGAGGAGGAGCAATGCTTCATAAATGATGAAACAAGTATTAACTAACACTAATGCTGAAGAGTGTGCAGCTGTTATAAAGTGTTAGCAGCAAAACACTAAACATCAACAATACAGAAACACACAGAGGAGAACAACAACATCTACAACAGCAGCTTCACCTGCTGCTCACATCACACACGTGGAAATCACATATTTACTAACATTTTACAGTTAATTCATTTAGATTTAGATTTGTTTACTTTGAAAATTAGACTCAATTAATATTTTCTGGTTCAGAAAAGTCTTAAACACAAAGATTCACATGTTAGTGGCCACGTTGAGCCTCCTGTCAGTGTTTAGTTTCACCAGACTAGCTCTCTGTACCTGGCTATATCACCATGGTAACAGATGCTGAACACAGCCTGGTGTAGATCAGGTTATGTTCAGTGTCAGATTAAAATCAGCTGTAAGTGACACATTTTCTCTGAGTCTTTTATGTCCAGTCTGCTCTGAGCTGGAGCTCATGATAACATGAACGTCACAAACTCCTTCACCAGATTGTGTGTCAGAGCTGAATGCAGCGAGTAACCTTTCATGTTTAAGTGGATCGAGGTCAAAGTGTCACAGCTGTCAGCTTACAAATAAACTGCAGCACAGAGCGCTCACACACATTCATTCATTCACATGTTAATGATTGCTACCAGCATCGCTTAGTCTCCTCTGATGCAGCAACAGTGTTGCCTGTGTTGTTATAGTTACATATTGTTTATAGCTCTGTGTCACCTGTTAATGTAACAATATTTCTTATTAATGGAGGTGAAATCAGTGGGTCTACTTTGTGTGGAAGAAGACAGAAATAACGTATGAATGGTCGTTGTGTGGATGTGGAGAAGAGAGGCCCCAAATGCAGGCTGAAGCTGAACATCCTGGATGACTCAAACTGTTTCCCTCTGCAGTGACAGCTGCTTGATGCTGTTTTGTTTTAAAGCCCATCAGAAACACATAAATACCTTAACAGTACAACTTTTATTAATATTTTTAATGAAGCTTTTTTCCCAGGAGGTCTTAGTGATGCTGTAAATGTCACTAAGTGCAGTTTTATTCTCACAGACAAACTGTCACATGTTAAAAAACTGTTGAAGGTAAACGTTACAAATTTGTGGACTCATTTCTATAAACTGGCTTCAATCAAGCAGCAACTAAATTGTCAAATAGAGCTAAAATATTTTCATGAATTATTTTCAGCACTCATTTATTGGTAGACCGACTTTATTGTGTGAAGAACGTGTCGTTTACCTGAGCTGTGAGATAAAAGGCAGACACTGCAGCAAACTCCTCACTTCACTCTCTTCATGTGAGCAGCCTGTCAGCTCCACTTGTTTCTTCTCTGGTTGGAGTTTCAGCAGCTCCAGGAGGATGGAGGTCTTTCTCTCTGAGAGGTCTATGGACCAGACTGCAGGAGCTGACTGGAAAACTGGCTGTAATGATGGAAGGACACTCAGACCTGTTTTAGTCTCATAAGAGTACAGGTCCAGGAGGAAGTCACACCATTTCTCTTTAAGAGGACTGTTTTTGTATGTGCACACTGATGCTAACGGCTCCAGGATCTTCTCTCCTGTCTGCTGCTCTCTCTCTGCTGCTGCACAGAACAGACTCACAAAGATCCTCGTTCGGTCTTCATCTGATGTCTCAGCATCAACTCTGCAACAATAAGAAGGAAACATTCAGTGATGATTTGATGTGAGCTGCATAAAAACAGCCACACACTGCTGATGGACTCCATCTGGTCCATGTTTCCTGTACATAATGACGCTCCATGTTAAATATAACATAAACGAGGGAAACATATCATCTCAGTTGCAGCACATAACTAATTTATTAATCCTCATAAAAACAAGAAAACACAAATATTTTAGAAATTTGTCAAAATTCCACTTTTAGAAGCTTCTTTAAATCAAGAAGAGACGGTAAAAACTTTACTTTAAGATTAAATGAATAGAAAAGTTGTTTTCTGCTTTCTTTGTAAAGTAACTATATACTATGTGTATACTGCATGTGGTGAACGCACGTTCTCCATCAAAACTCTTCACTAAGCTTCTGAATACAATCTGACTTACCTGAGCTGTGAGATAAAAGGCAGACACTGCAGCAAACTCCTCACTTCACTCTCTTCTTCTTCTCCTCGCCATATCAACAGCTTCACTTGTTTCTTCTCTGGTTGGAGTTTCAGCAGCTCCAGGAGGATGGAGGTCTTTCTCTCTGAGAGGTCTATGGACCAGACTGCAGGAGCTGACTGGAAAACTGGCTGTAATGATGGAAGGACACTCAGACCTGTTTTAGTCTCACAGTCCTTCACATGGGAGCACAGATCCAGCAGGAAGTCACTCTGATATTTGTCATTGTAATGAGAATGAAGAGGGAATTTCTGATAAGAGCAGACTGATGATAGCATGTTGAGGATCTTCTCTCCTGTCCTCTGTTGTCTATCTGCTGCTACAATGAAGAGATTCATCAACAACTCAGTTTGATCTGAGAGATTTCCTGATGACTGACAGAAACTGGAAGAAAGAAAAGGAAACACGATGTGATGATTTGATCTGAGCACAACAAACAGAAACAAGCAGCACTGATACCGTCCTAGATATGTCTCAGATAAATATCTCCAGCATTAAAAGTACATTAAAGACATAAGGTCAGTACTACAGTTGGTTCAATTATTTCTATAAAGTAACTCGACTGGATTTTAAACCACAATTGAAGATCACATGAAAACATTGAGTGTTTAATAAGTAAAACCAAAGAGCATACCTGAGTGAGTGGATGTGGGGTAAATGGTGTAAGAGGAACGAGCTCGCACTTTGACAGACTCTGTGATCACAGTGAAGGCAGACTTTCACCTTCCTCTTCCTCTTCTGCAGGACTCTCACAGCTCGGTCATACAGTTGTGTTTCACTGTTGACTGGGAGGTGCAGCTGATTCTCAGTGAAGTCAAGTAAACTCACGTAATCCACGTCCCCATCAGTCAGAAGAGAAATGGTCCACAGCTGGCGTGACAAGGAGTCACTCCTACAGTTGGAAGGTTGGTAGAGAACTTCATTAGTTCACATGTAATCAGCTGCTGAGAACTATTATTATTATTATTATTATTATTATTATTATTATTATTATTATAATAATAATAGTCTATTTGTGTAGATTCATGCTGAAACTGAAGAACCATGTTCGCCTTTTTCATGCAAAACTCCTAATTTATGCAAAGCTGCCAGAGGCTTAAGAGGATTGACTCTGCATACGATATAAACCAGAGACGGGTGAGCTGATGTGAGTTTGCAGCCTTCAAGGTTTAGAAAGTAAATCTTAAACAAGTGTAAAATGTACATTCAAAATACGAACAGATATAGTCAGCAGAGTCACCGCAGTTTGAACAGGATGTAAGAATCATTCTGTCTACAGAAATAACACCATATAAGACACATGTGGAGCTTCAAATGTTAGAGATCCTGCAGCTGGCTTTTGGGGCTGTGCAGGGCTCTCTCTTCTGGAAGATGATTGAATAAAAAGAAATATAAAATGTTTTGACCACTATGAGTCAGATTTTCTCTGTTCTATCATGGGGACAAAAGAATCTGGGTTTAATACTAATTTACCTCTTGTAGCAGTTTTTATCTCTGGTTATAAGGACAACTTTACCCTCCTAGGATGTGGCGCCCACATATGGGGACATCACATTTTGGTTGCCTACTAGACAACAATACTAAGTTTTGCTCTTTCAAATGAACCACGTCGCTCAAAGGGGCACAATTGTTGTTTCTCCTTTTGTTTTTGTACTCAGGAAAAATGCTGCTGTGTTCAGACACCAAATAAAGAGTTTTGTACATCATTACTCAATTGTGACTGTATAGTGTTCTACTATAAAGTCACAAGAGCAAAAAGAAATGTAAAATGCATGAAAGAGTTTGGGTGTTAGGAGGTTAATGGACTGATCATTGCTGACGTGTTTGGGTCTTGCTGTTTGGTTAGAAACTAAAAAACAAAGATACTTCTCTTAAATCTTAAAGGTTTTGACTCACTGTCAGCTTGTTTGTTGTGTTCAGGAGACGAGCTAATCTTTATAATTCATTGTACATTAATGAGAAAACTGTATTCAACTAACAGACTAACAACATGAAAATTTATCTAAACACATTTTTGTAGAGGAAATCCTTATATTTATGTTTATATGTGAACTAGAGGGTGAGGCATTTTGACTTAGTGGATTTTAACTGAACACAAGGTAACAAAGGCAGTATGTTTCTCATTGGAGAATAAAAGCTATACGTGTCTGCCTGGTAACTCAGGAGTAACAGCTACAAATGAACACAGCATTAATCTGGCAGATAGGTCTGTTACTCTAACCTTACTTTGGGTTGTCTTTAGCACTGCTCATGGCCTCTGATCATGAAATTAACTTCACAATAATTATGAGACCATGGGTCAGTGTGATGCAGTGGTGCTAGTTTACAAGTTAAATGTGCTTCAGCTGAGACTGAAAATGTCTTAAATAAGTAATAAAATCTCTCATTCAAATGACAAACGTCCAGGTAAAAGTTAGTTAGCTTTCTGGGATCCCCTCACCTGGATTATTATGTATGCATCAAGACTAAAGAATAATGTTACCAAATACCTAAAGACTACGTACAAACTTTCTACTGTCTACAACTCACTGGAAACATGATGAAACAAAGCTGAAACAAATCCTTCTCACTACAATGTTTTCATTTTTCACTTTAAGAAAAACACATACTGCTCTAAATCACTGAATGCTTTACATTTAAAACATTAAAAACAGATGTACAGAACCCTTTAACTTCAGATCTAGATGTTCTCCCTTACCTTTGAAGTTTGCTGAGGCATCCCAGCAAAGGCCTCATTCCCTGTTTTGATACTGTTGTATCCTCCAGGTTCAGCTCTATTTTCCTCTCCTGACTCTGGCTGATAACATAGGCCAGAACACAACACTGCTGAGGATCAAGAGTCTCTCCACTCACATCAATACAGTAGTCCAGTTTATCCAGGAGGCAGAGGCAGGCATCAGGTGACTGAGACTCATAGAGGCATTGACATAAGAACATTAAGTCCACTTCACAGTCTTCACTGTCACTGCAACCTACAAAGGTGGTCACCAAGTGTTTGAAGAACCAGCCAGACGTGTCTCTGAGCTGCTGAGGAGGAAGGAGACCTTCTAACAAATCAGTGTTCTTCTCATTCAACAGTCCACACAGGAAAGGGACCAAGTGTTTCATGTGTTTGCTGCCCTGAACCAGACACTGCTGTAGAACACATCTGGTCTTCTCTGGATCCTTTAAGACCCACAGAGCTGCAAAAAACTCCTGAACCGTGTAGTGGAGAAAGGCACACAAGGGTTTCTTTACAGTTGGGCTGATTTGAATTACATTCCTGCTCAAAATAGCCAAATTAGCACAGCTGTCTAGTTTGGGCAGTGATGTTAGGCTCACATTTTTCCCTTCTGTTGCACAAAAAGCTGCCTGAGATAAAGACAGTATTGCATCCCATTTAGTACTTTCATTTTCAGGTGTCTTGGAAACATTCCTCTGATTGCAGAAATGGAGGATATTGAGGTATATTTCAGTAACTGTGCAGGGATGTGGAGAGAAATCTGAGCCCTCAAAGCTAAAGCAGGCGACCACCATCAGGGCGTACATGGGGACGTGGCAAAGAGAGAATAACTCCAGGTTACACAAGACTTTGTTGAGGTGGTTCTCACTCAGATTCTTGGATAAGTACTCTCTGATGCCCTGCTCACTGAAGCCTTTCACTTCCACTCTGAGACAGTCCCAATCCAACAGGAAGTCTGCTGACTCCACCTCTGGTCTGCAGGTGATGATGATCTTTGCTTCAGGTAGAAGAGTCTTCTGTATGAGCTTAAACACCACAGATCTAGAGCCAACATCTGTAAATCCATCAAAAATAATGGTAACACTGTCAGCATTATCCTTTATGTCCTCTAAGACCTCATCGTTGCCTTCATCTGGTTCACAGAACACACTGAAGAGAAGATCCTCCAGTTTATGGACCTCTGTGATGTTGGGTGTTTCTCTCATATCAAAGTAGAACATGTAATCCAAACCTCTGTTATCTTTCTCTGACCACAGTTTCAACATCTGATGGACCACAGCTGTTTTCCCAGTTCCAGGTTTTCCTACCAAAAGGATTTTTCTTTCATATGTTTTCAGGAGTTCACTCGGAGAGGTTCCATGTTTGTCCTCAGGTATGTACATTTTTAGTTTTTTAGGTCGAAGCTTCCTGCTTTTCTTGATCTTTGACTTTTTTATTTTGGATGGTGAAGCCTGTCCTGGTGTGTCTAACACAAGCGAGGTGTAGGACAGGGAGCTCTGCTTGTTGAACAGGACTGCTTTACTTTGGGTCCATGATCTTTCTGAAATCTTCTGAGCTTCTGATTTCAGCTTTTGTTGGTATCTGTGACACGGGCTGGGGCCTGAAAGAAAGGAGGTGTGGGAGAAAAAAAAAAGCAGAACAATTTAATGTCACTGATGTGTCACTGGACAGCAACACAATATGGATGGATTAAAAATCATCTATACGTTAAAATCATTTCAGTTTAAAAAATACCTTGTACATCCATGTTGGTGTCCTCCCTGAAGGAAAAGCAGCTGATCCAGTAGTTGAGATCAAACATGTTGGACAGAGAGGACGATGACTCTGGATATTCTGCAAAAGACAGTGATCTCTCTCCAGAGGTTCTCCTTGTTGTGTCAATAATCCTGAGAAACTCATAGCAAGCTTCTTCCCCCATTTCTATAACATAGTCCACAATTCTTCTGGTTTTGTCAAATCCATCACTCTCTGACTTTATTTTATTCACATCTTCCTCTGAGAAAAATCCTCTCGTGGACAGGTTCTCCACAATCTCAGTGAACCCCTTTAATGTTCTCACCAGGTGGTCTCTGGCACTCCTGACGTAATCCAAGGCTGACTGAGATGCACAAGCCATGATCTTTACTTGCTGGATTTCAGAGGTCCTGTTCAGAGAAAAAAATATACATCAGGGTGAACAACATGGATTTCAAACAGTGATTTATTCTTTGTGGCATGGAGTGTTCGGTTAAAGCAGGATAAAGCTCACCTCTCTTTTTAATTATCACTGCTGTGCAAACAGATGACACTGATTAGTCTGCACCCCAGGATTAGAAATCTGGCCGGAAAACAGGCAACATTTAGTTTGTGTATTGGCCTTTGTTACGGCCCTAGCAGGGCCTCCTCCTGAAGTTGCCTGTGTGTGCATGTCCTACTGAAGGTCCTGTCTTAGGACTCCTATCAGAAATTAAAGGTATTTAAGGCCAGAGAAAGATGAGCTCTGGTGCCAGATAGCTGTTTTTGGTGGGTGCAGTTAGTGAGCTGTCTTTGCTGATTGTTCGGTGACTAAACTTTTTTTTAACTTTTCAGTTTACTGACCTACGCCTGAGTTTTGGGCTGGTTTCCTTTAATGCTCACCTCAATGCACTATATGGGTTCTGGAACTAGCCCCCAGGAGAGGGGACGAGGAGATTTAGGAGACGTTCAGAGTTCATTTTTGGATTTTAAAAAAAATATAATTTAAAAGAAAAGGACAGCCAATATTATCTTAAGATTAGTTACCATAGCAACAACTTATCTTAAACACATTTAAATACTTGGTTTTAACACTTGAAGACCAAATTCTTTACATTTTGAAGCCAAACTTGGTCATTTTTAAAATGATCTTGAGCCATAGTTCTCCAAGATTTCTAAAGCCAGTAGTGTGTGAGAATTGACTGAATTATAAAGATAGCAAAGAACCGTTAGATTTTAATCCTCTGTGCAAAACCATCTAGCAAGTGTCTGATTGACAGCTGCTTCCTTTTGCAGCATGCCTTGTTTGCTGATGATATTTTGATTTACTTGACAAATCCAAACACTACTTTCCCCAAGCTGTTGTCACTTCTGGAGATCTTTAGCTCAATATCAGGTTATAAACTAAATATATCGAAGACTCAGATATTAACTTTTAATTATAAGCCAAATCACGAAATTAAGTCTAAAGCTAATTTGAAATGGGAGTCGGAGCAGATGAAGTATCTTGGAGTAAATATTACTAAAGATCTCTCTAAGATATATAATGCAAACTTTAATCCTTTGTGTTATAAAATAAAAGAGGATATTAAAAGATGGGATTTATTACCATTTTTAAATTTTGAATCACGTATTGATACAGTTAAAATGAATATCTTGCCCAGGATGCTTTATCTGTTCCAAACACTCCCAGTTGAAATAACTGATAAACAATTTCAGGAATGGGATAAAATAATCTCTAGGTTCATATGGCAGGGAAAAAACCACGGATTAAGTATCAAACTATTCAGTTGGCTAAAGACAAAGGGGGGTTGGGGTTCCCATGTTTGAAAGATTATTATATTTCAGCTCAATTGAGGATATTAGTGTGTTGGTGTAATGTAGACTACCAAGCGAGATGGAAAGAAATAGAAACAGAAACAGTGGCCTTAAGAGATTTTCCAATTCAAGCAATCTTAGGGGATGTGACACTCATTAAAAAACAAATTCATCAAGGAAACCAATGGATTAACCTGCCTTTAAAACTTTGGTTACAATTTCTTAATAAGAATGATTGGAATGAAGAGGTTAGGATTTTAAGATGGTGCGCTTTTGATTTTGATTTTTTACCCAATAAGTTAGATGTAAGATATAAAAAATGGGCAGGACAAGGTTTAATGGCATATTGTATGTTTTACGATAAGGGAATTCTTAGGGACTTCCAATCAGTAAAAGATCAATACCAGTTAAGTAAAACGTATTTTTTTAGGTTTCTTCAAATTAGGCATCACCTATATAACTTTATACCTAAGAGAACAGATCTTTTCTCTTTACCTGTTTTGAGTATATTTGTCAAGGCTTACCAGGCAGACCCCGGCCTCAAGGTGATTTCTAGACTGTATAAGGGTATACAAGAGGTTAAGAACTGGAATACTACCTACATCAAAAAAAATGGGAAAGGGAAACAAATACAGCAATTTCAAATGACATTTGGTATCAGCAGTGTGCTTTTCAGTGGAGAATTTCTAGTTCTAATATATGGAGATGTTTTGGTTGGAAGAGTCTCTGTAGGTTCTTTATTACTCCTGCACAAAGTAAACATTATTCTAATTACTCCAGCTGCTGGAGAAACTGTGGGGCCCAAGGAATAAAACATTTTCACCTGTTTTGGTCTTGCCCAATGATCAACATTTTTTGGGTATCGATTCATTCTGAGTTACAGATCATTTTTAGTATGCAACTTCCCTTTAATTGGGATGAACTTTTGTTTGGATATCTATACTCAGTGAATGTAGATAAAATGTCCAAGCTGTTGTATGGTATTCTGAGTCTGGCTGCCCGTAAGACTATTACCAAGAAATGGCTTAGTGTGAAAATTCCATCACTAAATGACTGGTATGAGATTGTATATGGGTTGTTTAAAATGGAAATAATTACCTTCATTAATAGACTCCAATATGACATATTTAGTGATATTTGGGTTAAATGGAAACATTACATTTTGTCAAGGAGACCTGATCTTGTTTGAATCTCTGTAATTATGTATGCCATATTTTCTGAATTGTTATGTGTATATATGTATATGTCAGTATGTATGAGGGTATAGGCGAATACATATGTATGTAGGTATGTGTATGTATGTCTAAGGATGTGTGTGTGTGTGTGTGTGTGTGTGTGTGTGTGTGTGTGTGTGTGTGTGTGTGTGTGTGTGTGTGAGAGAGAGAGAGAGAGCATATACACACTAGATGGTACACCCGTTTGTTTATGTTTATTTTTGATTATTTGTTTATTTTGGTTTATTTGTGTTCATATAGGTTGCTTATTAAAAAATAAAATATTAATTAAAAAAAAAAAAAAAACATTTTGCAGCATGCCAATAAACCCAAACACTCCCATTCCGGGTTTGAAAAACACAGTAAAGCACCATCAGTCATAGACTGACCATGGACTGGAGGATCATCTTGACAGAGAACCAAACAAAAGGCAGCCAACATCCAAAGGAGAGCTTTGAAGAAGCCTGCAGAACTAGTCCCGAAGACTAGGGACGTTAAAAAGAATGGACTAACCAACTAGTCTAAAACCAACACACACTCAGATACCAAGTTAAGGCTTAGCCTTGATTAATGTCAAACACACATTAGACATAGTCATTGGAAAAGATGAATACTATCTTTCAGTAATCAGTCGTGCTGCTTAACTGTATTAACAATCAGATTAAACAAGTAGTATTTCTGGTACGGACTATTGGCAACAGCAAAGATTAGCTGACCAGGTCACAGACGTTCCTCCTGATGAGTAAAAGTTCAGACTATAGGGGGAAAAAAGATGGTCATACCAAATACTGACGTTCTTTATAAAGTCATTATTTAGACTATTCTGCACATTTCCATGAACCACAGTACCCATTTTCCATTTACCAAGAACATTTTAAAGAAACGAGGGCTGGCTCAAGACTTTTGACAAGTACTGTAATATTTCAAAGTATCAATTTGTTGAACCGATGTTATATAATTTTTTTCCCTTTTTTTTTTTTTTTTTAAATGGGTCTACTTTATTTCTAGAAAATGTCACTTTCATTTATGTGTATAAACTAGGGGTGCAACGATACACAAAATTCACGGTTCGGTTCGATACTTTGGTGTCACGGTTCGATATTTTTTCGATACAAAAAAAATGTTCATGCCTTTTTAATTTGTCATTTATTAAAATTATAAATATATATTTTAAGTCAAAAGTACAGTTTTTAAATTTAACCCTAACCCTTGTGCGTGTTTTTTATTTTGACAGCGAATGCGCACCTGCGGACCACTTATGTGCAGCCCTGGTTATTTAGCTCGTCATATTGCAGCCACAGAAATTCTTTTGTCCATGAAACCATAAAGCTGCACTTTCTTTTTGCCTTATAGTCTGATTTGTCATAACTTCTCCGTTTTGTGGTAAGCTTTTCTTTGGCTGTCACTTCTTCACCCTGACCTGTCTTATTTGGCTCAGCAGAACTAAAATATATATCCTGCTGCTTTTACACACGCACTCACATAAGCTCAGCGATTCTCTGCGCGATCAACCTCTCACATGTTTAAGCTGCGGGAGATTTCACTTGTCATGTTTGCATAGTAAGCTAACGATTAATAAGACGATGTCAGAGGAATTGGTGCACAAATTATCATCACTCACCAATCAGTACTGTCGCTCTCTATACACAGTTCGCACGATTGCAAAGTGAAAGCAAAAAAACAAGCGCAAATTCAAACGCGATTTCAATATGTCACATATTGACAGTGGCTCACCGATGCCAATGACATAATTACCCAGCTACATTTCTGAAAGAATGCAAAAGCATTGACATATATTTTTCCTTCCTACAATAGCCCGACGGGCAGGGCAGAGATAGATTTTGGTAGCCCGACTGGGAAAATCGCTAGCCCCAGGACGTCGGGCTAGCGATTTTGCAAGCCCTGTATCTGATTGAGGAATCACTCATCTTTGGAAAAGAGAGTTTATTACAGAGAAATGTCTCTTTCCAAAATAAAAGCTATACTATCCGCTTCTTCTGGGCTATATTCTCAGCAGCATAGGAGGATCATGTGCTAACAGCTGTCTAAATGACTCGGCTAAAGTTAGTAGCATGCTTGTTGTTTTGGTCTTTGCACTAGGATGATGTCGGCGTAAATGTGCAGTCATATTCGTTGTGTTCCCACTAGTGCTTTCAGGTTAATCTCGCTGAAATGACCTTAATGCCACAACACGGCAAATCTCCGTTAACGAGCTACCGCCGATCGCCCCGTGCATGGGGCTAGACGGCCAACAAGTTAACGAGCTAACTGCGCCAACACACTAGCTCCCACCCTTGTAATTGAGCATTGCATGGCACATCCAACATACTGTTTTACTTTAGTCCATGACGCGCTTACCTTCAGGGTCATACGTCACATGAAAACCAAAATAATTCCAAACGCCAGATCTGAATGAGGGTGGGGGAGGTTCAATTTGCCATGTTGCGAGGAGAGCTTAACTTCTGTCTCGCTAGCTTGCCCTGCGCTCTTCCTTCTGACTATGCTGTCTGTGTGGAGCGCTCAGTGGATCTGCGCTCGACAGTGCAGCCTAGGCGGAGTAGTCGAACGCAGATTCACTGAGCGCTCAACACAGACAGCATCGTCAGAAGGAAAGTTGATAAAATAAATTACAAATGTTGTATTGTTCGATACATATGCGTCCCGAACCGAAAGCACTGTATCGAACGGTTCAATATCGATACGAATATCGTTGCACCCCTAGTATAAACATATGGAGCCATATTCTTGCTACAGAACTGCTGCAAAAAACAGCAATGCAGTATTTAGGATGAAAATAATTTTATACTGAAATAAGTAGCAAAGTACGTATGCCCTGCATTTGCAATGTGTCTAAAAAGTATGACGTGAAACTGTACCAGTGATGTTTTTGCCATCTATAAACCTGTGCAGCTTAACATTAGTAAAGCGAAAGTGAAGGTGGTTCCAGGATTCTTTGTTTCAGATCGACACGGATCACTTTTTTGTCTCAGTTTAAACAAAGATAGCAAAGCCAGTCATTTTTATTTTATTTCTAAAGAGCCCAAAAATATCAAGAGGAGGAAAAACAAACCTTGTAGATCTTCTCAGTTTTCCTCATCTGCAGACAGGCCCACTCAGAATGTGCACCTGCGCACTCTGATAACCACGTGGCCGCTGTTTTAAGGCACAATCTGCAGTTTCTGAGTGTGGAAAAGAATCCGGTCTAATGTATTACGACAGTCTGCAGACTACAGAGTGAATTAAACCCTGTTTATTATTGCTGCTGTTACTTTGACATTTATCTTTGTGTTAAGTATTAATGGCAGTCTTCCTGGACTCGCATGTAAGAATGAGAATAGTTTTATTGATCACAGGGGGAAGTTTATATACATGAACATGTGCTGTACGCTTTCACTTAAACTTTTAATCACATTAATCGTGATGACGGCGTTAGAGTTGACAGCCCGACAGCAAACGAACAAAAATGATGACACAGACTTGTAATTTGCACCGACGTGTTTTCTAAATTCGCAGCACTTGTTGACAGACACGTGACGTCCACACAGCGACATTTTAGTCTAAAAACATATTAAAAGTGGATTCTCGTATTCACGAGTCCGCGGCGTCCTTGAACACACCGGGCCGTTTTTAACCCGCACTTGAAACTTTCAAACGTAAATTAAAACCTACGAAAAATGAAAAGTGAGCAATGAGCTTACACCGAGGTAAACAGGGCGGGAAGACACACAACTGACCTCAACACTCAACATCCCGCGAACGTGACAAAGTTTCAGCCCATTAGGAAGCAGGAACAAAAGAGACTGAAGATAATCCGGGTTTGAACAGAATCACGTCCCACAAGAAACAAACAACTTTCCTCCAACTTCTTCCTTGTTTTTCTTCTTCTTCCTGCTCTTCTTCCGCTTCTTCTTCTTCTAAATGTTATTGGCGGTTGGCAAACAACAGAATGGTGCAATACCGCCACCAACTGGTATGGAGTGTGGTCCAGAACGTCACTTCAGGATTAGATGCTATCATATAAATGTGTTTGTCTAAGAAATCTAATATTACCTGATGATTTTTACTTCGTGAATTGTTTCTAAGTAAAGCATTTAACTCTAGCTTCACTTTGAGGTTTTGAATCAGTCTTCTTTCTTCCACATGGTCTTGACACTGTAACATAACATGCAATGTCACAGTGTTTCCCCTAAACTGAAGTGTGCTGTTTAACCCAGTGTGATCAAATCTGACATGTGAAGTGTTTGTTTCTTCTCTCCTCCTCCTGTCTCCTTCTCATTTCTCCAGTTTTCTTGTGGATTAAAAAACACTGTCATTTCCTTTCTTTCTCATGAATTAGACATTTATGGCACACTGCAAACTGCATTAAGTCCATGCCTGTTGAGGCTTTGCTATAGCTATATAAGTGGGATTTGTTATTCGAACGAGTGTTAATCGGCTACAAGCTGTGAGCGCAGTGCAGTGTAAAACTCTTCCTTCAGTCCTCACGCTGAGTGTTTAGAGGCGAGCACACTTGTTAGTCTTCAGTGATGAACTAAATTGATCTCCTTTTTCTCAGCACATAGCAAGTCACTCTCTGCTGCATCTACAACAAATAAAAGTGAAATATCTGTGAAAATGCAGCTTTTAATGAAACTGTTAGATTAATGCCTGCATGTTACATTGTGGTATCATCTGCTATTATGATCTGGCAGTAAATAATATGTTGTGTTTATTGCGCATTGCACAGACCAGCTGTTACACACAAATTTCAGGGTGGTGTGGAACGGTTTTACTGATGCACCGCTCCTCCGGATCAATCTGAGTCCTAATCTTCAGAAGCCTTTAACCCCACCTCTGCTGTTAATAACGAGCCTGAGGGCTTTGGTAGCTAGTATAAGATCCACATTGGCTTTAGAAATCTTTCCAGGGGTAACTTCCTCCCCAGGAGGCGTTGTCAGCATTCCTTAGTCACCTTTACTGGTTATTGCTCCTTCGCCACAATGAGATGAATTTCTACAACGACAAAATCCTGTTACTGCAAATGTAACTAACTATGGTTTTCACACACACACACACACACACACACACACACACACACACACACACACACACACACACACACACACACACACACACTTGAAAGATTGAAGGCAGTTGAAAAGTAAAAATTTGCTTCCTTTCCAGAAAAACGCAAACTTCAGAAGTACACCTCCCTCCAAGCTTGCGATAAGCCAACATTACTACTCGGTCAGGATTTGCCATGTTCTTGGCAGCGTTTGACTTTGTTTTTGGCGTTTACATGTGGGCGGAGAGATTTTAAGAACGGAAAGTCCCCGTTTTCATAAACACCCGTGTGCGTGAGGAGGTGCGGCTCTCTCCGTGGTAGTGATGGGATTTCCGGCTCTTTTTAGAGATCCTGCTCTTTCGGTTTGACTCACTAAAAAGAGCCGGCTCTTTCGGCTCCCAACCGGCTCTTCAGGTTGTTTTGTTGCTTTAATTAATTTATTATTAACAATAATATAAAATTCTGCACAAAAGGAATTACTAACGT
This sequence comes from Rhamphochromis sp. 'chilingali', assembly GCF_963969265.1. Taxonomy (NCBI): domain Eukaryota; kingdom Metazoa; phylum Chordata; class Actinopteri; order Cichliformes; family Cichlidae; genus Rhamphochromis; species Rhamphochromis sp. 'chilingali'. Next base: position 69,183,630 of record NC_137929.1, on the reverse strand, counting down.
AAAACAAAGTGGTTTCATTTATATACCGGTATGTTTATATATAAATATATGCGGTGGCCCCTAGAGACAAAACACATACAAACTCCGAAACACATTTCTAGCATGAACTGAACTTCCAAAGCAGAGCTACTAGATCACTTAAATTACACAATTGAAAGCATGTGTGTATTGTTTGTGTATTTATACACAGGCACTCAAATATATTCAAATAATTTAAAAAAAAGTTCATTTACCTGTTACTACCACACACCAAATCCGGTTGTTGGTACTCTTGGCTTGTGTAGCCACAAGATAACAAAAGCTCCACACTGCGCCCAGCATCCTGGAGCACTTCTGTTGTCTTTTGTACGTGTTTTGGAGTTTTTACGTGTTTTGGAGTTTGCACATGCTTCAGAGTTCGTACGTGATTTGAAGTTTGTATGTGCTTTGTCTGTAGAGGCCACCGTAAATATACTTTTATTTATTCACTCCACATAAAATGTAATAAATAAATCATATAATACAAAAATCAACTATTCACATTTCAACTTTTAACTATTTAAATTTTCAGCTTTTTCCTTTTACAAATTTAAAGTGAAAACAACACAAAACACTGCAAACCACAACACAATTAAATATAAATTATAATAGGAAAACAAAAAGAAGATGCACATTCTCTGTCATATGGACCTGCATGAATAAACTTTCTGAATCCTTTATCATCTGCAACCGAAAATAGTTGTGGATGATTACTATACCTTTCTAATGTGACGTTGTTGTCCCTGCCTCTCTTTCTCTCTCTCTCCCTCTGGCTCTGTTCCTGCTACTGAGTGTAACTACCGCCCCTCCCCCCTCTTCCCAGCATAAAGCACAAGGCTCACGTGCAGGCGAGAGAGAGAGGGTGAGAGAAAGAAAAGGAAAAAAAAACCACGTGACGGCTCGCGATAAGGAGCCGGCTCGCGTCGTTCACGTCAAAGAGGCGGCTCTAAGAGCCTTTTCGTTCGCGAACGACCCATCACTACTCCGTGGAATATGAGACAGTCTCGGTGAACAGCAGCTGCTCGGGTGTTTCCGTGTTCGTTACTTTTTTTCCTGAACTTTGTGTGAGTGGACCGTCGCCGCGTGAAGCTCCGTGTGAAGGTAACGCAAGGAGTGTGTAATGTTCGTGATGTTTCCCTGTGTGCAGCTTAGTTCACGGTGACGGACTCGCAGCTCAGACTGCGAATACGGCACCGCAACGAGGCCGTGTTCGCCATATTGTGTTAGTTTGTGCGATCACGTTTGGCACAACACCAGAATGTAGACACTCTGAGCTCCGGACGGAACTTTATCTTCACGGTGCTGCCAGAGGGAAAGACGGACTCAATTATTACTTGTTATAAACAGGACTGTTTTGGATTACACACAATGGCCTGTGAGTAAAAATACTGCGTCACACTGGCTGTTCTCCTGTAACAGGAAGTCATCGTCTGTAAGGACGGTTGTTACGACACTTGTAACGTTTGTAACTCGGACAGACCGAGTAAGACTGATAAATATAATATAATATGTAATAATCATATAAAACTGGGAGTATAAATTTTCAAGAGTCGGATCAATAAACAGATATGATAACGGCACAGATATCAGTAAAACCTTTAAATAGAAGCAGAGCAGCTGATGGCAGCTTCCTCTGCCTCACACTGCTGTCTGACTGCATCCAGCTGACACTGAGAGGAAGCAGGAAAGAAGCAGCTGATATCTGGACAGCACACATGATGGAAAGCAGGGTTTCAGTTGATGTGCACATGAATGATTTGTGTTTCCTCTGCAGGTAGAAAGTGTGTGTGAGCTGAGCAGCATGGATCAGTGTGAGGACAGAGAGGAGGGAGTCCCTCCCTCTAAAAGCACTCTGTGTGGGGAACATGAGAGCCAGACCAAAGCTCAGAGGTGAGACGACCATCTCTAACTGTCCATGACTCTTCTCCATGTCACAGCTCAGCACTCACATCACACTCAAAGCTCCAATAAACACATGCTGGATCCAACCTGTAGTGTGTGGGAACATATAACTCAGGGTGTGACAAACACAGCCAGGCTCCACAGAACATGAGGGGACAGTTTAGAGGTTTGATCTGGTTGTGAAATAAATCATTCAACCACAAATCAAAGCTGTAAATAATGAATCCCTTCTTCTTCTTCTTCTATCCTGGTTATTTTTCTAGCATCAAACATCAACAAATACATTACAAGTCGACCAAACAAGTGGCTCAAAGAGCAGATTTTAAAAAATAACGATAATTCTTAAAATGTTCTTAATATAACTTTTTCTTCTGAGTAATACATGCTGGAGGCTGGTGATGCCTGCAGGTGAAGAAAAAAAGGCTAAAGTATATAAATACTCATTATTTCTAACATTTATTAGCAATTTTACATGAATCATAACACAAATGAGTTTTAGAATGAAAGAAATGTATATTTACTAATGTAACACCAGCTGTCATAGTTATCTCACTCATAAGGTAAGGTAAAGATGTTCAATATTAGAGAGAGGCGCCAATGATAATCGTCTGTGAGCAGCTCTTGGTGAAAGTGGGGAGGAAGAACATGAAGAGACCTCCTACAGGTCAGATGTCTGTGGAGAGAGAATCTTCTGTGAACAATGATTTAACATGGTTTTCTCTCCATGTCTGCCAGAGTCAGTGGGAGAACCTGTTGGCCTCATGTCCCCCAGAGGTTTTCTGAATCCAGCTGTGTGTCTCTGAGGAGTAATCAGTCCATAGAGCCTCCACTGTTCTTTGCTCCAGACATGTAAGCTGGAACTGAGTCCTTAATGCCACATTTGTGTGTTCAGTGTTACTTTTCATTAGCTTTGTGTACCTACAGCATGTCAGCTTTATGTGTTCTTACATAAACATAAAGCTGTGCATCAGAATCAGTCAAAAGCTTCAGCCTGCAGATAAATGTGTGAACAAAATAAGAAATATAATCACGACAGTTGATCAACTCCGTGTGATCCTGAGACATTGGTGGGAAAAACTTTCTTCATCAGTCTGACTGACAGCAAAGAGTTAGAGGATGAAGGGTTTAAATGAGGCTGCAGAAGAAAATAACTGTTTGTATTTATGTGAGATGGTTTGAGGAGAAGTTCAGTAGGTGGAAATTCACACTGTATGTAACTTAGAGATAATTAACAAAGTTTAACAGAAAACGTGAGCATTATATTTCCTGTGACTTTGGAGAGAACGGTGAAAACAGTGTGTGGGTCCATCTGTAGGGCAGCGTCATGGTTCACAGTTTCAGAAAGGAGAAGGATTAGTTTCTGTACCTGCTAATAACAGAGTAATGGCCAGAAATGACTCGAATATTTGTTTGTAAATCATCCAGAATTGTTGTTGTTTATAATGTGGTTGCATGTTTTTCTGAACACAAAAATATTTTTTAATTGAAATCTTAATCTTGATCCTGGGACTCGATCTTTCTGTCTGCTGCGATCCGCCTCAGACCATCAGACTATCCTGAACCTGATGCCAGCTGTGTGTCCTTAAAGAGTAATCTGTCCATGGAGCCTCCACTGTTCTTCAAAAAGCAGATTATTTCAGAGATGGTGTAAGTAAACATCAGGTCATCTTCTTCCTCATGTGTCCTCATCTTCAGAGTCATGCGAGAAGTCATGTGGCATTTTAGTTCAGTCCAGCAGAAACAGCAGAGGACATTTTCATGTATGATGAACAATTATGTTACTATGTGTCTTCTGAATGAGTAAACTCTCTGTATGTATTATTGTAGGGTCTACCTTACAACATAAAGCACCTTGAGGCGACTGATTTGGCGCTATGTCAACAAAACTGAATTGAATAAACTTGTTCTTGGTGGTCTACTTCTTTATCTGGCAGACATGACAGACCAGGCTGCTGTGAGCCTGATCACAGCTGTGTGTCTCTGAAGAGTGATACCTCCATGGAGCCACCGCTATTCTTCAAGAAACCAGCATCAACCTTTAGAGCAGGAAAACCAAAGAGGTGAGCTCTCCTGGAACGTCCATTAGAGCTGTCGCTATAATTACCTGGTTCCCTGTACTCGGGTTTAAGCTGATATTTAGACCTAAAATGGTTGTAAAGATTAATGTGAGTGTTAGTGGGACGTAGCAGTGAGACCTGAAATCAGATTTTGGAAGTTCGGTTTAACTAAGAGACTCACAAGTAACAGACACCAAAACAATGCTCAGAGGTGGTTAAAGCTCTGAGGCAGGACTCTTAATAATAATGGCAGCGGATGAGTTCATCTGGTAGATCTAGAAAAAATATTTTAGAGCAGAACTACAAAAGGCCTTTTATGCATCTCGGTCTACTCTCAGGGTTCTGGATTGTTTTTAACATTTAATGGTTATTCATTTTTAAACTGTATACATTTATGATCTAATTTTCTCTGGGATGGCTCATTGTTTGCTTACCAGGATCTGTCAAAGAACTGTCTTCAAACAGACACGTAGCTGTGAGTCTGTGAAGAGTGATGCATCCATGGAGCCACCGCTATTTTTCAAGAAAAACGTTATACCCTTAAAACCAGGGAAACGAAGGAGGTACGTTTTCCATCAGTACCGTCTCATTAAGTGGCTGTTTGCTCTGTACTGAGGTGTAAGTAGGTATCTACGGTATACTAAAAACAGCTCAGGGTAAAGAATAATCTGAAGAGCAGTGTTAGTGTAGTGTGTGTGTGAATGGGTGAATGACTGAACGTGTAAAGCACTTTGGGGTCCTTAGGGATTAGTAAGGCGCTATACAAATCCAGGCCATGTTTATAGTGTATGTGTTATTTCACATAACAGTGAGACATGAAATCAGGTAGAGGAACTCCAGTTTGAGCAACACAGTCACAAGTTTGTTCTTCAGATACCAAACATTACACAAAGGTTCATAAAACTCAGATATAACATATGAAAAGTAGTCATGACAGCCATGATCTTCTGGCAAAACTTCTCTAAAGTATGAACATATCGGAGCATTTACAACCATTAAACATAAAGTGGTAATTAGCTGAGTAAAATTTATTATGCAAAGAACGAGATCTCTAAAACCCCAGATAAGCTTCTCAGTTTGAAACGAAACCCTTAGAGATGCCTTTAACACCAGTTTTAGTAACATACTCTGGGCTGCATACTTTTAAAAACTAGTGAAATCTGAAAAATCTTTTGTGATTAATTTTATTAAAGGAAGAAACATATCATTGGCATTCGTTCAGGAAGTTTCACAGAAGTTTCAAAACTGGTTTCAAGCAGGAAGCATGTGAGACTCAAACAGGACAACAAGACAGAGAAATTAGAAAAATGAGGGTTTAAATACACATGAGATAATTAGAGAAAGCGACAGCTGGGAAACAAGGTGCAGGGGAATGGAATCACCTAACGAGCAGGGGGTGGAGAAAACTGAACATAATGCACAAGAGACTATGAAAATAACACACTGCAGTTTCATATAAACATGTTGTGGTTTTCCCTACATTCAGGTTGAGAGTGTTATAATATGATGGTGTTGCTTTGACTGCACAATCCCACGAAACGATATAGAAAATGTGTAAAATATATCAGCTGTGAATAACCTCCTAATTGCATTGTATAAAAAGGAATGATTGTCTGTAGGTGCAGGGAGCGCTGTTTGCATAGTCGCTCATTAAGACCAGGTTAATTCTGTCCATTTGCAATTACAATTGCTTAACTAGCTAACTAAATAGATTCTGCACATGAGAAGAGTGTCTGTATTTGCATTTGGACTGTCCCTTTCACACTGCAAATTTTTAAATTTAAACAAATCCCAAAAGTGTTAAACTTAGATTAGCCACAACTTGAGTAAGCAGGCATGACTAATTTATTTGAAAGCGTAAATGGCACATTAATAACCAGGTGACCATTTTACGTGGCTGGATGTGTATGTGGAAAGATAGTGTAATGTAATTCTTCATGGTTCCTCCACAGAGTGGACCAGGAGAGCTCAGAGGTTCCCAGTGGTCAGTCTGCCCAGCAGCATCAAACACAGCTGGACTCCATATTTATGGTCTGTACATGTGCAACAACTACTTTTACATCTATTGTGTTCACAGTCATCTCCATGCTGCTCTTTGTAGAGATCTGATGTTTGGCTCCATGATTTCAGTCTGATTGGCTCATTCATAAAGTATTCTGTTCCAGCTGCTGGAGGACAACATCATCACTTTTGTGAAGGACGAGCTGAAGAAGATCCAGAAGGTTTTGAGTCCATATTATGAAGGCAGTGAGATGGAGGATGAAGCAGTATTGCATTGTGAAGATGAAAAGCAATGGAGGAGCAACAGAGAGGCATTTATAAAAATCACAGTCAACTTCCTAAGAAGAATGAAGCAGGAGGATCTGGTTGACCGTCTGAAGAACAGTGAGGATTTCTCTGAAGATTTTCTTTTGCTGAGTAACTGGAACATTTACTAATGTTTCAAAAGAGGGACCCACATGTGTTGAAATGCTAATGATTTAGGGCATGAAATTGTTGCCTGAACTTTCTAAACATTTGGTTGGTATATTTGGTCTGTTGTTCTTTTAGGAACTCCCAGCAGAGTTTGTCAGCAAAACCTTAAATCTGCACTGAAGAAGAAGTTCCAGTGTGTGTTTGAGGGGATCGCTAAAGCAGGAAGCCCAACCCTTCTGAATCAGATCTACACAGAGCTCTACATCACAGAGGGAGGGACTGCAGAGGTCAATGATGAACATGAGGTCAGACAGATTGAAACAGCATCCAGGAAACCAGACAGACCAGAAACAACAATCAGACAAGAGGACATCTTTAAAGCCTCACCTGGAAGAGATGAACCAATCAGAACAGTGCTGACAAAGGGAGTGGCTGGCATTGGGAAAACAGTCTTAACACAGAAATACAGCCTGGACTGGGCTGAAGACAAAGCCAAGCAGGACATCCAGTTCATATTTCCATTCACTTTCAGAGAGCTGAATGTGCTGGAAGAAAAAAAGTTCAGCTTGGTGGGACTTGTTCATCGCTTCTTTACTGAAACCAAAGAAGCAGGAATCTGCAGGTTTGAAGACTTCCAGGTTGTGTTCATCTTTGATGGTCTGGATGAGTGTCGACTTCCTCTGGACTTCCACAAAACTACAATCCTAACTGACCCTAGAGAGTCCACCTCAGTGGATGTGCTGCTGATAAACCTCATCAGGGGGAAACTGCTTCCCTCTGCTCGCCTCTGGATAACCACACGACCTGCAGCAGCCAATCAGATCCCTCCTGACTGTGTTGGCATGGTGACAGAGGTCAGAGGGTTCACAGACCCACAGAAGGAGGAGTACTTCAGGAAGAGATTCAGAGATGAGGAGCAGGCCAGCAGGATCATCTCACACATCAAGACATCACGAAGCCTCCACATCATGTGCCACATCCCAGTCTTCTGCTGGATCACTGCTACAGTTCTGGAGGATGTGCTGAAAACCAGAGAGGGAGGGCAGCTGCCCAAGACCCTGACTGAGATGTACATCCACTTCCTGGTGGTTCAGGTCAAAGTGAAGAAGGTCAAGTATGACAGAGGAGCTGAGACAGATCCACACTGGAGTCCAGAGAGCAGGGAGATGATTGAGTCTCTGGGAAAACTGGCTTTTGAGCAGCTGCAGAAAGGAAAGCTGATCTTCTATGAATCAGACCTGACAGAGTGTGGCATCGATATCAGAGCAGCCTCAGTGTACTCAGGAGTGTTCACACAGATCTTTAAAGAGGAGAGAGGACTGTACCAGGACAAGGTGTTCTGCTTCATCCATCTGAGTGTTCAGGAGTTTCTGGCTGCTCTTCATGTCCATCTGACCTTCATCAACTCTGGACTCAATCTGCTGGAAGAACAAAAAACAACCTCCAAGAGGTCAAAACCAAGATACTTTACAGAGACACATTTCTATCAAAGTGCTGTGAATAAGGCGTTACAGAGTCCAAATGGACACCTGGACTTGTTCCTCCGCTTCCTCCTGGGCCTTTCACTGCAAACCAGTCAGACTCTCCTTCAAGGTCTGCTGATACAGACAGGAAGTAGCTCACAGACCAATCAGGAAACAGTTCAGTACATCAAGGAGAAACTCAGTGAAAATCTGACTGCAGAGAAAAGCATCAATCTGTTCCACTGTCTGAATGAACTGAATGATCGTTCTCTAGTGGAGCAGGTCCAACAGTCCCTGAGATCAGGAAGTCTCTCCACAGATAAACTGTCTCCCGCTCAGTGGTCAGCTCTGGTCTTCATCTTACTGTCATCAGAAGAAGATCTGGATGTGTTTGACCTGAAGAAATACTCTGCTTCAGAGGAGGCTCTTCTGAGGCTCCTGCCAGTTGTGAAAGCCTCTAAAAAAGCTCTGTAAGTACATAGATAGCACTTATTTATGAATGAAAATGATACAAAGTAGCTTACAACTATAGAAAAGGTAGAACACTTTTGTATTTTGTTTGTCTCTTTAGGCTAAGTTGCTGCAACCTTTCAGAAAGAACCTGTGAAGCTCTTTCCACAGTCCTCTGTTCCCAGTCTTGCAGTCTAAAAGAGCTGGACCTGAGTAACAACAATCTGCAGGATTCAGGCGTGAAGCTTCTCTCAGTGGGGCTTGAAAGTCCTCAGTGTACACTGGAAACTCTCAGGTCAGATCAAGAGCTTTTTAAACTTACATTTAGATAGGAAAGACATGGTTATTGCTTACTCTCCTTCTCATTTATTATAAGTATAGTATAATTATTTTTTCAAAAAACGTTAAAAACATTTGCTAAATTTGTGGGACTCTAGTTTGTCAGGCTGTCTGATCACAGAAGAAGGCTGCACTTCGCTCGCATCAGCTATCAGCTCCAACCCCTCCCATCTGAAAGAGCTGGATCTGAGTTACAATCACTCAAGAGGCTTCGGGATGCAACGGCTGTCGGCTGGAATGAGTGATCCATGCTGGAGACTGGAAACTCTGAGGTATGGAGAGTCTTGTGACAGCCACACATGAATAGATAAAGAACACACATTAAGATAAAATTTTAAGTCAAGAGGATCAATTTCACTAAATAGTTTTGAAAAATGATTATTTTCATGAATACTTGTGCAAAGAAATAAAGAAGTCTGGTGCATGGGCAGTGACAGTGCAGCCTTCCTGAAGCATTACGCAGAGGTTTTTGGCCCACACATACCCCAGTCTGGGTTATCTTTGGAAAGTTTAAATACAGTGAAGTGGATAAGAGTTTTTTGTCATAATCTTGGCACACTCAATTTGCTGTTGGGATTGTAGCATGAGACAGGTTATTTTAATGTGTTTCAGGTGAGAGCAGTACACAAACCTTATAGACATTTTTATAATTACAGGTTAATTTAAGCTGCGTCTTTGAGTTCATTAGTATAAGATCAAATAAGGAAGCTAACTGAAGCTAGCTGCTATAAGTAATGTGGAAATGTTAACTTTGTAATTGTGTTCTTCCTGTCAGCTATCATGTCTGAAGGCAAATGGAAACATTTGGAGTGTAACAAGCTATAAAACTAATGTTAGTCCAACCCTTTTAAATGTTAAGTTTTCTGGAGTACACAAATTTGAATACAGAAGACAGCCAAGGTACAGAAATGGCTGCAGAAATGCATCACCTACAGCATGTTCCAGATGGTGACCGCTGTAAAGATGCTGAAAACTTTCTGACAACCAAAGAAATGTGGATTGTAAGAGTCAGAGTCCTATTTGTAAGATGTGTGGTAGCAGGACCTTTCTATTCCCGTTTTGTTAGCAAAGTCAGTGTCTAACAGTGTGTGAATGAGAGCCATGTAATGTCCATGTGTGCATGCGGAAAGAGACTGTGCTGGTCTGACCCCCCTCCTCCTTTCAGGGTGGAGCCTGCTGGAGTCCGATGGTTGACACCAGGTCTGAGGAAGTGTAAGTGTCTTTTTAATGTGATTCATGAAAACAAAGCAGCACACATTCAACCATCTTCAAACTGTCACATCACTCATTCACATCTCTGATGTCAGGAGTCATCATCAAAGTGTCAATCAATGAACAGATGATGGATCAATAACTGCAGCTGGATTGTGTTTGTTCTCTCCATCAGATTCCTGTCAAATCACAGTCGACACAAACACAGTGAACACAAACCTCCAACTGTCTGACAACAACAGGAAGGTGACACGTGTGGAGGAGGTTCAGTCATATCCTGATCATCCAGACAGATTTGATCAGTATCCTCAGCTCCTGTGCAGAGATGGTCTGACTGGTCGCTGTTACTGGGAGGTCGAGTGGAGAGGAATGGTTGATATATCAGTGAGTTACAGAAGAATCAGAAGGAAGGGAGACAGATATGACTGTGAACTTGGATTTAACGAACATTCGTGGAGTCTGAGCTGCTTTGATCATGGTCCTCATGCTGTCTGGCACAATAAGACAAGAACAACAATCTCCTCCTCCTCCTCTGCCTCTAACAGAGCAGCAGTGTATGTGGACTGTCCTGCTGGCACTCTGTCCTTCTACAGAGTCTCCTCTGACACTCTGATCCACCTCCACACCTTCAACACCACATTCACTGAACCTCTTTATCCTGGGTTTGTTTTTGGGTCAAATTCTTCAGTCTTTCTTTGTGCAGTCTAAAGGCTGTCCTCCTTTTACAGAAACACTTCAGAAGTCAGCTTTTCAGCATTTTTAAACAGGCTGTTTGTTATTAAAGGTTTATTTTATTGTTCAAGTGTGATGTAAGTATACAGTATAGTGTGGATATAGAACTGGTGTTCCTTCTAATTAGTTGTGTTGCTCATATTTTTTGTTGTGTATTCTCTCCTGTTCCCTTCAGGCACTACAATATCAAAGATCAAACGGTACACAATTTTTAAATTCAATTCAGAATGTCTGTATGGTCTCCTGAACCTTCCTCCAGTATTGATTATATATTATTTAATCAGTAAGCATTCTTTCCACAATGATTCATAGATGTTCTCACTATCAAAATACTCTATAGTTATGTTTTATCGGTCTGGTTGCTAACTTTTGCTAAAGCTGGCACTGCAGACATCTACTGGATCCACTCTGACGTATGTAATCCTCTAACTTATAAGTAATTGCACAATATACCAACAGTTACATTGTTAGGGCCCTGAGTTAGTTAATTGGTTTTTATTGTCATTTTAACACATTGGATTTTAATATGGAACAGCAGTGTAATCTCAAACATAGCACTTTAACATCAGTGAGAGGGTGGTTGAGAAACCAAAATCAAAGTTTTTAAAAATTATTTTGCAATCTGAAAGTTAATTTAATATTTAATCATATAATTTTAAATGCCGGGACACCGTGTATTATTTTAATTTGGTTCAGAATTGTATAAAATCTCTTTTTATGGTTTCAATTATATGTTAGGTTCAGTTACTTGATTTTGTGCTGAGAAAACTGTGTATATAATGTAAAATAGATGTAGAGGCTAAGCCTACGCTTGAAGCCACTGAGGTGGTCGTTAACGGGGGTGACGCGATGTCACTGGTATGCATGAATTAAGTTCACAGTCCAATAAATCCAGCAGTATGTATCTTGTCCTTTTTGGTCTTTATTCCGTATCGACTTAGCATAACAGCACAACGGTCACAAACTGTTTGCCTTCTCAATGACACACCTGACGTCGATTACGTGCGTCTACCTTAAATACCTTTACAATACATAATCAAAACAGAAAAAGGTGACCTCTAGTGACCACATAAGGTATTAACCCAAAGAATGGCTCCTACAATAGAAGCTCAGCATTTCACCTTACAGACAACTTTGGTACCTGTCAGAATGCCCACTCTGTCCCTGCTAACAACAACATTACTGGATTACTTTTTGAAATGAAAGTAACCCTAATTAAATTTATTAACATGGTTCCAATCAATGTTCCCTCTAAGCTGTGTGCGTGCACAATTGCGCACTGCTGGCACGGTCTCTGCACACAGAAAACCTGTGTTGCACACAAAAATAAAATCTAACCTGAATTGAAATTGAAATTAAAACTTTAACACTGCAATACAGAATTGTTAGTCAGTCAGACCAGCTGCTCCAGTATGGGATAAGAACGATGCCACCTTATCCCAAAGTCCAGCCGATAATGCGATTCACATTCGTATATACGCAGCTAAGCGTTGACAGGCTATGACAGCGTCCTTATGTGCCGACACCGGTGTTTTAACTAGCAAAGCGGCTGATGTGGAGTGAAGCCACGTTAATGACAACGTGTACAACCATTGGAGATGTGAGCAGGACAGACGGAACAATTGACGGAAAACGTTTATACCAGTTTTTAAATTGTGTTGATAGGCCAGAGTTATGATAAAATATCTGCAGTGTTTGGTTTTCTTCCTGAATACTATGGTTGTTTATATTTACTGTGGGAAGAAACGGTAAAAACTTTGTTTTATAAGGAAAACACTGGAAAGCCTGTGAGCAAAGACAAAACCAAAAAAACTCCACCCTTTCCTTTTGGTCGAAAAATGTACCATGTCGACCAATCAGAAAATGATATGGCAATGCGGCTTTAGTTGTTTAGGAAGGGAGGAAGTTTTAGGAGTAGTCAGTAGTTTTGTTTTGTGTGTCAGAACAATAAGGCGACTGCTGAATGTTACAGCAGTGATACATCTGCTGCTGTCAGGCCTGCAGGTATCAGGCTGATGTTCTGCTTTATCTCATAGTGGACAGAAATTACTTTTTTGGAGTGGCACAAATAATATGTGTGGCATCAAATTTGATGCAGAACAGCTGATTTTTCTATAAATAGTTTGAAATGTTTATTTAAAAAAATACCTTTGCTGCATTTTTAGGTAAACAGCTGCAAAAAACTTTGCTTGCAAAACTCAGTAACTTTTTTGAAGAAGTAACTATATAATTAATTTCCCAACATTGGTCATTATTTACTGTATTTTGCAGACAGAGTTACAGACTCTCTCCCAGACCACAGACTCATAATACAAGTCAGAGCTTTATATAAAAAAAAAGAAAGTTTTGTTTTCAAAGTTGGAGTTCAAGTTATTTTTACTTCCAATAGTGTTAACATACTACACAGGTCATGAACAAGATTGTTTTTAATTTTCATTGTAAGTGGGCTAAAGCAGTTAATTAAAAGTAGTCTAACATAAATGCTGTAATTTGATTATTTTAATAAACATGTAACTTGGATGGATTCAATGCTGGCGTGACCACAGTGCACACGTCTAATGTTGCTCACAGTGGTCCAAGGGACGCTCAGGAAGTTTGTGTGTTCGCTCAGACACGTGAAAAATTTGAGGGAACATTGACTTCAGATTAAAACTTAAGAATCAATCTTTAATTCTCCATGAGGTAAACAAAAGACATTGCAACAACTTTGTTAAAGAGTGAGCAGGTTGGTACAAAGTTCTGCAAAGGAAACTCTTGGTGAAGAAAACATCTGAAGGTCACTTTTTGTCTTCTCACTGGAAGAGATGGTGTTGCAGTCTCTGCTCTGAACACCACAGGATGTTCAGAGCAGAGACATTGATACCACACATTGGCAATGTTGGGACTAACGCGTTATTAAGTAACGCATTACAGTAACTACGTTATTATTGTGGTAACTAGTTAGTATGCCAACATCAGGAACGCATTAATCGTTACTGGGTTTAGATTTAAATAGGATAGGGTCGTTATTTGTTACTTCTTGCGGTGGCTATTGCGAAGCTTCCACAGATTCAGTAAGATTAGCAAGTGGTGGAGGCCAGCAGGTGGAGGAGGGAAAGGGGACGCAGGAGGAGCAGAGACCCGAGACAGCCGCCGGTCGCACGACTGCAAAAATCGGCTCAAATGGGCCAAAAATTGCACAGTGTAAACCCAGCTTAAGGAAACAGTCCAGTAAATCAGACCTTCCCAAAGTGAGGGGCCCGCCCCCTAGGGGGGGGCGCAGAGCCATGGCAGGGGGGGCGCAGGATGAAAAGGGGAAAAAAAAACAAAAAACACTTGGACACTGCTAGCATGGGCGCCTACAGAAATGCAAAGCAGGAGATAAAGCATCGCTGAAAATGTTTCCAAACCAACTTCATTCTAAGCCAGGGGTGGGCTGCAGGTGTCCCTGCAGGTTTTAGATGCGTCCTCGAACCAACACAGCTGATTTAAATGGCTAAATTAGCTCCTCAACATGTCCTGCAGTTCTCCAGAGGTCTGGTAACGAACTAATCATGTGATTCAGGTGTGTTGACCTAAGGTGAGATCTAAAACCTGCAGGGACACCGGCCCTCGTGGACTGAGATTGCCCACCCCGGTCTAAGCCAAAGACTAGAAAATATGGTGAAGCATATCTTCCCTTTGGTTTCACTTGCTCAAGTGCCGAGGTAGGTCTCCCTGCAGGACTGGTCTTCCCTTCTTTGGGAGCAGCGCTGGGCTGTTCAAATCACGGACAAACAGGATCCCACATTTGTGATTTTTAGTTCACAAACACTTCTTGTAATGACTAACTATACCTAACATTTTGGAGATATACATACTATACTATACTTTATACAGTAAAGTTACAGTGGGATACAAATAACATCAGGCTGATCCTGCCACGATTTGTCCCCCGGTTCAAATCACGGACAAACAGGATCCCACAGCTGTTTATGTTTTTAAACCCATTTTGCACAGAGATGCATTTTTTGAAAAATGTATTGACAGCAATGTTGAATATTATTACACATGAAAAAAACAACTACATGTAAAATAATCCCACTGTGACGCCTCTGCCTTTGTAAACGGAGGGACAGTAACTGCGTGTGTGTGTAAGCATGTAAAGCCTGCAGTATTTTGTCTCTATCTCCCATTCTGCAATGTATCCCATGTAAACAATAACGTGGCGCACAGCGTGATGTGAATAAAGGCACATACCTTTGACGTTGCGTGACGAACTCTGTATTCCTCGTCCACACGTAAACACAAAAAAGGAGTCTCAGTTTTCGGTGATTCAAAACGCCGTTTAGGTGCGGACGTAGCGTAAAAGAGTTAGTAGTTTATTTTATTACTACCTGTAATTTATTGCAGATTACTTGTATTTGCTTAATTGTTTACTAAATGTTTGAGGTGTGAAATAAACCGCAATAGAGCAAAATATGGGCGTGTGTGGTTGGAGGATGTGTGCGTGCATATGCGTGCGCACCCGGGGGGGCGCGAACATTTTTCTTGTAAAACAAAGGGGGGCCCAGCAAAAAAAGTTTGGGAACCACTGCAGTAAATCAAGGAGAAACTCAGTGAGAATCTGTCTGCAGAGAAAAGCATCAATCTGCTCCACTGTCTGAATGAACTGAATGCTCGTTCTCCAGTGGAGCAGATCCAACAGTCCCTGAGTTCAGGAAGTCTCTCCACAGATAAACTGTCTCCCGTTTAGTGGTCAGCTCTGGTCTTCATAAGATAAGATAAGATAACTCTTTATTGTCATTGCACAGTCATACATAGTACAGTAGTACAATGAAATTGGAAAAACTGTCCTACGTCGGCACTACATATAACACAACACGACACAATATGACACATCACAACACAACAAACAACACAACACAGTATATTAACTTAGTATAAAAAAGAAGAATAAGTGTATTTGTATTGCACACTGTTATTATTGCACATTAATTATTATTGCACCTTGTTATAAATATAAATATTATTGTTTTAAACATTGTTACCTCCCCCCTAAAAAGTCCAGGGAGGTATCCAGTCAGGTCAGCTATTTACATTGATCAGGGCTATTGCCCTGTTGTAAAAGCTGTCCTTCAGTCTGTTTGTTCGGGACCTCAGCAGCTCAAACACCCGGTGTCCTGGGTGTGTGCAGTCCCGTAGGATGCTGCGTGCCCTCTTGAGACAGCGAGTGCTGTACAGGTCCTTCAGGGAGGGAAGAGGATGTCCAATGATTTTTTGGGCCATGTTGATGACCCTCTGGAGTGCCTTTCTGTGTGCTGTGGTGCAGCTGGAGAACCACACACCGATGCAATATGTCAGCACACTTTCAATGGAGCAGCGGTAGAAGACGGTCAGCAGCTCCATTTTTCTGAGGATTCTCTGAAAGTGGAGACGCTGTTGGGCCTTCTTTAAGACCGCAGAGGTGTTAGAGCTCCATTGGAGGTCTGTGTCTATGTGCACACCCAGAAACTTGAAACTGGAGACCCTTTCCACGCACTCCCCGTTGATGCTGCAGGCTCATCTTACCGTCATCAGAAGAAGATCTGGATGTTGTATGGAATATCCTGACCTATGAACTTCTATCCCTGAGATTCAATTGTACAGTTTGAGCAGTAGCTGAATAACGCGACTTAAAAAAATCGCACAGTGTATGCCCAGTTTAACCAGGTCAGACCTTTTAATTCCTGTAGTCATGGTCAAAGCCATGTTTCAGAAAACATCTGAAACTGTCTCCACAGTGACACGTGCTACTACACTCGATGATCTGTGATGATAAACCTGCAAAGCTTTTAATAAACGTCCTTATTATAAACCTGCTGTCTGTGAGTAACTTTGATGAACAAGTGGCCAGATCTCATTTTGAACATGTTGAGACTGTAAAGATTCTGTGCTTCTAACACGGTTTCTGCCTCTGTGAACAAGTGAGAGTGTACAATAATAAATCAGTGCAAAGCACAACAAACTGAGTCATTAGATATGATCTCCCCTCGTTATGTTTGCAATTATAACAATGGAGGTTTTCACTCTGGGCCTGTGTCAGCTTCACATGTCATGTGATCAGGTGTGCTCTATAACGCTGTGAGGAACCTTGGAGTCATTTTTGACCAGGACATGTCCTTCAACGCACATATTAAACAAATATGTAAGACTGCGTTCTTCCATTTGTGCAACATCTCTAAAGTTAGACATATCCTGTCTCAGAGTGACGCTGAAAAACTAGTCGCATTTATTACTTCCAGGCTGGACGACTGTAATTCATTATTATCAGGAAGTCCAAAAAACTCGCTGAAAAGCCTTCAGTTAATCCAAAACGCTGCAGCAAGAGTCCTGACAGGGACTAGAAAGAGAGAGCAGATTTCTCCTGTTTTGGCTTCCCTTCATTGGCTTCCTGTTAAATCCAGAATTGAATTCAAAATCCTGCTCCTCACATACAAGGTCTTAAATAATCAGGCCCCATCTTATCTTAATGACCTTGTAGTACCATATCACCCTATTAGAGCACTTCGCTCTCGCTCTGCAGGCCTACTTGTTGTTCCTAGAGTATTTAAAAGTAGAATGGGAGGCAGAGCCTTCAGTTTTCAGGCCCCTCTTCTGTGGAACCAGCTTCCAGTTTGGATTCAGGAGACAGACACTATCTCTACTTTTAAGATTAGGCTTCAAACTTTCCTTTTTGCTAAAGCATATAGTTAGGGCTGGACCAGGTGACCCTGAATCCTCCCTTAGTTATGCTGCAATAGACGTAGGCTGACGGGGATTCCCATGATGCATTGAGTTTTTCCTTTCCAGTCACCTTTCTCACTCACTATGTGTTAACAGACCTCTCTGCATTGAATCATATCTGTTATTAACCTCTGTCTCTCTTCCACAGCATGTCTTTATCCTGTCTTCCTTCTCTCACCCCAACCAATCACAGCAGATGGCCCCGCCCCTCCCTGAGCCTGGTTCTGCTGGAGGTTTCTTCCTGTTGAAAGGGAGTATTTCCTTCCCACTGTCGCCAAAGTGCTTGCTCATAGGGGGTCATATGATTGTTGGGTTTTTCTCTGTATCTATGAAGCGCCTTGAGGCGACTTTTGTTGTGATTTGGCGCTATATAAATAAAATTGAATTGAATTGAATTG
The DNA here is from genome assembly GCF_963969265.1 of Rhamphochromis sp. 'chilingali'. Taxonomy (NCBI): domain Eukaryota; kingdom Metazoa; phylum Chordata; class Actinopteri; order Cichliformes; family Cichlidae; genus Rhamphochromis; species Rhamphochromis sp. 'chilingali'. Next base: position 69,165,921 of record NC_137929.1, on the reverse strand, counting down.
CTCTGGTCTTGAGTTTGTTTTCATAATAAATATCTAAATAAATAAAAGACATGTTTTTCTCTTAAAGGCTAACAGTCAGTCAGAATGAGGCTGGACTCAAACACAGAAAGGTGTTTTTATCCAGATGAGCCCAGAGAAGAAACACGAGTGTTCACAGACATCAGAACCTCAGAGGTGAAACATGAGGTTGGAGTCCTCCTCAGCATTCAGAAGAGCTGCTGTGAAACCTGGAGTACTCATGACAGACTCTGATGGCAGAAACACACCATGATTCAAAAATAAAGAATATGACAAACATGGAGCTCCTGATCCTCCTGCATGAGAACAAGCTGACATGAGCGCTGTGTCTGAGTGTCTCCCTTTCACAGTGAGAATAACAGAGCTGCTGATCTGAGCTCACAGTCATTAAACTGACCTGAGGTCAGCTGCTAGGACATCTCTGTGCTCCTTACATATGAATATAAACCATGTGACCTCACCTCAGTCGTGTGGATGACTGTAGTCATAGAAGAGTAGAGGTGTAGCAGGTGGTGTGAGGCTAAGGAGGAAGAGGTGTATTCTAGTCAATGCAGTACTTAGAGGCTCCACCAGAGGGCTCTGTTAAGTCCTTATTGTAATACAGTTACTGTGTGCAGTTATACCTGATACAACATCTGCACTTATTTAAATCATACGCGTAAATGCTGTCAGTAAATGATTGATTCCTATTTATTCTACTTCCTGTTGACTAGTTTTATTAAAATGAAACATTTAAGCACAGCTGATCGAGTGACTGGACGTAAACAGGTAATGGATTTCATGTAACAGGTTCACACCTGAATCTGGGCCTGTGGTGCCAAAGTGTTCAGACCTGGTGAATGACCTGCAGAGAGCTGGGACCAAAGTAACAAAGGTCACCATCAGTAACACACTACAACGGCAGGGAATCAAATCCCGCAGTGCCAGACGTGTTCCGCTGCTGAAGCCAGTGCATGTCCAGGCCCGTCTGAAGTTTGCCAGAGAGCACATGGATGATACAGCAGAGGATTGGGAGAATGTCATGTGGTCAGATGAAACCAAAGTAGAACTTTTTGGCATAAACTCAACTCGTCGTGTTTGGAGGACGAAGAATACTGAGTTGCATCCCAAGCACAACATACCTACTGTGAAGCATGGGGGTGGAAAAATCATGCTATGGGGCTGTTTTTCTGCCAAGGGGACAGGACGACTGATCCGTGTTAAGGACAGAATGAATGGGGCCATGTATCGTGAGATTTTGAGCCGAAACCTCCTTCCATCAGTGAGAACTTTGAAGATGAAACGAGGCTGGGTCTTCCAACATGACAATGATCCAAAACACACCGCCCGGGCAACAAAGGAGTGGCTCCGTAAGAAGCATTTGGAAGTTCTGGAGTGGCCTAGCCAGTCTCCAGACCTCAACCCCATAGAAAATCTGTGGCGGGAGTTGAAAGTCCGTGTTGCTCGGCGACAGCCCCAAAACATCACTGCTCTCGAGAAGATCTGCATGGAGGAATGGGCCAAAATACCAGCTACTGTGTGTGCAAACCTGGTAAAGACCTATAGTAAACGTTTGACCTCTGTTATTGCCAACAAAGGTTATGTTACAAAGTATTGAGTTGTATTTTTGTTATTGACCAAATACTTATTTTCCACCCTGATTTACCAATAAATTCTTTACAAATCCTACCATGTGAATTCATGGATTTTTTTTTTCACATTCTGTCTCTCACAGTTGAAGTGTACCTCTGGTGCAAATTACTGACCTCTGTCATCATTCTAGGTGGGGGAACTTGCACAATCGGTGGCTGACTAAATACTTTTTTGCCCCACTGTATCTTGGCAGCATCATCTCGAATGACGGGGTCTCTGATCGGGATGTCGACGCCAGAGTAGGGAAGGCGGTTGTGTCCTGCGACGTCTCCAACCTATTTGGAACTCGACCTCCCTGAATGTTAGGGTCAAGATCAGACTATTGAACTCTATTGTCTTTCCTACTGCACTATACGCTAGTGAAACCTGGCGCTCAAGAAGTGCAATTACTCAACACCTGAACGTGCTTCAACAACGTGGCCTGTGGCGAATCCTGAGAATTTCCTACCGGGACCGAATAACAAATGAGGTCCTACAAAGAGCAGGCACCCGCCCGTTAGCCAATGTTGTTGCAGAAAGGCGCTTCCGCTTTGCGGGCCATATTTTATGCCTACCCCCGCATTGCCCAGCTAAGATTGCCATTACATGGTGTCTACGCACTGGCAAGCGAAAGCAAGGCCGACCAAAGACCACATGGCGTTGAACATTCATGGACGATCTGAAAACTGCCGACATTGCCTGGGACGAAGCTGATGCAGTCGCTGCTGACCGACATCAGTGGAGATCACTAGCTGCCCGATGCGCCACCCGGCATAGGAGGAACTAAGTGCTAAGTAAGTGTGTCTTTGCCCTCTGTGTCCATCTGTGGGTGTGTGTGTCCTTCTGCCTTGTTTCCCCTCCTTGAGAATTGATGTGTAAACTCAGAGATATATACTCCAAAAGACAGAAGGTTGTTTCAAAAGAATTTTTGTGTAATTTTTTAAAGTTTTATTGACATAAATACATCTGACATCACTTCCTTAATGTTTTTCACACAACATTTTATTAAATGTGAAGTTGAAATTATAACAGTGATTCTAATATTTCTATATTAAAAATAAATTTAATGCCTGTCACCAAATTCCACAAGTTTCTTCACCAGGACCCTTTGTGATAGTTTAATTTTTATAGAAGCTGAAGTGATACACAATATGTATTTAGTTATTTCTAAGAAAATTAGAAACGGTTACCACCATACTACACCATATTCTTATTCAAAATGTCTCTGAAAACACAATGCAAGTTTAAAATGTTTAATGCAGCCTTTGCTATGTATATAGTCACATGCATTATGATATCTCAATACAATCAGATTCTGCTTAGAACTGGATTCAAAACTATTGAGCCAATATTTTCAGCTTATATGGCTGAAACATTTTCAAAGGATGAGCTTCCAACAATGAGTGAAACAGTAAGAGCATGTGCAGAAACATCCCATTGAGAAAGAGAAATCAAACATTTGGATTCATTTTAATGAGCTTAGACTTGTTGAAAATGCAGAGGAGCTGGTTGTGAACTGAGCTTCAGAGAAATACAGCATACTGATATTCACTGTGAAGCTTTGAGTGGAACAAGACAGAAAAACAACATGTGGATCCTGGAATAATGGGAGCTTCCATCTTTAAAGGACTGAAGAGGAAGAGCTTTACAAGGAATAATTTAGAACAGTTTCAAACATCAACTGATTGAATCCATGAATCTGAAAATGTATTTCTGACTGAAAGAGACAGACATGTACAGACTGAACTATCTGTTCAACAGTCAGTGTTTCTCTAACAGGAGGACACTCTTTACACTCAAATCAGCACAGGGACACTGACGAACGAGACCAGATAAAAAACCCAGGATAAAGTTTTAGAGTGAATGTGGTGTTGAAGGTGTGGAGGTGGATCAGAGTGTCAGGTGAGACTCTGTAGAAGGACAGAGTGCCAGCAGGACAGTCCACATACACTGCTACTCTGTTAGAGACACAGGAGGAGGAGGAGGAGATGAAGGAAATAGGCGTGTTTCTGTTATTGTGCCACACAGAATGAGGACCATCATCAGTGCAGTACAGACTCCAGGACTTCTCATTGTATCCAAACACACAGTCATCACTGTTTCCTTTCCTTCTGATTCTTCTGTAACTCACTGATATTTGGACCTCTCCTCTCCACTCGACCTCCCAGTAACAGCGACCAGTCAGACCATTTCTACACAGTAGTTGAGGTTCATAATCAAATCTGTCTGGATGATAAGGATATGACTGAACCTCGATCACACGTGCCACCTTCCTGTTGTTGTCAGACAGTTGGAGGTTTGTGTTCACTGTGTTTGTGTCAATTGTGAGTTGACAGGAATCTGATGAGAGAACAAACACAATCCAGCTGCAGTTATTGATCCATCATCTGTTCATTGATCGACACTTTGATGATGACTCCTGACATGAGACGTGAATGAGTGATGTGACAGTTTGAAGATGGTTGAATGTGTGCTGCTTTTTTTTCATGAATCACAGTAAAAACACACTTACACTTCTTCAGACCTGGTGTCAACCATTGGACTCCAGCAGGCTCCACCCTGAAAGGAGGAGGGGGGTCAGACCAGCACAGCCTTAGCATGCACACATGGACATTACATGGCTCTCATACATATAATGTTAGACAATGATAAAGGAACAGTCCAACATTTTCAGAAATACACTTCAATCCATACGTGGATCAAACTGCTGATGATTTGGACTGATCCTGGATCTGTCAGTCCTTTGAAGCAGTTGGTGGAGTGGTTGTTGGAGCAATGAAATCTGAGTTGACATTAGGGCTGCCACGATTAGTCGACTAGTCACGATTACGTCGACTATCAAAATCGTCGACGACTGATTTAATAGTCGACGCGTCGTTTGAAGCTTTGTACGATCACAAAAGACACAGGAATAAGTAGCAGGATTTAAGAGTGTAATAACGGACTGAAACAGAAGATGGCAGCACTGCATGTACAAGGATGCCAGCAGCCATTAGACCCCGAAGAAGAAGAAGCTGTGTCCCAGAATTCATAGCGCGGCCCAGCTCAGTTTCCAACAATGGCGGCAGCTAGTTAGTTTTAATATTACTCTTATTATTCTTTCTGGGTCACAAAATAAACGATTAACATATTTTCAGGCGAGAATGTAGCTGTGTAAACCTCAAATATCTGCTCAGTTTATCAAAACACATAGTTTCAAAAGTGCTTTTTGGAGATGTCTGTTACCCACTAGCTCGATAGCTAGCCGGGTTCAAGGCTCACTAGAGCCGTGAGAACACCGGACTCCCGGCAGATCGTTTTCAAACCCACTGTCGTCTTTCGCTACTCAGGTTAAACGTACACAAGTCACTTAGATAACTTCAAAATGTTACTGTTTGGCTTTTTTTTTTAAAGTATTTTATTTGTTCCTGAGTAAATCGGTTTGGCTGAGATTAAAGTTTCTCAGCCAAAAAGTTTTTACACAGCTGAATAAACATTAAGCAGACAGCTGATTATCAGAAGTGTGAGATGCTCGAGAATATACTGCGGTGTCCTGTTATAGTTTAGATAGCAAGGAGTTTATTAAACTTCACCGAAACAATCTGCAAATTTCATTAAAATTTAATAAACTATCATCTTGTCTTTATTTTTAGTTAGCACACACCTTAAACACTTAAAGCTGTAAGCTAATGATAGTTATATAAGAGCAGATGCTGCTGGTGCAATAAGCTGCACGTTTTACGTCCAATGGATGATGATCTGATTAGTCGACTAATCGCAAAAATAATCTGTGACTAGTCGATTATCAAAATAATCGTTTGTGGCAGCCCTAGTTGACATCCTTTGACTGTTCTCCACTTGAAATGTTCTCCTTACTGTCAGTAAAGTGATTATTAATCCACCTCAGAATAACAAAATCCCCCAAGATTGATGTTTTTGAGTGGCTATGTCAAAGTTTAGAATTAATTCTTATTTAGATACTTTGGCATGACCATTATTGTAATAATTTTTATTATTCTTTCTTTCTTTTTTTTTGCTTGTCCCATTTGATTCTTTTGCCATCAGAATTATTGTCTAAAGTCAAAGAAAGATGCCCAACGGATTTACTTTAACAAATGGACCATCCCGGCCTTGCCGTATTGGTCTATTTGATTCACCTTTGTTTTTATTCTTTATTTTATTTTAACTTACTACACACGGGACAGATATGACTGGGGGAAAGAAAAGGGAGAAAGAAAGAGGTAGGGAAAGAAAAACAGCGGGGAAGAGGAACGGTGATAAAGGGCAAAAAACAAAAACCAACAGACAAAAAATACATATATCAATCTCCTGGATCACCTGTTGAAAAAGAAAAAGAGAAAACAAGCAAAAAAAAAAAGAGAGCAACATAATAAACAACATCATCATGATAATCTATGGGAATATAACAGTAAATACTAAATATTGAATATTATTATGCAGAATGTAGGATTGAAAGCGTACAGTGTGCTTTGAGGTAGGAGCCTAAAAGGGTGTAGTTTGTGTCTGTAAGGTATGGAGGAGATTAAGGCTCCAGACATCCAGAGACCCCCAGAGAACAACAGACCAAGGAAGACCAAAGGAGGGGCAACCGTGCCACTCTCCTCGAAAGAGCTGAGGAGGGCCCCAGATGAGGGGTCACTCAGCAGCCGTGGAGCAGAAGGACCGGGGGGGTTGCAGTAACGTGCCCATGGCAGCCAGCTGTGCCAGAGTGACATAAATATAATGCACCTAATGAAACCAACAGAACCACGCCGTCTACAACAAGGATAGATGAGATTCTGAGGCCATCAAAGTGGAAGCCTTCCACTACATAGGTACAACAGAATTTTTCTGTCCATAAAAGTAAGGAACAGAATCAGCAAGAAAGGTCAGCCCTGTCAGAGTCCACAACACACCAGGAATGAATCCAATTTTTTCTGCTGGCAATTTGGCCCAAGCTTGACATGTAATTAGTGGGGTTAGACTAATTGGTAATTCTACATTGACCATAGGTGTGAATTTGAGTGTGAATGTTTACAACACACTGCCATTCTGTCCAGGGTGTACCCCACCTCTTGTCCTGTTATAGTTGGGATAGGCTCCAAGAAAGGGGTGAGGACAGTCCCTTGTCGTGCTCCAGTGCTGCTGATCACTGAGCCTGGTTCTGCCGGAGGTTTCTTCCTGTTAAAAGGGAGTTTATCCTTCCCACTGTCGCCAAAGTTCTTGCTCATAGGGGGTCATATGATTGTTGGGTTTTTCTCTGTATCTATGAAGCGCCTTGAGGCGACTTTTGTTGTGATTTGGCGCTATATAAATAAAATTGAATTGAATTGAATTTGTCAGACTGCGGTCTCTTGGACTGCAGCCCACACCAGACATTCCCAGGACAACCTCACTATATGTTTAGGTTTGCCAGTCCTGTCCAGCATCCTGCAGTGCCAAATGATCCAACTCACCACCAGGTGGTGATAACTTGACAGTTGACCTCTCTTCACCCAAGTGTCCAATTATAGGATTACAAAATCAATCATCGATCTATGGCCTAGGGTGCCCTGATCCCACATGCCACTTATGGACATACATAACTTGAAACAAACAACCCTCTCATCCACTGGGAAAAAAAACAGCCTAGAGCAAGCAAGATGAAGGTTTGCAGGACGATATGGCTGATGGCTGTCTCCCAGACAATCGTGAATAAATTGTTAAATTTCCAGTAATGAAACTTCTTTCTTCAGACTTCAGTACAACAAAACAAACAAACAAACAAAAATTCTCTCCATACCTGAGAGTGTCCAGTCTCCAACTTGGATCCTTCAGTCCAGCCAACAGCAGCTTCAATCCTAAGCCTCCTGGATAATTGTAGCTCAGGTCCAGCTCTCTCAGATGGGAGGGGTTGGAGCTCAGAGCTGAGGCCAGAGAAATACAGCCTTTCTCTGTGATCAGACAGCCTGACAGACTGCAGAAACACAAAACAGTAATCCATCAGTGAAAACTTCCCGCAAAGCTTGTTTTTATTCATTTATGTTACTTTTTTCAATTAATTTAGTAGACAGTCAATGCCAGATGAATGTATGAATTGCATCATTTTAAAATCTGGTAAATTTCCTACTGTAAACCACCTGTATTTTTTCAAATGTTCTCCTCCGCTCTTTACCATCACTCCACATTGTAGTGATGGTAAATTTGATTCTTTTTACTGAATCGAGTTTTAATGAGTCACTGACTAAAGTGGATTGGGTTTTTTGAGTCATTTGATTCATGTATTTCTCTTTTCATGTATATCCTACTGCTAAGATGAGTGATTCTAAAAGAAAACAACTATTTTATAGAGCAAAAAAAATTTCTAAAGGGAACATTTATTTTGTTTTGTTTTTATTTTATTAGTATTTTCCTTAAATGTGTCAAATATATATTTTCTCATCTAAATGTCGCCTGAGCTGTGAGCCAGGGGGCGGTAATGCGCCTTAACATTGGTTGCCAACCAAGAAGAAGAAGAAGCTGTGAGCCAGAAGGGAGGGGGTGAGTGAGTGATTCGTTCACGCTATGATTCAGCACAGGAAGGGAGGGGGTGAGTGAGTCCTGAGTGATTCGCTCACGCTATGATTCAGCACAGGAGGGAGGGGGTGAGTGAGTCCTGAGTGATTCGCTCACGCTATGATTCAGCACAGGAGGGAGGGGGTGAGTGAGTCCTGAGTGATTCAGCACAGCAAGGGAGGGAGTGAGTAGCTCAAATGTGCTGTTAGCATGTTAGCAGAGCAATGCTACTGTGAACCGAGGAGCTATTGTCTTGATGTGAGCTTCTCCTCAGGGTTTCTTCTTCCAGTTGAGAGCAGAGATTTTTTTGTTAAGATACTGGATGTTGTGTTTTTCTCCACAATTTTAATTACAAGCTAGATACATTGCTGCTAACAGCAACAGGGATGAGTCAGTAAGTCAGTTGGGCTTGTGAATCATGATTCATGAGTCAGTAAATTGATTCTCGAGTTAATGAAAATGACTGCAGAGTCATTTTCATTAATGCCAAGTAGGCACCTAAAACATGCATTGTTTAATATTTTCTTTCTTCCAGTATGAAAAGAAAGTGAAAATAGAGTAAAAATTGTTCTAGATTTTTAAAATGAACAGCACATGAAAAATCATTAGATAGAATTTTTTCTCCAGTGTCATGTTCATGAGTCATTTTAACAAACTGAAAACAGAAAAAAAATGTGAATATGGAGCGGTTTTCCAGACAGAAATTGAGAGACAAATAATTCACAGATATTAGGCAACTCTGTGAAAGTTAGGCTTTTTATGCAATAAGATTAATATGACCATAAGTGGAAAGTCTGAATCCTGACCTGAGAGTTTCCAGTGTACAGTGTGGACTTCCCAGTCCAGCAGATAGAAGCTTCACTCCTGAATCATGGAGATCACTGTTACTTAGGTCCAGCTCTCTGACACTAGAAGACTGGGAGCCTAGAAATGAGGACAGAGCTTTACAGCTTCTCTCTGAAAGGTTGCAGATACTCATTCTGAAGAAAAAACAAAGATATTTGTGGTCAGATTAAATAACATGTAATGAAGAATGATTAGCAGTGATCTACTGCAATTTGTGACAACTGGTTGCCCAGCTGAAAACAAATAAGAGAGGAAAAAATGGCACAGGAACCTGTGTACCATTTTTTTCCTCTCTAATTACAATGACGGCAGTCATATCAGAGAAAAAAAAAGACAAACTGAGTCGTGAGTGTTGACAACAGACAAAAAGTGTATTAGTGTATGTATTAGAAAGAAGAATAAAAGAAGAAGACTGAAGAATAAAACTCTTGGCCATAGAGACAAGTTCAACCTGAGGCTAGTAAACCCAGGGGCCTGAAGAATTAGACCTATGTTCTTATTTTAGTAAAATGGATACAGAGGTGATTGGTGATGACACCTAAATTATGTTGAAGGGAATGCACTGGGTCAGGAAAGAAACAGAAAATAATGCTCCACCAACAGAACATCAATTATATATTTTTTCCAACCAGAGAGACAAACTAAAAGTTGTGGAGGAGTATTCATTTTTTTAGGGCTAAAGCCTGTCCATGATTGATTGATAATACTTTATTCATCCTGAGGGAAATTGTGTTATCCGGTCTTTAAGTCTGACGTCATTAGCCATTTCCGGGCCCAAACTCCCCTTCAGGTCCCAAAGTCAAGCGAACACACAGCATCCCTGGGAGTTAAAAACTGTCTAAATTATTTCATCTTCAATAAAATGATCACCGTGGCTGCTCTACCAGCTGTGACAATTAGGTTTAACATCCAGGCATCCGTGAAAACAGAATTTTAGCCGAGTTAGAAGTTAGCAGGGTTAAGTGCCATGCTATTGCACTTGTCACTAACCCAGTGGTTAGTGATAAGTGCAATGGCATGGCAGGAAGCTGAAAATGGACCACACTTCAGTCAGGAGAACGACTGAGATAATCCATCCACAATACGAGGTTAGTCATTAATATACTGCTGCATGGGCTGGGCTATGGTTACATTGCAGGGTTTTAAAACTGAGCTTTAAAACGTGCTGCCGATGAATAGTGCTAATACAAACCTATAGAGGCCAACAGTGATCACTGCCTTGTTTTAATAGGCTTGTTCAGATTAAATAGAACAAGATATAAAGCCTTAAAACATGTTAAAAACGCAAAAGCCTTGATAAATGCAGAGTAGTTTGGGCCCAGAAGCAGCGTTCATGTATGTCATCACTTAAAGACCGGATAGGCTGCCAGGCACTCCAGCGCCATCTTGAGCACCCCTTTCGGCCATACAGCCAACAACAGCCCCACAGTTCCTGCAGCCATCTTTATGGCGCTGTGTCTGTATACATGAGATATTTTTGTGTATGTGTGTATCCTGTGTCTGACTGGGAGGAGAAGCTAGTCAACACTCTTCCAGCTGGCGTAGTTGACCTTGAAGGGTAAGGGAAGAGAATCAAACACAGTCCTGTTTTCAAGGAGAATTTTTAATTCCAGTCAGCCTAGGTCATGAGGCACAGCTGGCACCGGTTGGGTAGCTGCATGAAATGAAGATGGTAGTTGTTTGGGTTAGTGCGAACAAACTGCATCCAATTTTACAGTTGGTCTAATGTCCATCACTGGTCACCAGGTCTCTCAATTTCCCATTAAAGAGCTGTGAGCTTCTCCAAGATCTTATCCGTGTTGTATTAAATGAGCACAGTCTGAATACTCACAGTCCACCAGCTCCGATCAGCAAGAACACTGTTATCATTGTTCCGAACCCAGGTTTCTCATCAAGAAGATGGTTTCAATTGCATTAAGGGAAAAGTTGATCAAAATCATAATTCATCTTTACGTTTTAGAGAACAAGACTTAGAGACTCTATGAAGGTTTAGAGCTAGACATGACTAGACAAAGACATGAGAAGCAAAGCAGGAAAGATAAGGGAGAGGAAGAAAGATGAGACTGACTCCATCGAGAGCCGAGAGAGGAATGCACTAGTGTTACTTTGATAAAAGTTGCATTCATATATCCTTCAGAAACACTGGCATTTTCAACTGTTGTAAAGCAAAATATACTTGGTTCTGAGTGCTAACAATCATTTACATTAATGTTTTTTACATTAACATTCTTAGACTTGTATCAGAGCCCACCATCCACTTCTTTGCCGCAGGTGGTCACCTACTTATCGGAGGGTTGGTAGTTCGATCTCTGTCTGCTCCAGTCAGCATGTGTATGTTAGATTGAAAGCATTTAAAGAAAAGGAGCTTAGAAACAGTGCATGTGCAAAACGGTGTGAATGGGTGAAAGAGGCAAGTTTTATAAAGTGCTTTCAGTGCTCAGATATAGTAGAAAAGCACTATATAAGAACCAGTCCATTCACAATTACACTGTTCATGTTTTTTAAATTATACATGGAAGCTTTTAGTAGAATCAATATTAGGTAGAATAGAAAAAAATAAAAGCACAAATATATTTACACAGCTTTGTGGGAGGCTTTGACCACTGGCAGCAGCCTCAGAAGAGCCTCCTCTGAAGCAGAGTATTTCTTCAGGTCAAACACATCCAGATCTTTTTCTGATGACAGTAAGATGAAGACCAGAGCTGACCACAGAGCAGGAGAAAGTTCATCTGTGGAGAGACTTCCTGAACTCAAGTACCGTCGGATCTCCTGCACTAGAGATCGATCATTCAGTTCATTCAGACAGTGGAACAGATTGATGCTTTTCTCTACAGACAGAGTCTCACTGAGCTTCTTCTTGATGTACTGGACTGTTTCCTGATTGGTCTGTGAGTTACTTCCTGTCTGTGTCATCAGGGCTCGTAAGAGAGTCTGATTGGTCTGCAGTGAAAGACCCAGGAGGAAACGGAGGAGCAAATCCAGGTGTCCATTTGGACTCTGTAAGGCCTTGTCCACAGCTTTCTGGTAGAAAAATGTCACTGCAGATTCCACTTCTCTTGACTCCTTTTTTGCAAAAAATTTAGACCATATAGCGGTCTTCTGTTGTTCTTCCAGCAGATTGAGTCCAGAGTTGATGAAGGTCAGATGGACATGAAGAGCAGCCAGAAACTCCTGAACACTCAGATGGATGAAGCAGAACACCTTGTCCTGGTACAGTCCTCTCTCCTCTTTAAAGATCTGTGTGAACACTCCTGAGTACACTGAGGCTGCTCTGATATCGATGCCACACTCTGTCAGGTCTGATTCATAGAAGATCAGGTTTCCTTTCTGCAGCTGATCAAAAGCCAGTTTTCCCAGAGACTCAATCATCTCCCTGCTCTCTGGACTCCAGTGTGGATCTGTCTCAGCTCCTCCATCACACTTGACCTTCTTCATTTTGGCCTGAACCACCAGGAAGTGGATGTACATCTCAGTCAGGGTCGTTGGCAGCTGTCCTTCCTCTCTGGTTTCCAGCACATCCTCCAGAACTGTAGCAGTGATCCAGCAGAAGACTGGGATGTGACACATGATGTGGAGGCTTCGTGATGTCTTGATGTGGGAGGTGATGGTGCTGGCTAGCTTTTTTCCTCTGAATCTCTTTTTAAAGTACTTCTTCATCTGTCGGTCAGTGAACCCTCTGACCTCTGTCACCATGCCAACACAGTCAGCAGGGATCTGATTGGCTGCTGCAGGTCGTGTGGTTATCCAGAGGCGAGCAGAGGGAAGCAGTTTCCCCCTGATGAGGTTTATCAGCAGTGCATACACTGAGGAGGACTTTCTAGGGTCAGTTAGGATTGTAGTTTTGTGGAAGTCCAGAGGAAGTCGACACTCATCCAGACCATCAAAGATGAACACAACCTGGAAGTCTTCAAACCTGGAGATTCCTGCTTCTTTGGTTTCAGTAAAGAAGCGATGAACAAGTCCCACCAAGCTGAACTTTTCCTCTTTCAGCACATTCAGCTCTCTGAAAGTGAATGGAAATATGAACTGGATGTCCTGGTTGGCTTTGTCTTCAGCCCAGTCCAGGGTGTATTTCTGTGTTAAGACTGTTTTCCCAATGCCAGCCACTCCCTTTGTCAGCACTGTTCTGATTGGTTCATCTCTTTTAGGTGGTGTTTTAAAGATGTTTTCTTGTCTGATTGTTGTTTCTGGCCTGTCTGGTTTCCTGGATGCTGTTTCAATCTGTCTGACCTCATGTTTATCATTGACCTCTGCAGTCCCTCCCTCTGTGATGTAGAGCTCTGCATTGATCTGATTCAGAAGGGTTGGGCTTCCTGCTTTAGCGTTCCCCTCAAACACACACTGGAACTTCTTCTTCAGTGCAGATTTAAGTTCGCGTTGACAAACTGAAACAAGACATTCTGGGAAAAAAAAGCAGATTATCAGTTCACGTTGTGTAAAGGAAGAGTTGAGTTGCTTTTCTCTAAGGTATGTCCATTTGACCACATGTTGGTCAATCTCTTGAGACATCAGTAAAATGTCCCATTTATCCAGCAACTTAAAGTTTAGATATATCCTCTTACTGCTCTTCAGACGGTCAGCCAGCTCCTCCTGCTTCATTCTCCTCAGGAAATTCAGTGTGATCTTTATAAATGCCTCTCTGGCGCTCCTCTGTTCATCATCCTTCTGCTGACTCTCTACGCATTCTGGGTAATCTGGACTCAAAACCTTCTGGATCTTCTTCAGCTCGTTCTTCACAAAAGTGATGATGTTGTCCTCCAGCAGCTGGAACAGAATACTTTATGAGTGAGCCAATCAGACTGAAATTATGGATCCAAACATCAGATCCATATTGGGCACACTGACAATCCACTGGTCTACAAAGAGCAGCATGGAGATGACTGTGAACAGAATAGATGTGAAAGTAGTTGTTGTACATGTACAGACCATAAATATGGAGTCCAGCTGTGTTTGATGCTGCTGGGCAGAGTGATCACTGAGAACCTCTGAGCTCTCCTGGTCCACACTGTGGAAGAACTATGAAGAATTAGTTCAAGCACAGAGTAAAAATTCAAAAAGTGACCTTTTAAGATAGTGATTAAGATGATTCCCTATAGTTGTAAAAATTTACTAGTCCTTCTGAATCCACTGAGACTCAACAGCTTAGTGAATTGTATTGAGTTCAAGTACGAAAAGTGTTGCGTATCACTGCTTCAGTAACATGTGAATAAGTAGAAGTTGGTAAAAAAAAACAGAAAAAATGTATTTAACATTCAGTAACTGGCCAGTCTCTCTTCCAGCACCTTAACATCAGCCTTCCAAACCAGGCTGATTAGTATGTTACAGCTGACAGGTAACTTGGGCGCCAGTCCATGAAAACTCTGTGAGTACCTCTCATCTGACAACCTCTGATTTTTTTCATATGTACAATAACTTATGAAATCAATTTTATACTAACTTTAAGTGTCACAATCTAAAGCATTAAAAAAACCAACACTTTTTCAATAACCAACATTAACATCAGTATTGTGGGATATCTAATACTTTCAGTAAACTACAACATAGAGGAATGGGAATTAATATTGCTACACTGGGTGTTTGATCTGTTTTCTCCTAAGTCACTAAAGAAAGATTCAAAATACATATCCTGAGTAAACGTCAAAGCAGATGTCACATACTCCTGGCTCATGGAGAGTTGACAGAAGAGCTACGTTTGTGTTCCATGTATGGCCAAACCAAAGCAAAAGATCCAGATCCAGCAATGGCTCTGCACTGCATTAAACATCAACAAGCACTGTGCAGAAAATGCTTGAAGTCATGTCTGTAATCCTGACATGTGTAAATTACATCAGGTCCAGAGGTTTACAACACCACCAGTTCAGGGCATTTTTGAAGGAAATTGAGGGATTTTATGGCACTTTACTGATGTGCATTAGCATAGGAAGGGGTGTGTTGAGGAGATTCTTTGAGTTAAAAGCTAAATTCTAGATATTCATTGAAGTTCTAAACTGGATGTTCTTGAATTGGATGATTCAAAATGGATAATGGCGTTCCTTGTGAACATTACACAGGAGCTAAACATTCTGAACTTAAAGCTGCTAGGTTTTGGACAGCTCATTATAGCGGCCTATGAGAGTGTGAAAGCCTTCTCCACAAAACTGAAACTATGCAAAACTCATCTGTCTGCTATTGAAATCCTGCAATGGGAGTTTGAAACGTGATTTGCTGACTTGGAGGCATGCGGTGACACTTCCCAGCTGCTTGCAGACCTCCTCTCAGCTGATGTGGAGTGTCCCCACTGAATGAACTGAATTGCAGTGCAGCAGTGAACTGAAAAATCAGTTCAGGGAAGCACAAGGAAAAGCAGACAAGATTGCTTGTTTCTAAGACATCTTCCTCTTTTAAGAGTTTTCAGGTGTTTAATGTCCCTTTTTGGAAGCAAATATCTGTGTCCCAAAATGTTGATTCGGTCATCTGGATGCAGTGTTTTAAATGGGAGAAACGTTTCATCACTCATCCTGGTGACTTCTTCAGTCTCAGCTGACTGCAGGTTTCCCCAATCCCCAATCTTATAAACATACAAACATTACATTTGCACAATGACTGTCCAGGATGTGTACATCTTCACCATTAAAAGAGTGTCCACTGGCCTGTAGGTGTAAATAGACTGTGGAGTGCTGAGGTTGAGGATCGAAGCCAGAAACTTGGTGTAGATTCCTCTTGGTACAGCCTGTGGTATGAGGTCCGGTCAATAGCATTGTCTTGTTCTAACTGCTTCAGACAATCTGTGACCCTCTTCCTGTAGCCACTTTCTGGGTCTCATGTTTGTCACTAAGCAGTGACAAAATTTTCTTATGATACTGTTTATGGTTTAGCAAAACCGTGCCCCTACCCTGGTCTGCTGGAAGGATGATAATGTTGTCATCAATGAGTGATGTGAGTGGCTTCCTGTCCTCCATTGTGATGTTAGATTCAGGGGGCTTTGCATTGCTGAGACAGGCTGAAACTTTGGTCCGTAGTTGCTCTGCTTCCACGTCTGCAATGTTGTCATTTCAAATTGCTGTTTCTGTGGCTGTGATCAGTTCCACTAATAATAATAATAATAATAATAATGGATTGGATTTATATTGCGCTTTTCAAGGCACCCAAAGCGCTTTACAATGCCAGTATTCATTCACTCTCACATTCACACACTGGTGGAGGCAGCACAGTTGAAGCCACAGCTGCCCTGTGTCAGGGTTCCTGGGTCGTTGACCCAGTGATTTCAGTTTGTTCATGTTCAGTTTAGTTCGCCACATTAATGTTCTCACTTCCTGTTTTTTCCCGTTTCAGCTTGTCTCCCGTGTCATTAGTCCGATTATGTTCAGCCCTGTACTCACCTGTTTCCAATCATTGTCATCATTCAACCTGTGTATTTAAGTTCCTCGGTTTCACCAGTTCTCTGTCGTGTCATTGATGTTGATGTTCATGTCGTCCCTCCGTCTGTATGTTCAGTTAGTCAGTCAGCCATTCTTCCAGTCTTTCAGCCAGCCAGCCAGCCAGCCAGCCACTCCATCGTTCCTGCTTTGTTCATTCACCCTCCAATAAATCCTCTTCATTTCTGCACCGTGAGTCCAGCGTTTGGGTCATCTCTTCCACGCCTCCACACACAACCGCTGACAGAATGACATGACCCGTGCCACGAAGACACGTTTTCGACCCAGTGGACTCAGATCTGTTCGAGCGGCAGGAGGCAGCGCTCTCCATTTGGGCAGAGAAGCTTAAGGAGAAACAGTGGCTCTTCGCGGAGCGAGAGCACATCTTCGAGGGTACTCGCCTGGCTCTGGGCGGGCCTCGGAGACACTGCGTTCTCCCACCTGCTGCCTCACCTGAACCGGAGCATTTGCCGCGGAGAGTGGACGTTTCACGCCGCGCTTCGGCCGCTCCCTCTCCCGCTGCTCCGCTCCTCGCTCACCCGCCAGCCGTTTTACTCACCGGACCTTCAACCTCGCCATGGCACAGCGGCTCCGCCTACCACCTCGGCTCAATGGAGGCTCCCGTGCCAGAGGCTCGGCTGTGTACCCCGCCTGCTGCCTCTTCCCGGAGAAAGCGGCGCACATGCCGCCATAAAACGGACTACTTTCAGCCACTCCCGATGGTGAGCTCCAGTGACTGTTTTCCACACCCTTCATCTGATTACTCCCTTAAAACGCATAGTACACTCACCTCTGATTCATGGGGAGTCTCCCTCCTAGACGAGGATGCGGACTGGGAAGAGTTT
This sequence comes from Rhamphochromis sp. 'chilingali', assembly GCF_963969265.1. Classification (NCBI taxonomy): domain Eukaryota; kingdom Metazoa; phylum Chordata; class Actinopteri; order Cichliformes; family Cichlidae; genus Rhamphochromis; species Rhamphochromis sp. 'chilingali'. Next base: position 69,148,694 of record NC_137929.1, on the reverse strand, counting down.
TTCTGCTCTGCTCTTCCAATGACTGTAAATAGTGGTGGCAGGAAAACCCGAACAATCTCCAATAAGCCTGCCAGTAACACACACACCGTCACTATTTCCACACCCATTATTCAGCCATTTCCCACCAGCACGGGGGCCCAGTCTACGCCCACACCAGTGCCAGCTCCCAGGAGGAGGGCAGCTGCGACCCGGTCTACCTCCACACCCGCTTCTGTTTCTCAGGTGGGGGTGACTGGTGTCCAGCCACCTTCCATGCCCGTCCCAGCGCCCAGGCTGAGGGCAGCCAGAACCCAGCCTGACCTCCCTAGAGGCTTGGAAGAGCTAACCGGTTCACCTGCTACTTCACCTTTTCATCCACCTCCTAATCCAGCTTTTCACGCCCTCGCACTATCCCTGGTTAGGCTAGCTGAGGTGTCCCCTGCTCAGGCACCAGCCTTACTAGCCCAAGCCGTAATTTTATCTCCGTCACTAGCTCAATCTGTAGCTCAGCCAGTAGCCTCGCCTACCTCTGTTCCTCCTTTAGCATCTCCACTCTAGCCAGTTCCCTCACCTGCTGTTCAGCTTTCACTCCAGTCAGTTCCCTCACCTGCTGTTCAGCTTTCACTCCAGTCAGTTCCCTCACCTGCTGTTCAGCTTTCAATTCAGTCAGTTCCCTCACCTGCTGTTCAGCTTTCACTCCAGTCAGTTCCCTCACCTGCTGTTCAGCTTTCAGTCCAATCAGTTCACTCACCTGCTGTTCAGCTTCCAGCCCCGTCAGTTCACTCACCTGTAGCTCAGTCTCCTCCTGTCCTCCAGTCTCCTGTAGCTCAGTCCCCTGTCCAGTCAGTCCAGTCTGCTCCTGTCCCCCAGTCGCCCGTCCTCCAGCCTGTCCAGTCTGTCGTTCACTCTTCTGTAGTCCAGTCTGCCGCCCAGTGCCCTGTAGTCCAGTCGCCTCCTGTTTCCCAGTCGCCTGTCCACCATCCCGTTCAGTTCCCGGACCTGCAGCCACAGCACCCAGAGCCAGCTGTGAGCTCTCCTGCTCCTCAGCCAGGGGTTTCCGCACCCGGTGGCCCGGCCACTCCTCAGCCAGGGGTTTCCACACCCGCTGGCCCGGCCGCTCCTCAGCCAGGGAGCGGCCTTCCGCGCCTACTGGCCCTGCCTGTCTCCAGCCAGAGGCTTCCGCGCTTACTGGCCCTGCCTGTCTCCAGCCAGAGGCTTCCGCGCCTACTGGCCCTGCCTGTCTCCAGCCAGAGGCTTCGCCTGGTCCGGCCTCGGCTTCGCCTGGTCCGGCCTTGGCCTCTGCTTCTGCTTCGCCTGGTCCAGCCTCAGCTTCGCCTGGTCCGGCCTTGGCCTCTGCTTCGCCTGGTCCAGCCTCAGCTTCGCCTGGTCCGGCCTCGGCTTCTGCTTCGCCTGGTCCAGCTTCAGCTTCGCCTGGTCCGGCCTCGGCTTCTGCTTCGCCTGGTCCAGCCTCGGCCTCGGCTTCGGCTTCTGCTTCGCCTGGTCCTACAGCTGCTCCTCAGTCTCCGCCGGCTCCCGTGCCGCCTCCCGTGCCGCCTCCTGCAGCTGCTCCTCGGCCGCCTTCTCCTCGTCGCCGGCGTGGTCAACCACCGGACCCGCTCAGTGGCCGCTGTTGCCTTCCGCACGGCCGGCCCCCGGACCGCCTTCGCCTGAGTGGCCGCCGTTGCCTTCCGCACGGTTGGCCTCCCGCACGGTTGGCCTCCCGAACTGTGTCCACGTCGCCGCCGTTGCCGTCCGCAAAGTCGGCCCCCTGAACTGTGTCCACGTCGCCGCCGTTGCTGTCCGCACGGTCGGCCCCCTGAACTATTTTGTCTCGGCCGCGGACCACTTCATTTCTGCACCATGAGTCCAGCGTTTGGGTCATCTCTTCCACGCCTCCACACACAACGGCTGACACCCTGGGGCAGACTGACAGAAGCAAGGCTGCCATATCGCGCCATCGGCCCCTCTGGCCCACACCAGTAGGCGGTAGGTAAAGTGTCTTGCCCAAGGACACAACAACCAGGACAGAGAGCCCATGGATCGAACGAGCGACCTTCCGGTTACAGATGCGCAAAACTGTGATACTGCTAGATGAAGAAAAAGGAATATCAGAAAGGGGAGGCACGTTAGGAGGAAGTGAGAGAGAAGGAAAGGCTGGAGGGTGGATGCGAAAGTGAGGACTTCAAATGTATTAACTATGACCAGTAAAAATATATAGATGGCTTAAATGATGGAGAGAATGAAGGGAAAAAAAGCAAGGCCATGAGGAAATCTTGAGGGAGGAATTTGAAGTTAAAAATCCAAGGGGTGATAATGTCAGTGCATATGATTTAGAAAATAAAGACAAATTCTGGAGTATGCTCAATGAAATGGAAAAGAGTATGTCCAGGGTAAATAGAGTTGTGATTGGAACAGATTTAATGGACATGTAGATGAAGACGAAACTGTCTTTTCAACATTTTAACAGATTGGAGTTACATTTTTATTTGGTGGATTTTCAGAGTGAAGTAAAATGGAGAGTGCCTTGTTGGACTGGATTTTGCTTCGTAATGCCTGGAAATGATGAAGAATCACTTCAGATAAAATCTGGATCACTGTTTTGCTTGAAGACCAATTTAAATGTTTATATTGACTATTGATTGACTGGAACAGCTCACATTTGGTTTCCTCAGAAAACAAACCTCAATGTGTTTTTATTTCCTGAAAGAAAACCATTATCATTGAAGTCATACACAGCAGTGTGCTGTTGTTTTCTGGCACAAACAGATTTAAAAATGTTGCCTGAGTTTACAGTATAATCAATCATGAGAAAAATGTTTTATTTTTTTTTAAGAAGGTTCAAAGAAAAAAATACTAAAATGATGCTTGGGCTGTTTTATGAATAAAAATAATTTCTGTGCAGGAAACTTAGTTTTTTCTTTCACTTGAATAGTTTGAATGTCATTGAGAGAATTACATGTTTGCACTGCAGTTTATATCCAACAACATCAAGCAGTTAATTTGCTGAGAGTTCCTAATACTTCACTTCTCTGCAGCAGAGAGTTGGTGTGTTTTAAATTGATTGGATTCAGGTCCAGGCTGGTTCCTGTGAATAATGATGGAGCAGTGATGTGAGTGCTGAGCTGTGACATGGAGAAGAGTCATGGACAGTTAGAGATGGTCATCTCACCTCTGAGCTTTGGTCTGGCTCTCATGTTCCCCACACAGAGTGCTTTTAGAGGGAGGGGCTCCCTCCTCTCTGTCCTCACACTGATCCATGCTGCTCAGCTCACACACACTTTCTACCTGCAGAGGAAACACAAATCATTCATGTGCACATCAACTGAAATCCTGCTTTCCATCATGTGTGCTGTCCAGATATCAGCTACGTCTTTCCTGCTTCATCTTAGTGTCAGCTGAATGCAGTCAGACAGCAGTGTGAGGCAGAGGAAGCTGCCATCAGCTGATATACTTCTACTATCAGCCCACTAGATGGAGCCATGAAGTTGTAGGTCAGCACACACACAAACACACAAAGTACATTTGCTGACAAACACCGATTAACTGTGACTGGAAGTTTCTGTTGATTAACATTAAGTCAATTCAACATGTGTGAACAGATTGTTTAAACATTTTGGCTGATCCAGGATTCAAAGAGGATCCACCGTCTTAACGTGTAAGAGAACTGAATGTGACTAAAGTAGAGAAACCTTTCTTTTTTAATCTCTGCACAGATTCAGCATCATGTGCTTTTAATGACCATGTCCTTATTAAATAGAGATACAGTTTAACAGGATGTTTTATTAAAATTTATTTTAAGAACCTCACATCATCTCTAACTATGGACTGAATGTTGGCTCATTGCTAATACCAACTTGGTACATTTTTAATTTAAAGCACATTTTGGAAGATTCAGTTTCATAGAAGCTTTTTCCTGTATTGTGCGTAATGTAGAAAGTAACAGATCAGACCACCCTGACTGAAACCCACAAAGACCCATTTCTACATACTTGCCTGTGTCAACACAAGAGGTGCTTTCATCAAAATGATGCACTTCCTGTGGTTACTGCCATATTTCTATTAGCGGTTGTTTAGTTAGTGGTTTAGCATTTGTCCCATATGTGAGTTCGGAGAAGTGGAAATGACAGGAAGTGTGGTTGCTAAGCTGCTGCTATGTGCAACTAATGTAACAGACTAGAATAAAATGGAGTATTAAACAGAGAAACCTCAGACTGTTCTTCTTGCTCAGTTCATCTTTCTGTTATTTAATAGCTAATAGATTTATGCAGCTAAACAAGTAACTCCTGATCCAACTGAGGAAACCTACACTCTGACATTCTTTTGGCAAAGTTACACACCAATTCAATATTAATTTTAGCAAACTCCAATTGACTTAACAACAATTACTGCCGATGTGAATTTTAACTTTACCAAATACTGAATATTTTATTTCCCCAGTTCTAATCTGTAAGATATTTACAATATTTGACTTCACAAATATTTTTGCTTTCACCCCTACCAGTCAAAGCAGATGGTTACCTCTCCCTGAGCCTGGTTCTGCGGGAGGTTTCTTCTAGGGCTGGGCTATATCGTACCGTTCACGGTAATACCGGTGAAATTTTACACAACGATAAGAAAATGAAATCTCGCAATAGAATATGGGTAAAACACGCATGCGCGGTGCCTTTGTTTGCATACGCACATGGCGGCGACGCAGAATGAGAAGAGCGAAAGCGGATCGTTGAATGAAACGGATGAGCCAGAATTGGTTTGTACAAATGCTGCAACTTCACTGGTGTGGAACTGGTTTAGCTTTCATCCGTCAGATACACAACAAAGCACTATTTTTGGTAGAGCATGCTAACGGGCCGTCGTTATTACCGTGTTGTTTGGAAAATACGGCGAACTTCCCACGAATTTCCCACAAATTTCCCACGTGTGGGACTAATAAAGGTTATCTTATCTTATCTTAAAATCAATCCTTTGATTTTTCTGAAAATCGACAGAGCCCCTTATAATCCCGTGTGCCTTATGTATGAACTCTGGTTGTGTTTACTGACCTCGAAATGACTTTATGTACACGGCGCTGAAAAATCTGTCAAATGTTTCTGAACAACTTTGCTAACCTACGAAGCTGCACCGCTTGATGGATTGTCGGAGCATTACGGCTATCATAGGCGGAGCCTCGCGGAGTGATACGTACTGTGCTTCAACATAATATTACCGTATTGTGTGTGTATAACCTCTTTTTAAGTTTTGTGGATATTATACATGGCTATGGTGAGGATATGTCGGCCAATTTCCACTGGAAATGCCTTTTGGTTAAATTGTCAGCGAGGAATTTGCATTCGCACTGTTACATTTTTATATAACTTTAATGCACTTAAAACAGCTGCTTAAGTGAAAATACATAGATTTTTTTTTAAACTAATAAAGTTGAGGAGTTGTAAAGTATTTTGTCTAGTGTCAATTATATCGTCAGTTATATCGTTATCGCAAATTTTCAAATGTATATCGTGATAAATATTTTTGGTCATATCGCCCTGCTCTAGTTTCTTTGCATGGGCACTCTTTAAACGACTACGATCTATATGGATGACCACCGCACTGCCTTCACCAACCAAGTTGCAGCTTCTGAAGACTATTGTTATACCGACAGCACTGTACGCAGCGGAGACTTGGAAATCAACTGTTAAGATCAACCACAATCTCGACGTCTTCCAACAGCGTTGCCTTTGACGGCTGCTCAAGAGCACATATCCGGATCACGTTGCCAATGAGGAAGTATATCGCTGTGCGGGATTAGAGCTGTTCCATGTCCAAGTCACCAAGCGTCGGTTAAGATTCGCCGGACCCAAGACTCGCCCATGTTGCAGTTCAGTGGAACCATAGCTGGACTGGCCATCGGGCATACCGGGCATTTGCACGGTGGGCCGCTGGCGATTTTTTGTTTTTATGGGCCGATGGATTTTTTTTTTTTTTTTTTTTTTTTTTTTTTTAGGAAGGGTGTATATATAATGAAAGGTGTTGGATTGGCCAATTGGTCATGATCGACTCTGGGCTGGACCAATTACAGCCGAGGAAGCCGGATGCACCCTCCCCCTTGTTTAGCAATCACGTGATTTTCGCGCATTGCATGCCGGGAACTAGTGGCAAAACAATCCAAGTACCGCATCAAATGCAAACATTTGTAGCACCGCAAAACGTTCATTCTCCGGTTCCAATACCTTCTTGTTTTTTCTTTGCCGCACAAAAAAGGAATGTACAAGACAAAAGGAGAACAATGCCGGTCCGTACAAAGACAGACTCGACGAAAAGACAAAGAAAAGATAAGAGGAAAAAATCAAAGGAGTGAAAGGGTCAGACCACACAGAGTGGACAAAAGACGTTAGCGTGCTGCCCAACTTTCACCACGCTCAGATTTATAATTATACGGTTCTTGGAGTGAGTGCATACACTCATGAAGTTTAGTAACTTCAGGTCACTGCAACAAGCCCAGGTACAGTTTACTGATGGATGGGTACAGGACCTTGAAATGCACCGTGTAGAACGAAAGACCATCATACGAACAAAGGTAAGTTTACCAGTCTCACAAATCGTTGTCATAAATACACATTTGTTAACCGTTTATTAATATAACCTTTGAGCTCAACGGTAATTAATTAGTAGTGGAAATAATTTCTGGTAGCATCACAGAAATGTAGCAATGACAATAATATTGTATGTTGTAATCGTACTGGGCAATTTGTGATACAAAACAACTGTTTTACCCTGTGAATAAAAGTATATGTTTTTGTCAATGTACCATGGTAATAACAGAAGCAAAGCGCAATATTGTGTCAGGACAATTCACTATTTATGCACAATAAATAAAGGAGCATAGCGCGACAATTTCTGTTCAGCGCCAGACTTCCTTGTAACCTATATCACTAATTATGTTAAGAAAAATGACGTATTAACTACTACAAAACTCTGACCTTTGTGGGAATGCTTGGAGCAGACTAACATGTGAGCTGGAGTGTTCTGACACATATATTTGGTATATTCAGACCATCCGTCGGCTCTTACTTTGGAAACATGGCTTAAAAAATTTCTCTTCAACGAGGTAATCCGATAAAAAAAAAAAAACGATCTCTCTACCCGTCAGCTTCCCGTGGCTGTCATGCGACCGGCTATTAAAGTTAATAATACAACAGCTTCTTGCCATTTTTTGGGTTTCTTTTTATCGCTGTGTAACTGAGTTCAATTGAAAGCCTGCGTGAGCTAGTACCTCTTGCCACAAGCTCCCAGAATCCTGTGCGGTTTTACCCCTGAATGACGTCACATTTTCAATCTTTATCCTGGTGGGCCGGTCTCTAGTCAAAATGCCCGGGCCGATTTTTTGTCCCAGTCCAGCCTTGAGTGGAACCCAAGGAATGGAAAGAGACGGCGAGGAAGACCCCAAAAAACATGGAGGAGTACGTTCCTTGAAGACTTACGCTCAGTCGAACTGTCATGGGATGAAGCAGCAACTGCTCCAATGGACCGAGTCCGATGGCATTCTCTTGTCTCCCGATGCACCGATCAGTGCGGGAGGATCTAATTCTAAGTCTAAGTAAGTGTTACATAAAAGAGTGCATAAAAATATCGTTGGGTATCACTCACATTCATCACAATTCATTTTGCCAATGAGGATTTACTTACTTTTTCTGTGTTCCAGTCTCAGTAACTTTGACACAGTAATATCTGCTTCAATATTAAACTTCTGATGAAATCTCTCAAGTGTTAGCTTTATTTTGATACCAAGATTGTAAGGACAGAGTTTGTAATTGCAGAGAAATAATCAATTAAATTTGGGCATTACATTTTCGAGCAGGAAGCTCAGAAAACCCCCTTGGGGCTTAAGAGGTTAAGAAGAATTAATCTCTGTTTATAGAATCACCTCCAAACAGCCAAGCTATCCCTCAATAGTTCCATCATGTTTACTGTCTAACGACAGCGCTAGCATCTTGTGTAGTTAGTGTGTAGTGTTGTGGATAGTTTTGTGTTGTGTGTCAGAACAATGAGATGACTGCTGTCTCCAGGTAAAAAAAAACAGGAGTGATACACGTGCTGCTGTCAGACCTGCAGGTTGTGATGGTCTCCTTCACAGTGGACAGAAACTATTTTTTTGGACTGGCACAAATAATTTGTGTGGCATCTTATTGAATGCAGAACAGCTGATTGTTATGTAAATAGTTTGAAGTGGTTATTTAAAAAGGGGTAAAAGGTAAATGGCTGCAAACAACAAAGTTGTTTGCAAAACTTTTGCACAGGATTTTATAATTGACAATTTATATTTGCATTTAAAGTTATGAAATATGATTCATTAAATATGTTGTTACAGTAAAAAATATAACTTTTTTTTGTCTGATTTTAGATCAATTGTGGTAATACAGTATGTCAAAATGAAAACATAACTGTAAATTCAGACATGAGGTTATGCAAAAAAGAATGATATCAAAAAAGGCAAAGTACATAGATTGTAAAGGTGAAATGTAGAGTTAAAATCAGTAGTTAAAAATGGCCAATTATGCCCTGGACCCCAGAGGGTTAAACATTTATTTTTAAGTAATGCAATAGTTACTTTTCAAGTAATTAATTACTTTTAAAATCTTGTAACTCAGTTACTAACTCAGTTACTTTTTTTTTGAAGAAGTAACTAACAACGCTGGTCATGATATCTGGTATCAAGTATCCCAGCAAGGTAAAGTCTGAGTCTGTGCTGTAAATTGTCACCCAAAAAGCTGACACATTTATCTGCATAATGCCCTACACGCTGAGCCACAAAAACCACCGTGCACTGAAAGCTAAAAATGACCTTCATTGTTATTTCTTTACAAATTATCACTGAATACTTTCAGACTGAGTCTTGAAACTCTACATTTTTCAGGGCTTTTTGTGGTTCAAATATTTTTAAGCATATTCCAAAATGCATTTTGAGTATGTTGCAGGCAAATGTTTTCAGCCCTTTATAACTCTGCAAACCTCAGTTCAGTCAGGTACATTTTACAGTTTTACTTTCCAAAGCAACTGTTCTGAAGCTGTTTTAGTGTCTAAGGATAATTCAGAATGGATAGCCACAGATTTTCATTGAATGGATCTGTTTTAGTGTGGAGCTAACCTGAGGCAAGGCTCAGTTGCATTTGCCAGATTTTTCCAAAGAAAGTTAGAAAAAAAAAAGATAAAAGAAAAAGCACACAGCACAACCTCTTAACCACATGAGGACAGTCCACCAACTCATCAAGAAACTTAAGTAGCATTGTTCATGACAGACCACGAAAATCAGTCTGTCACTCAATGCACTTCCATACACCTGAGCAAGCAGCAAACTGGGGAGAGCTTTTTCCAAATACCATCACCGCTATTTTAAATACTCAAAGTATCATGTACCCCAATTCAAGTTTGCTACCGAAATGCACACAAAGTATTGTGCATGCATGTAAATATTTATTTTTTGTCTTTCCACTTAACATTGCTCACCTGGTTCTTCTGGCTCTTGTAGAATCCTTTCTCCGCAATCCTCGCTCTCTCTTTTAACTGGTAGTTACATAAACATGTTGTTTCTAGCTAAAAAAAATATGGTATGCTTTCACTTCAACAAATGAAGTAATTATAACATAAGTTATTGTACAAGGACGCTGGAGAAAATCCATATTCCATGACAGTATAACGCACTTGGTCATGTGAAACCATCATCAATGAATCATTTTACAGTTACCACATCATGTTGACTTATTTCTCTGTCTCTCTCCTCCTCTTTCAAACTTTGTGCTTTACCCATAATAAAAATGTAAGAATTTTATGGATGAGAAATAACATCCACAACTTTTTGGACTCTTTCAAATGCTTCACTGATTTGCGTAATTCATTTACTTCTCCCTTGTCTCCCTGTCCTTGGTGTTATTGAAGCCTCATTTATTCATGACAAACCTGCTGTTGGACCGTTCACTGCCTTTGTGCATGCGCAGTAATATCCTGACATAAAGAAAACTGCAAATAGAAACCTGTTTTCTTTCTAATCTCTGCCATTTCCAGGAGACCATTCGTCACACCATAACATTTAAAGATGATGAAAATAATAATTCTTACTGAAACTATTACTGTAGATGAACTCACCAATAACTAAACTTCCAGAAACTGACAATAGGATACTGAACTCCAGGCTTCAACATGGAAAAATTGTAATACCACAACTAGTTTGACTTATTATGTTCTACAGACACAAACACTAAAACGAGGAAGAGCGTTAAGCGCTCGGCCTCGTTGGTCCTGCTGTGAGTCCTTTAGCCGTGAACTATGGAGCGGCAAATTTGTGCTGGATATAAGCTGCACACAGCTGATGTTAGCCGTGAAAACATTACAGACTGCTAACATTACCTTCAGATGGAGCTTCACACTGAGACGATTACATGCAACACAAAGTTCACGAAACTTTGAGAAAGAAGGAAGCGCGAAGAGAGGGGTCCACAAACCACGGCCCTGTTACAAACACACTGCGGTCTCTACAGCTACACTTCAGAGAAAAAGACCGACGCTGCATTCAGGTGCACCTCGGAAATCCCCAAATCTCTCCTCAAACAGCTGGAAGGCTGCCCGATGGTTTATTTCTTCTAATTGCCCCGTTTAGTTGAAATACAAACATCTGCAATCACTCTGTTCTTCTTCTTCCAGCAGCGTTTTAACAATAAAACGCTGCGTGTCTTTGAGTATAAATATATATTTTTATGACAGCCCAGTGAGTACCGTGTTAAAGTGAGGAAGAAGCAACTTAATGCAGCAATCAAAAATTTCTGATGAAAAAAACAAAACAAAAAGTAGAGACCAAAGCGAGTCACAGCTGCCACTGACCCATTATAGATTATCTGCCTAATCATATGACCCTTGTAAGGGACAACTGCCATTACGGCTTAGATCTGGGACTCTCCATCAATTGGTCTTAGAACAGAAGAAGCTTCTTGGATGGGAGGTGAGTTTAATTATGCTTAAAAGTCTTTCATATGTTCGACATCTAGCTAAAAAGGTAAAAAAAATCTTTATTCATTCAGTAACATTGCATGGTCTGGTATCTAGCAAATAAATCACATTTTAAACACAGTTTGAACAGTCTGCACTGTCAGACAGTTATGAAGCAGAGGCTATAATAGACATCCTTACAGTGGGAAAGAGCTGCCGGTGACTTGGAGCAGAGAAACACGGTGTTTTAATGCAGTTCTCTTTCACATAAGCAGGACCAGGCTTACAAAAACCTTTTGTCCAGTTAACAAATCTGTTATATGCACATGCTCACGTGCATAAATGAGCAGCTTTACCCCAAGAGGCGCACTGAGACCAATACCTACTGCACATATCATCACGCTGGACACTGAGTGGTGATATTTATGTTGCTCCGGCACAGCTATAACCTACCTTACATTAGTTTCAGGGTGAGCTTCCTTTTCATCAACTCTTCTTCCGAGTACATCAAAATTATCTTCTCATTTGATTTCAGGGCCTATTTCTAACAGTTAAATTGTTTTAATTGCTCCCTCACTCTCTCTCTCTCCTTTGTTCCCTGGGTTTCGAGCATGCATGAGCAAAGATGCAGCTTTTATTCTTCTGATATGTTTTTTGGTTTGTTTTATTGAAGTCTATTTTTAATTAAAATCATGATAGACTTGTGATGTTCCTGTGGCTTTTGGGTTCGACCACTGATCTGATTATAAAACTTTTGTTTTAAAGTCCTAAGACCTGAACTCTTCCACAGCATGCATTTTTAATTTCTCTTTGATATTTTGGCATATTGGGGCCTGATGAATGTAAAAACAAAGAACTGCCAGTTTTTGGGGGTTTTTTTTACCTTTTTTTGTTTTTAAGAAAAATAAGAGCCACATATGACAATATTCGTTTAAAAGTTTGATAGAACAGTAGCAGTATAATGTCCTTGTAAGTGGATATCAGGCCCTTGTAAACCAAAATTGTCACGTTTAGTTAACGGACTCAGGCGCAGACCAGAAATCCTTGAAGAGAAGACAGTTTATTGATACAGACAACACCAGTTGATACAATGTGCTGGAGGGGAGGGGGGTCCAGGGCTCCGGGGTCCATGAGGGAAAGGAAGGGGATCAGACGTGCTCCAAAGAATCACTCGGCTCTCTCCACAACTGGGTTACACAAATCCCAACACTCCTCCATGAGATGACAGGCAGGTAGGGAAAGATCTGTACACAGAAACCTTAGTTATAGATGAACAGACGGAAACAACTCACAGATTCTGATTCTCAAACTACTGAGCGACTGACGCTGATAGCTCAACGATCCAGCGACGAATAGCACAGTGCTGCCATCTTAAGTAGGGCTCGCGATTACGCAGAGAGAGAGAGAGAAACACATGTTGCCTAATATGGGATCAGCTGGTGAGGCACAGGGACCATGACAAAAATTAAGTATTTTGGTCTAAATAACCCAAAATGTGATGTCCATGTAATGGTGGATTAACAGGTGTTATTCTAAGGAGGGAAACTGTTGAATATTGCAGAATCGACAGCGATCACTTCAAGGAAAATGACGACGGAGGCAAAAATTTCCTTAATATTTTGGGAACTTTATTCCACATCGACACACGGCAAAACTTTTCCTCATGGGTGCTATTTTGTTGTGGTAAACTTTTTTTTCTTAGGGGCGTGATGACGCAGCATACGTGCCCTTACAATGAAACAGTGCCTCCTTGCGGTGACAACTAAAATACTGTCTCTCTGTTAAACAATAGTAACCATAATGCAGTTAAACACACTGTACAACATGAGTACACACAATGAATATCTTAACACCCCCTCTTGTACTCAGGTTGCTGGAATCTAAAGAAAAGTTGTACAATAAACAATAAACAGTTGTACAATCTCTACCACACTTCCTTTTCCTTTTTTTCTCTCCCCCTTTTTCTTCTTCTTTCTTTTAAGCACCAAACATAATGTCACCAAACTTTGCAAGATTTAGCTTAGAAACAGGTTTGGTCATAACATCTGCAACCATTTCTTCAGTGGTGCAATATAACAGACACATTTTCCCTTCATTTCCAACGGACCTTACAAAATGATATTTAATGTCCACATGTTTGTACCTCTGTCGGCTCACAGGGTTTTTAGCCAGGGCAATTGTTCCCTGGTTGTCCTCGTACACTATTGTTTGAGTGTATCTGTAGTCATCTATACCTTTCAAAAGCTGTTCTAAATATATACATTCTTGCATTGTGGAAGCCAGAGCCATATACTCTGCTTCACAGGTAGAGAGTGCCACAGTGGGCTGTTTCTTGCTCTTCCATGGAACTAGAGAACTGTTCTTACATAGATGTACACAGTAACCAGTAGTGCTGCGTCTGTCGGCGGTGTCACCTGCCCAGTCAGCATCACTGTAGGCTACTAGGCCCAAATTTTCATCTGTGTTTCTCCTTAAACACAACTTCTTATCTTTGGACCCTTTGAGATTTCTCAACACAGGCTTCACAGTTCCCCACTGTTCCTCTGTAGGCTCATGGAAATGCTGTGATAACTTGCTTACCACAAAACTCAGGTCAGGACGGGTACCTGATGCGAGGTATATAAGACTGCCTACAGCCTCTCTATACAGGGAGTGCAGAATTATTAGCCAAATGAGTATTTTGTCCACATCATCCTCTCCATGCATGTTGTCTTACTCCAAGCTGTATAGGCTCGAAAGCCTACTACCAATTAAGCATATTAGGTGATGTGCATCTCTGTAATGAGAAGGGGTGTGGTCTAATGGCAAAATGGGTCAAAAGAAGGACTTGACAGGCTCAGAAAAGTCAAAAATAGTGAGATATCTTGCAGAGGGATGCAGCAGTCTCAAAATTGCAAAGCTTCTAAAGCGTGATCATCGAACAATCAAGCGTTTCATTCAAAATAGTCAACAGGGTCGCAAGAAGCGTGTGGAAAAACCAAGGTGCAAAATAACTGCCCATGACCTGAGAAAAGTCAAGCGTGCAGCTGCCAAGATGCCACTTGCCACCAGTTTGGCCATATTTCAGAGCTGCAACATCACTGGAGTGCCCAAAAGCACAAGGTGTGCAATACTCAGAGACATGGCCAAGGTAAGAAAGGCTGAAAGACGACCACCACTGAACAAGACACACAAGCTGAAACATCAAGACTGGGCCAAGAAATATCTCAAGACTGGTTTTTCTAAGGTTTTATGGACTGATGAAATGAGAGTGAGTCTTGATGGGCCAGATGGATGGGCCCGTGGCTGGATTGGTAAAGGGCAGAGAGCTCCAGTCCGACTCAGACGCCAGCAAGGTGGAGGTGGAGTACTGGTTTGGGCTGGTATCATCAAAGATGAGCTTGTGGGGCCTTTTCGGGTTGAGGATGGAGTCAAGCTCAACTCCCAGTCCTACTGCCAGTTTCTGGAAGACACCTTCTTCAAGCAGTGGTACAGGAAGAAGTCTGCATCCTTCAAGAAAAACATGATTTTCATGCAGGACAATGCTCCATCACACGCGTCCAAGTACTCCACAGCGTGGCTGGCAAGAAAGGGTATAAAAGAAGAAGAACTAATGACATGGCCACCTTGTTCACCTGATCTGAACCCCATTGAGAACCTGTGGTCCATCATCAAATGTGAGATTTACAAGGAGGGAAAACAGTACACCTCTCTGAACAGTGTCTGGGAGGCTGTGGTTGCTGCCGCACGCAACGAAGCATGAGAAATTACTGAAAGGAACCTAAACTGGGAAAAACTAAAGAGAAAACTTGAAACCATCATGAAACGGGGTGAAAGGCAGCGAGACGCAGACTAACAAACAGGACACCATGGAACACAGACGAGCCGACAACGAGCACGGACCGACACCCACTATATATACACACACAAGGTAATCAGATAATCACACACAGGAGGGAAGAACAGCTGATTCTAATACACAAAGACGACTGGAGGATACAAGCTGAACACAATGACGACAGACACAGACCTTCAAAATAAAGCAGGAAATCTAGAACACAAACAGGGCACAAGGGGAGGACACAGAATACCAAAATCAGAATAACTAGGACAGAAGACAATAATCATATTGAACACAAAACGCTGGGTCAATGACCCAGCACCATGACATTTTGTCCCTCACAATAAGTTCTGGAACCTCCTCATTGTCATTGTCACCTTTCTCTGAATGTCTCTTAGCCATAGACTGTCTTACTCTGCTACAGTCATCATTTAGTTCTCCCTCATCTGTCTGTGTTTGTCTTTCTACACTTACTTTGCTCACAAACTTAAAAAGTCAATGTTTCTGAACTTTCTCAGTTTCGGGGTGGTAAACTAAGTAGGCAGGACTGTTCTTATCATAACCTACAAAGAAACCTTGGTCACATTTTGAATCAAGTTTCCCCTTGTCCTGTTTGTATGCATAGCGCACAGACCCAAATTTCTGCATCTTTGACAAGTCTGGCTTTTTACCTGTCAGCATTTGGTGGGGTGTTTTCTCCATTCGCTTATTAAAGCATCTTTTCCGTGTTACAGCAGCAGTTTGAATGGCATAGTTCCATAGGCATTTCGGTAGCTGACTCTCAATTAGCATACATTTGCCCATCTCGAAAAGAGTACACCACCCCCTCTCGGCTGTACCGTTCTGATGGGGTGAGTACGGGGCTGATGTCTCATGCTTAATGCCATTTTTTCTTAACAGGCTTTCGAAATCTCTGCATGTGAGCTCTGTGCCGTTGTCTGATCTGATGCATTTTACATTACCATATGGTGCAACATCCGCTAGAAATTTCTCTGTTGCCTGCACTGTATCAGTTTTTGTCTTCAGGAAATATAGAAACACTGAGTTTGAATAATCATCAGTGAATGACTGTACGTATTTGTACCCATCAATAGATTCAGTGGCTATCGGACCTGCTAAATCTTTGTGTACCATTTGTAAAGGAGCCTTTGCTCTTGTATCAGGATCTCTGTTTCGGGTTTGTGCAAACTTTCCCTGGATACACACTTCACATTCCTGGTCAGGTCTATCAGTTCTCCCCTTAATCTGCATACCATTAACCACACCCTGCAATCTTACTACATCTTCGTAGTTGCAATGACCTAATATCTCATGCCATGCCTGTATGTCATGGCAGGTGTTACACTTATCATTACCCTCAACTTCAGTCTGCAAATAATACAACTTGCCATACACATGAATGTTAAAGTTAGTACCATCTTTGTGGGTCAACATGTCCTGCCCTTGTTTAAAGGTGACTGTTGCTCCTAATGCAGTGGCTAACTTTACAGAGAATATGTTCTGGGGGTATGATGGAATAAACAGTACATCTTTCAGTACATCTTTGCTTTGTGCCGCTGGCCTGTATTGTCAATCAGGAACACCTCTGCGTCCCCCCTCTGTTGGGCGATGCCTCTGCACTGGGTACCGTCTGCCAGTTCCACGCTGTGTGACTCCGGTCTGAACGCGTGGTCGAAGCTCTTGAACTTGGCGATGTTGTTAATGATGTGTGAGGTAGCCCCAGTGTCCACCAACAGGCCTTTTTCCTCAATGCTGTATGCTGACTGCTGGACTTTGATGTCTGCGCCCTTAATCCGGCATTTCTGCTTTGGATCCGTTGGCGCTCTCATCTGCGACCTTCCGCGCGCCATCCTGTTTGTCTTTATGTCTACATGTGGTATCACTGTGTGTGTTGCTTTTGCAATGACTGCACCACGTCCTCCGTCTGCACACTTTTGCTCGGTGGCCTTTTAGTCCACACTTGAAACACACAATGTCCACATCGCTCTTGTATCTGCATCGTGCGCTGAATCTCGTGTGCTCACGCCCGGTTCTTACTCCTGTTCTGATTACGTTGTCGCTACACTCCGATGCGCTTGACTTTTCAGTGTCTTCGAAACTCCGTAGCTTTGTTTTGAACTCAGCAAATGTCATATCGTCTTTATTGTGGGTAACATGTATTGCAAATGGCTTAAAACTTTCAGGTAGTCCTTTTAAAACCACAGCAATCAGTAATCCATCACCTAAAGTCCCACCCGCATTGCGCAGCGCTGTAATGGCGGCCTCTGCTCTGATGACATAGTCTGTGACAGTCTCTTCCCTCTTTTTCTGAAGCGATGTCAGCGTGGTGTACAGGTTGATGATTCGGGGCTTCCCCTTTCCAGCGTAGTAGTCCCTAAATATTTCTAATGCTCTTCTCCCCTTATCAGGGGCATCTCTCATAATCAGTGAAAGGTTTTTATCGTCCAAAAATTGGATTAACTCGGCGTAGGCGTTAGCTTTCTTCTTACCGTCTGCCGCTACTTCAGCCTCACTGTTCGGTTCTTTCAGAACAGTGTCTTTTAATCCCAACAAGTGCAAATATTCTAGCACCTTAGTTTCCCAAAGTTCATATTTGGTCTCATCTCCGTCAAACATGAGTCGAGGCAGCCTGCTTGCTCCTTGCTTGATCCATGTTGCTATTTAGCCGTTAGCCCGCGATCCGTTGCGGCTCCAAATCTTTACAAGAAAAAAAAAAACTCCTCTTCGAGTCGGCCCTGGGCCTATAACCTGTTGAGTATTGCAGCATCGACAGCGATCACTCGAAGGAAAATGACGACGGAGGCAAAAATGTCCTTAATATTTTTGGAACTTTATCTCACATCGACACACGGCAAAACTTTTCCTCATGGGTGCCATTTTGTTGTGGTAAACTTTTTTTCCTTAGGGGCGTGATGACCTAGCTTACGTGCCCTTAGAATGAAACAGTGCCTCCTTGTGGTGACAACTAAAATACTGTCTCTCTGTTAAACAATAGTAAACCATGATGCAGTTAAACACACTGTACAACATGAGTACACACAATGAATATCTTAACAGAAACCCTCCAAACAACAGACAGAGCAGTGGAGCAGCCAAGGGAATAGAAGGATATAAAAACTGTATCACTAAAATATAATTTATAGAATTTATAGAACACAATAAAAATCAATAAAACAGTTCAAAATGAGAGTAGTGGGAGTTATTTACTGACTGAAACAAGCTGAATGTTTCTGTGCACGATGAAGAAGAAGATCAGCAGTAGCAGCTCAGCTGATCAATGAATTTGTCACGGCGGGGTGCGCCGATGTGTGAGGAAGCAGGACCCAAAAGCAGATGATGGACGAGGAGTTGTAAGTTGTAACAGAAAAGTGATCCTTTATTAATGACGGCACAGGAAACCAAAGCAAACTGACAAAAACACTAAGAAACAAAAACACTAAGAGGGACTGAGACCAAAAAACTATAACTATGGTGGAAAATAACAGGCAAAGACTATGACTACCGTAGAATAACAGACGAAAACCATGACTGTGACTGAGGTCAAATAAACAGACGAACCGACAATGACAAGCAGAAAACAGAAGGCTTAAATACCCACATGAGGTGATCAGTGGAAGTGGAGACACATGGGGGAACAGCTGACAGACATAACCCTAATGACAGGACCAAGAAAGGAAAGCTAACTATAATGAACAAGGAACACAAGACACTGTCAAAATAAAACAGGAACACTAAAACTAAGCATGGCAACACAAACTTAACAGACCTAAATACATAATGATAAATACCAAAACCCCAAAACATAGAAAACCAAGGAACAATAAACAATAACAACCCAAACTAAAGACAGATAAGAACTGACACAAAACCTAATAACATATCAAAAATGAAACAAATACAAAAGAGAGGCTCAGAGCGCTGGGTCAGAGACCCAGCCTGTGACAGAATTGACATCTATCAGTTATTTCATGAGATGAAGTCATCAGCAGACATTTGTTCTAACTGTGTGATAAATGTCAGAACATTAGGGCTCCGCTTTAGTCACTACTTGACAAGATGATCATTGGCTCATTGTTGAATACAGTGGCCCAGGTGGAGTCTGACCTCTGACCCTTTGCTGCAGGTCTTCTGTGTTATCTCTCTCCACTTTCATGTCTGATCTTCTGCTGTATCGTCCAAAATAAACATCTGATTTCATCATTTCCAACACTTCAGCAGATCTTTAGTTTGGGCAGTACAGTACAGAATAACACATATTGTACTATACTGCCCACTTCCTGATCTTATTGGATCTGTGTGTGAGGTCGGTGAAGGAAACACATGTTTACTGAGTAAATCGCTGCCATTAGGAACTAGTTTTTATATCACAGCCTAGAAATCACACAGGACCATTTCTGCAAGTGAAAACTTGTAATTGGAGGAAAATAATAGTATAGTTTGTGCGACTGTTGTTTGTAAATGAAGAATTGTGCTGCTGACCTTTGACCTTTTCTTTAGGTGCACAGAGCCCAGAGGAGTCCAGAACTGAGGCAGTGCTACAGATGCTATGTCTTCAAATAAAGTGGTGTATTATCCATGTTTTCTATGGATCACATCCAACATCCTGATCTAACAAGCCCCCTGTTGCGACTTTCATCCGTAAATAAAGCCGCGGCCGGCTGAGTTGGTTGTGTCCCTGTGACGCGCCTCCAATAATCCATAATGAGTCATACTTGTACTTTGCGCATTTATTTTAAGAACAAAACAAAAACAAACATTTGCGCTTTCAATCAATTTACAAATAGCGCATGGATTAACTGGTGTGCCAAAAAATGACGGTCAACAGAAACGTTTGCCCACAAACCACTCACCCAACACCCCTGCTGCGAACACCAACATCAGGTAAATAGACTGTGACCACACCCACATACCATCACCTGAGATGCAGGTAAAGCTATACACCTGTGCCACCAAAACAAAAAGGAAAAACATAAACATGGACTTTGGCTCTTACATCCCCTTTTTGTGGATTTTAGAGCCTCTTACTTTTGCTGCGTCTCATTTCAAGCACAAGAGCAAGAAGTGGATGAAGAAACGGGGCGAGTGGGGTCAGTGTGGTGCATGTCAGCTGTGCTCACACATGCTTTCACAAAGAACATGTGTGTTCATTGGCAGCATTAAGGTGCACTTTAGTCTTCATAATAATAAAGTATTCTGACTTTATTCTTCTGAATCCTCACAGTCATGTTGCAGCTCTGCTTTGCTTTAAGAAAATGTTCTACCAGGATGTTACTTTCCTAAACGTGTTCTCCAAATGTTCCCAAAGACTTTGTTCTAAGTAGTTCTACATGATGAAACATTCACACTGAGTTTAAGAAGGACACACAAACACCATCTGTCCTTTCATCATGTGTACAAACGTGTTCAGATGTCAAATGTAGCGTGAATGGATGCAAATGTGGATCGTTCCAATAAAATGAGACAGTTTTGTAAGTGGATCACAGTTTGAAGTTCATTTAAACCTATAAGAACATGTTATTCCAAACAAACTATCCAACAGGAAGCAGAATCAGGGGAACAGGAAACAGTGGAGGTGAGCTTCCCTCCCTCCAGGACATCTACAGGAAGCGGTGCCTGAGGAAAGAGGGGAGGATCATCAAAGACTCCTGTCACCCCAGCCATAAACTGTTCAGACTACTTCCATCAGGCAACAGGTACTGCAATATCCGGTCCCGAACCAGCAGACTGAGAGACAGCTTTCTCCATCAGGCCATCAGAATGCTGAACACTTCATAAGACACCTCACCTCCTCTACTGGAACTTCAACATTATGCACTCCATACTGTACATTAATGCTACTTGTTTGCAAATTTCCAACTATTTTATTTTATATATATGTATATAAACACACACACACACACACACACACACACACACACACACACACACACACACACACACACACACACACACACACACACACACACACGCGCGTAGATATACATACACTCCTATATTTGTACATGTATTTATTCTTATAATTCTCAGATTTAACCATTCTTATATTTTTCTAGTTCTTATGTTATTGTATTGTATTTTTTCCTCTCTTGCTTGTGAAGCTCGCACACAAGAATTTCACTTGCATGTGCTGTACCAGTGTATCTGCACATGTGCTGTGACAATAAAAGTGATTTGATTTGATTTAAAAAACACACAGAGATGCAAGGAGTGCAAAAATTGCTCTTTATTTACAATGCCTAGAGTACACAGGTTGTATACAGTGACAAACAAACAGAGGGAAATCAGGAAAGGGAGCAAGGGAAGGAACCAACAAACCAACAAATAATTTTGCAATAAAATATTTATTTTTCAACTTCTCCAAGTGAAATCCAACAAGTGTATTTAACAGTGAAAGCAGAGTGGAAGCTGCTCATATATAGTTCAACCCAGGCTAAAAGTATGTTGAGTAGACCAGCATCATCAAAGTGTCAGCTCTCTGAACATGTTGCAAGATCGCCATCTGCAGGACAAAACTAGTTTTTCTCGCCCTCCTCGTCAATGTCACGATGACGTCATCGTACAGCAAAACATGCAGATCAGGTGACACGACTGTCTGAGACACTGAGTTAAACTGTGGCAGGTAAACATGTGGAGGCAACATGACGCTGGAACATCGTTATTGCATTATACAGTTTCCTCTCTAACTGGATAATGCTGTGAAGAAGAACAGCTGTGGAACCAGGGTCCTGAGTGTCGTCTCTTGATAAATGCAGGTAATTGTGTTGCTGGTGGAGATGATGAATCACAGCGTCCATCTCACGTTGGAGTCAGAGCTTTTCTTCAGCTGCTCTGGTCTTCAAATGTAAGACATCAATGGCTCTCCTTTTCAGGTCCGTTGGAATATCACCTTCTTCTGTCTGAGAAATATTCATGAAAAAACCTGACAAAACAAAAACAGCAGCAGTAACAGTAAATTGCGCTTATAAATTCACTGAAAAGCCACATTTGAACTCTACCTACTTGTTCATCAAGGCATGAGTACAAGGGCAAGGAGACTTCACAGACATGTTGAAATTGTCCTTGTGATGTGAAGACCATGGACTGTGGTGGCCACTGCAGACTGTTGGACTCCGTTACAATCTTCTTCAGTCTCCTGTTACAGTCGTGGATTTGCTTGGACAGCCTGATAGCGACTCCCTGTCTGTCTGGAACAAAGCATTTATATTAAAAAGACATTTACAGAAAATACAAACACTAACAACACATGTCAACATCACATGATATTTCAATATTTATATTATTTATTATATATTTTAAGACTTCTACATTTTATAAATAGTGGGAAAAATGCTTTGGGTTGTTAATAGAGACACATTAAAGCAAACTTTGCTTGATGACAATGAGCACAGTTAAATCAGTACAATAAGTGTGGAGCCTTCAGAACGTGTCTGTGTAGGTTCTCAGTCATCCAGATCATGGTAGTCTAAGAAGCAACCACACCTTCCCTGCAGAACATTTTGCAAAGTGAAATTTGTTTATTGTCCCGTCAACAGTTTACTTACAGAATCTTCTTTGCAGGAGTGCGGTACAAACATCTTCACTGTGAGGAAGTGACGGATCACTGAGGAATGACACACAAGTTTTATGACTAAAGAATTATTGTAAATAAATGAAGACAACAATGATTTTTTTGGATTAGCAAACAGAAGCATGAATTTATATCAATACCTGATACAGCAGTATAACAGAATGACTTATTTCTGATATCGTTAAGATATCAGGTTGGAAAATGTTGACCTTAAATTAAATGACCTCCAGAAAAGTCCGACAGTGTTTCCACCGCAAAGTGTCACAAACTCCCTCAACAGAGACCTGGACTCTAAAGAGAGATGGTGAAACAGCTCAAGGAGAGCTACTGAAAGGCTGTCTGAGGCTCGTCCGCTGTAGCAAGAGAAAGCCCAGATTTTAAGAGAGGACAAGCTTTGGGTTCACAGACACAAAAAGCAACTCTGCAGTTGCATAGCTGACCTACCAAAAAGAGGCAACGATAAGAAGTTATTCAACATTTGTTTTTATGAACCACATGCAACCCACTGCCCTCATATGGAGACATGCTGGTGATGGTAGCTCCATCTTCATACTTCTCTTTCCAATATATCCACTAACCCTCTGTGCACATGTACAAACTGTCTCAGCCTCTCAAACTTTCAAACCTGAGCTGTGCCTGCAATGTACTCATTTCTAATCCTTTCCATTTTGGCCAGTCTAAGCATTTAGAAATAGATAAAAACAAAAACACCATTCAAAGATAATTCTTACTTTTTCTACTTTTTAGGTCCAAACAATCTGAAATATCTTGGAGAAATGAACAATATATCCTAAACCTGACCTCAGGTCCATGAGGTTAATGCAGTCATTACATGGACATGTTTCATTTTAAAATCAGATCAGAATAATCTGGCATTAAGTAATAAATGTGTAAGAACAAACTTGTGTTCACAAACATGTTTATCTCTCTTGTGTTTACTGCATGGGTCTGTGATCCTCTGGTAAATGTAGCTCTGACTCAGGCCAAGCCGTCTTATAGCAGGTTTGCTATAGAAAGACAAGGATTATGGGAAAAAACAAAAAAGAAAACAAGAAAATATAAAAGCTATTTTACAGCAATTATGAGCTATTTTGAAAGAAATCTGAAATCCCAACACTTATGAATATAAATAATGATTAGCTGCTTACAGCCCACTTCTCTGGAAGGTGGATAGATTTTTGTGTGTTTTCCTAATGCAGGTTTTGCAATATACACAAGTACTGCTGTGTTCATACACCGATGTTCTCCATGTTCTTTGCACATAATGCAAATGTTTGTGGATGGTGCTGAGGATTTATATGACATCTTTCAGTGAATCCCACAGGCTGAGATCTTCTCTCTTTGCCTTACTGTTTGCTGTCTCTGAACCAAAATTACTGCAAGTCACATTATCCATGTTCTCAGACAGTGGTGTGACTGCCTGGTGTGGGGACAGGTGAACCAGTCTGAATGAAGCTGGGAAGTGAGGACTTCATTTGTGGATATGAAAATGCAACAGCACCACTGATGGTTTTCATTATTATTTTCATCTTGTTTGTCCTGAGGTGTGCTGTAGTCATTTTCCACACACTTCAGATGTTTCATGTTTACACACACACCTGTAATGTGGTCCTCTAGCTGAATATTGTTAAGGAGCAGCCACGTGTATTTAAAAAAAAGATAAAACAGCTTCCAGTTTTGTACCAGTTTGTATCAAAATAGATTCTGTCTGTACTGGATCTGGATTGATGGTCGTCTCTCCAACAGCGACACAGCGATCCGGCTCACTGATTGGTGATAACAAACTGCTGAGCCTGCTAGCAGGTGCAGGAGGGCCAATCTGAGCCACAGTTATGGGGCTGATAACTGCTGACAACGCCCATTGATGGACTGATAACATCCGAAAATGCATTTTCCCCACAGTTGTGCCACAAATCAGATGCACTTTGCTCTTTTGTTTTTTCTTGTACTTGTGCTGCTTCCTTTTCATAAACTTGAATGAATGCCTGATAGAATGCCTGTAGCTATGTGCTTAATGTGGCTGAGAAAATTGCTCATCAACTTTACTGTTGCCGTGAGAACCTGCTGATGGCATTGTAACACTTTCCAATTATTGTGTTCTTGAGGAGGAAAAGTGGCTTCATTGATGCTTTGCTAACACCATCAATAAAGTCCGAAACCCAGGAAGCCTTTGTGTGCGCTACATGATCTGTGATTAACAGATATTTGCTGTATACTGTACAAGAGTTTATACAAGTATGGACTGAATAGTGTGTGCATGTGCTTAGGATGACATGTGTGTCAGTTTGTGTACGTTGCCATTGACCAATAAATCATACCTGTCACTGCAGTTTATGTCTATAAATATGGACAGCCAGGGAAATACCTCGAGGTATTCCATAAGAGTACCCTGCACGTTAATTCTCGACGCGAGGGGGGTACCCGGCAGATACAGCAGATAAATTAAATACAGGCTATTGCTTTTGTATTGTTTATTTGCAGGAGTTGGCAACATTTCTGATGATGAGTGCCATCTAAAATTTCCTCAGAAGTCAATGTGCCATATGATTACATTAGCAATAAATTTAATAACGCTCTATATGAACAGTTACACATTAAACAGAACAACTTTATAGAATTATATTTGTTTGCAGATGTTGGCAGCTATCAGTGAATAGTTATTAGCTATTTTGAAACAAAAAGGACACTTTTTATCCATAAGAAGAACTCCATAACACCAAATGTATCAACTGTACAACAGAAAATGCAAATGCTATTGGTTTCCTCACAACAATGATAAATACTGTCAATAAAGCCTCTGCAATGTTCTTAAGACAGTTAAACTTGTCAGGTATGATCAGATGTCCAGCAGGTGAAAACGCAAGCTCCATGAACACGCACAGCTATAGATTCAGCTCTAATATTATTACCACACAATCCAAGGACACACCAACAGCTCAGATTTCTAGAACTATTAAAACAAATGTCAGTCTATCCATTCATTTTCTTGGGAATATTCAATTCAGGTTCACAGTGGGAGTGTGGTGGGCTAGAGCCTGTCCCAGTAGTCATAGGTAGAGTACAACTGGACAGGTCATCAGTCTGTCAGAGTCTGTCTGTTCACTGCATCATTCCATGTTTGGCACTGATCACCACCTGCACTCATGTATATATCTATCTACTTAGCACTTTTAATTCTTATTTTTATTTTCATGTCTATTTAAGCGTTATATGACAGTATGTTTGCACTAAGTACCACAGCAATTTCCTAATGTTGTAAACCTGCTCAACATTTGGCAATAAAACCCTTTCTGATTCTGAAACGTGCATCTTGAGGTTTGTCATGTAGGATTAAAAGAGCCAAACTTTCACACAGCTAGCATTGTATTTTACACTGACCCTGGGTCAGTCTAAGTATCATACAGTTTAAATACAGTTTATTTATCATAGATGCATTAAAGCTAATCTGGATATTTCCTCCTTTAGCAGTTTTTCTTTAGGAACTTTACTGTTTTTCAGCTCATGTTTGATTTCTTCACACAACAAACTGTGTGTGTGTTTTTTTTCTGGGAACAAAAATGTCATCTCTCCATTAATCCTCACATGCAGATGCGGTAAAAAATCAATTGATGAAGTTGTTTTGTTGTAATATTGAATTAATGAAAAATCTTTGTCGTTTCATATTCCAGCTATTCCTCAAAAATGTGTTTTTGATATCAAGGTGCGTTTAATTTTTAACTTGCTTTTTATACATTTTACAAATTTGTAGTTTTTGTATTTCTACCCCAAACTTCAAACTTTCACACAACAAGAACAGCATTCAGACAGCGGTTCAACCTCAATGATTGTGTCACTGTAGACGAACAGCCTGTGCCATTCCGGGGTAGATTTGCATTTCTACAGTACATGCCAAACAAGCCTAACGATCTTCTGGGTCTGTGTTGCAGACATTCCTTATGCTTTATATGGAATGCTTTCCACAGGAGACAAACAAGAGAAGTTCAGTCAGTCTATCTGGCCTAGGGCACCCATGCTCCGGGCCGATTCCCGAGCCTGCCAGGCAGAGGGCGGAGTAGGTTTGGCTGGATGGCTCCCAGGCCTTAGTCGGACGAAGGGGGTATGTGGTGGGTTTGACGTGTTCTGATGGTGAGTCCATCTCACCTGCACCTAGGGCTGTTCGATATAACATATATATCGGATGACGATATAAAAATGTCTATCGTTTCATTTTATGCTATTGTTTGTTTCGTGGTGTCGCAAAATACTGTAGTGGCTAAAGTTCTCTCTTTTTTTGTTGTGGCTGTTTTGTCTTTGCCGAAAGCACAGCATTGCAAACAAGAGCGGAACTTAAAGGGGTCTCCACCCTGACTTCCAACCGGAGCGGCCCGCGGAGCTTACAGCGCCGGTGCACAGACGCCTGCCCACGGGTCCGAGTAACAGCTAACAACGGCTTCAACGAGGCGCCGTGACGTCACTAAATTAAGGTTTGGGTATTTTGGATCAATCTTTATTCGAATTGAGACCAAAGAACAGGAGCAGCAGCTAACTCAGTAAAGAGATTACCGGAAGTGTGCTCGGACACGGA